>NC_016134.3:19642369-19959925 GCF_000005505.3 Brachypodium distachyon | reverse complement strand
CTGCAGCAGCGGCCCGGACGACCTCGCCAACGCTCCAAGCAGCGTCTTTGAGATCGCACGCGATGGAGAGGACTCCGTAGACAGACAGCATCTTCATCACGCCGTAGGCGCAATGCGTAGCCGCCATAAACTTGATCAGCGCCGGCCGACCAAGGATCCCGTTGTAGGGCAACGGGGTATGCGCCACGTCGAACACTATGTGCTCGATCCTGAACGCTTCCCGGGACCCGAAGGTGACCGGCAGTGTGATGCGTCCCAGCGGGCGCACGATCCCGGGGTTCACCCCCCGAACGGTTCGGTGGGCTTCAGCTGCTCCATCGGTAGCTGGAGCTTTTCCACCAGCCTGGCAGACAGGAGGTTAAGCCCCGCTCCGTTGTCCACCAGCACCTTGGTCACCGTCATATTGCTAATGATCCGCGAGATGACGAAGGGTATTACCCCGGAACCTAACTATCGCACGGGGTGATTGTCGGCGCTGAAGGTGCTCGGCACGTGCGACCACCTCAGCGGCTGTTGCGGCTCTGCATCCGGCAATAGCGTGCACACATCGCGGGTGAGACGCTTCACCGCGGCGTGGGATGGGAGAGCGTAAGCTCCCCCATGGATGCAAGCGACGCCACGAGGCTCCTGGAAGCCCGGCTCGTCGCCGCCGGAATAGTCGGACTCGCGCTGCTCCTCGGCGCGCGCCCTGTCACGCCCCCGAGGAGGGCGTTCCCGCGCAGCGAGGGGCTGGCTGCGCCCTCCTGGGGGTTCAACCCTGCTGGCACCACCGCCGGCCGGCCTCGGACCCGCTCTGGGGTTGTTCGAGCAATCTTGGGAGAGATGCCCGATGTCGCCACAATTGAAGCAGGCGCCGGCGGCGCGGCGCACCTCATGGCGCTGCTCCCGCCGCTGCTTGATCCCTTGCAGGACGCGGCAACTCTGCACGTCGTGGGTGGAGTTGTTGTGGATAGGACAGCGGGGCGCGTCGCCCTGCTTCCCGCCAGATTCTCCCCCCGGCGAGGCCTTCTTCGTGGGCCTCGCAGCAAGAGCCCCTGAGTCCGCAGCGAGGACTTGCTTCCCCCTGCGCTTACGGGAACCCTTCTTCTGCGAGCCCTCGCCAAGGCTCGTGGCAGCCTGGGCTGCCAGCTCGGGTGCTAGGCGCCCCTCCTCGGCCATGGCACACTTGTGTGCCAAGGCGTACAAGTCCTGCGTCGTCCGGATCCGATGCGTGCTCAGCTTCTCACGCATCTTGGGATCGCGGACGTTGATGGCGAAGGTGTTAATGATGGCGGCCGCCTCCGCCTCCGGGATAGAATAGGAGAGATTGCAGAAGCGGTTGACGAAGGCCCGCAATGTCTCTCCCGGTTTTTGCACGATGGTGTGCAGCTCCGCCATGGTTCCCGAGGGCTTATAGCCGCCCTGGAACGCGCTCACAAACTGCTCGCGCAGGTCTGCCCAGGTGGCGACGGATCCGGCGGGCAGGTTGAATAACCAGGTTCGCGCTGATCCCTTCAGGACCATCAGGAACCAGTTCGCCCTGACCTTGTCGTCGGCGCCGTTGGCATGCATGCCCAGCGTATAGGTCAGGAAAAAATCTTTGGGGTTAGCGGTCCCGTCATACGTGGCCACACCACCCGCCGCAACTAGCGCGCGAACGCGGTGCAGCCGTCTTCTGGGCCCAGGGGAGCGTCTTCTTGCTCCAGTGGGCGCTGGCGCTCCACCTCGCGCCAGCGCCGGCGCCCCAAGCGCGGGCGCAGATCCTCCTGTTGTCGGGCATTCAAGATGCCACGTGCATCGCCCCCCGGGACGGTAGGCGATGAATTCGAGGACCCCTCCGGGCCCCCGTCTACCAGGCCCCGCTGAGGAGGGGGAGGGTTCTCCCCCTATCGCGAGGCGGGCGGCCAGGGCGAGAAGCGCTTCCAACTCCTCGCCCCACATCTCGTGCGCTGGCGTGCCCTGCTGCGGCTCGTACCGCACAATGACGCGCGTGGCGACGATGGCTTCAGTCGGGGTCCGCACGGGGGGCAACCGGTTTCCTGAACGGCTGCTTCCCGCCCTGGCCCCGGCCGCCTCCGGGTGCGCAGGGTGCGAACCTCCAGGGGTCGCCCGGGACGCGGCGTGCTCCGGGTGCCGCTGCCGCGGGGCATCCTCGGGTCGCGACTTCACCCGTTGGCTGGCCCGGGCGACGCCATGCGTGCTCGCCCGACTGCCGCCGGCGCTGGGGGCAGCCGGTCCCCTCGGCCGATTGTCGGTCGACGGTCGGGGAGGCGGTGGAGGCAGCTGCGTTTGCTGCACCCTCGAGGGCTCGGGATTCTCTTGAGCTCCCAACTCAGGTCGCACGTCGTGCGACCGCGTGTGCGCCGTTGGGGCCTCACGCGGGTCTATGCGTGAATCACGAGCCCGCTTGGGGGGCATGGTGGCTAGGCTCGTCGACGAAGGAGAGTGAAGCTGATGCCGATGGGAACTTCTGCTGCCGACGATCTCCGGCGCTGTCCACTCCCGCGCCCCCTACCTGGCGCGCCGGATGTCGTCGCTCGATGCTCCGACACCGGGGGCGTGCAGCCACGTCCCCCTTTTAGGTTCGGTAGGGGCGTCTGGGGCGGAGACCCGGTTATCGCCGGCACGGCCGATGAGGCCCTATGGGGCCGGTGAGACCAAGTGCCAAGAGGGCGCGCCAGTACCAGAACAAATGCACACCCATTTTTTACCCAGGTTCGGGCCACCCGGAGGTGTAAAACCCTACGTCCTGCCTGGCTGAACTGATATTGATTGCGGATCAAGCATTTACAAGTTCTCGCCGGGCCAGTTCCCGGGCTTCCTCTCAATGTCTAAGTACTCCTTGCTATTCACTGCTTGTTGTCTACTGGAACACACTGATCAACTCACTATCCTCCCAACTGTCTGACCCGTCAACCCTCTAATCCCCTTGACCGTTGGCATGGGTCCTCCTTTTATGCACAAGGGGATGCCACATGTGCCACGGTGCATGGGCTACAAGTGTCCAACGGGGAGGCACGCAACTCTCCCTGGTGAGCTGGTGGCACGCATGGGCGCCACCTCCACTGCTAGGGGCCTAAGACCCTAGGAGTGGATTGGACAACCACTGTTCCTTGGATCGGACGGGTAACTACCCGTCGGTCGGCTCATTTACTGAGCCGCGCGCCTTACTCCTTGCCTTGGTGGGACCGCGCGTTCCGTGCCCGGCACGCACCCGTGCGGCGCTGTCCAGTGGGCCCCACGACCCGAGGCGGGGGCACGCGTCCGGGAACCCCCAGTCCCCGCAAGTCGGCCCGGGAAGCACCCGGGCCCAGCGCACCCAGGAAACTCCTCCCGGGAAGCAGCTTCCCGGGAGGTGCCTAAGCGGGAATATTCCTAGAAGCGCCCGCTAGCCCCTTTCGGGCTGGTAGCTTGCCGGGAAGCTCGTCGGCGCTCCCCGGGATGAGACCTTCCCGAGAACCCGGGGAAGGGGCCCACGCGTCGCGCAGCGGTGGTACCCCGGGTGCCACTGGTGCGACACCGCACCCCCCCATAAGACACCTCCGCAAGCAGCAGGTGCTGTCGCGGAGACACTATGGTAGTGCATGCCATCCGTGCCTTGCACCGACGGGTGCACTATCATAGTGTCCCGGCCGCATTCCCCTTGGGAGAGCCTTATTCCAGGCGCGGGTCATTGCAAGGACGCTATGATGGTGCCGGTGTCGGTACCCGCCGCCTGTTCCGGCCCATCACCACGTCCCTGCCACGGCCCTCGAGCAGTTTTGCTCCCGGGCAACGAGGGCTGTTACACCCCTCGGGACGAAATCCCCAGAAAAACCAGGTCTCCCCGAATGCGGAGGCTGTCGCCGGGAGGCTATAACTTCCTCGCCACCCGCGTCTGCCGTTCCAGGCGGGGTGCTGTCTGCGGCGAGGACGTTATAGCCGTCGTGCGGCAGCACCCGGGGCGTAGTCCTCCTAGGCCAGGGTTCCCACCTGAAGGTGAGGGTTGCTGCATGAGCGTGGTGGGAGCATCATCGTTGGCGCTTGCTGCCGGCGGCGATCCTGCCTCCGCGTTCCCGCCGCATCCCTCAGAAACAGATTTCCTTGAACAGGTACTCGCGGGTGGGTCCCTACTAAGGCAGTGCCCCAGGCGCACTTTTCCGGCAAGCGTCCCGAAGCGTCGGACTGGACGAAAAAGCTAAGTGCTTGAACATGAACGTTTAACTCGCTAAGAACTGAATGAAATCGAGCGCTGTCTCGATGGGTGCGGCCCAAGATCCTGTGCTTAGCCGGAGTGTTAGAAGGACGCTTGCGGGGGGAGTGTGCTCCCCGTGTGGCTACGCGGGTCCGTCCCGGAAGGGCACGGCTTGGAGTAGTTACCCCGCAAGTGGAGTGGCTCCCCGTTACCGCTTGACCCCAGGTCGGCACCGCGGGTCCGTCCCGGGTCCCTGGTCTGGTCAAGGGTGAGGCGCGCGAGTCCCCTGCAACACAAGGCAAAACACGCAAAGGCTAGTAGGGCCGCCCCACGAGACAGCACCGGGAACAAAGAACTAGAAAATGAACATGTTGAAGAACTTGATTGACTAAGAGTCGAACGATTACACGGGCTAATCAGATAATGATTGTTCAAACGGTGCTAAGCGCCACACTTGCAGAGAAAAACGAACAAAAGAAGATACATCGGGAAGCAGCATGGGCGGCTGGGGGCCACAGCAACTAGTTGCCGGGGTCTTTGGCCGGGGGGTCGGCAGGCACCACCTCGTCGACGAACTCGCGCACTGTCGGACCAAGCGTCGAGCAGGGACTCGAAGGAAAATTCCTAGTCCCGGAGATGAATCCGCGGGAGGATTGTCCCGACAACCTCCCGGGCACAGTTGGCGACTTTGTTGGCGCCGTACTGGGCGATCCAGACGTCGAGCGCCCCAAGCTTCCCCACCAAGTCGGAGAATAAGGGGATCAGGGTGGAGACGTCCGTGCCATCCACCGCCGCAGCCTGCAGTTCGAACTTCGGTAGCAGATCGCGCAGCGCTTGGGCGATCTTCAGCAGCTTCTCCGTTTCAATCTGCCGCTGCCTAATGAGAGTGCCATGATGGAGTCGAGCGTCGTGCGCGGCCTTTTTGGCTTTGCGGACGTTGTCTTCCATTGCCGCGAGCCCCACGGTCTTCACCGCGATCTTGTTGCCGGCCTTAGCGAGCTCCTCCCGGACGGCGGCCAGTTCGGTCTCAAGCCAATCCGCTCTGTCCTTGGCGGAGCCAAGTTGGAGCTCGTGCTAGGCCGCCGCTCCCACCGCTTCCTCGGTGGCTTTGACTTGCACCTCCAGCATGACGCGAAGCCCTGAATCTCGCCGCAGTAGTTGGCGATCAGGTCGCTCTTCTCGTCCAGCCGGGTCTGGGCCGTCGCGAGCACCTCGGCATGCTCCTTCCGGGCCACCTCGAGGGTTGCCGCCATCGAGTCCAGCTTCCCCTGAAGCTCCATGCGCTGGGCCTCCAGTTGCCGGTGGAGCTCGGCCTCCGAGACCACCGGCTCCCTGGCGTCCTCCAAGGCTTGCCATGCGAGGCGCGCCTCCTCCCTGGCAAGGTGCGCCTCCTCGCGCAGCCGGGAGAGCTCTTGCCGCTCCCTCTCCACGGCCTCCCGCACCTCGCCAAGTTGGTTCTTGGCGGCGGCGTGGTGCTCCCTCACCTCATTGAAGGAGGTGACGAAGGCTTGTTGTTGGTCCCTGACGGCGTCCAGGAACCGGTGCCCCCGCTCGAAGATGCTCGGATCCCAGGCGATGGGATTCCAAGCGACCCCGGAAAGGGTGGCGAGGTCAGTACTGGGGAGAGCAGTCGAGGATGACGAGGCCCCCGCTGCCGACGTGGGGCTGTGCGGGGGGTTGCCCGCCTGCTCCCGGGGTTTTTGCTGCCCTTCCCCGGCAACTTCGCCTGCGCCTGCGCCCAGGGACCCCGGGGCTGGGGAAGCCTCCCTGCTCCCGGCGGGGGCTGTCTCCTGCTAGGTGGCAGGTGAGCCCGCGCCAGTCACGTTCGCGGCTGAGGGTGCGTCGCCAAGCGTCGTGTCATCAGCGGCGGTGTCCATCGCGGCCGCTGCCTCTGTCGCGGCAGGGCTTGATGTGGGAGCCAGTTCCGGCTCCTCCTCCGCCCCCATGATCTCGACGATCGGGTCGAGATCAACCACGGTCGCACCCGTTCCAGGTGCGGGCGCACTTGCACCTGCAGCGATGAGAAGCATGAGGATCGGTGAGTATTAGAGCATTTGGAAACGAACAAGGGTGACCAGGGTGGTTACCTTGCGCGGCTGGCGGGCTTGCGGGGGGGGGGGGGGGCCTCTCCGGCCTCGCCTGCGCCGGCGGGGGCCTCTCCGAGAGGCTTGCCGCAGACGAGCTGCCGCTCATTGCAGAAAGAGGTACGATTCATGAGATTAACTAACAACTGAAAAAATACAGCTGAGGAGAAGTGAAGAAGACGTACCAGTTGCCGGCCCCGCCTCCGTGGGGGCTGGGCCATCATCGTGCGCGATCGCGTCGCTGCTGACCCCTGAGGCGGTAGGGTCGGCGGCACCGCTGGTGTCTGCGCGCACCCTCTTGCTTGGCGTGTCGGGTGGGGAATCGCTCCGCACCCTCTAGCTGGCACTCGCCGGCGAGTTGGACTTCAGGGGGTTACGCCGGAGCGCGAAGCCCCGGAAGACCCCCGAGCAGGCAGCGCCGTAGGCACCCGCGGGGTTGTCATGACCCGGAGAGCCGCGGGTGTCGACGGCCGTCGTCGCACGGTGCTCCGACACCGGGGGCGTGCGGTCACGGCCCCCTTTTAGGTTTGGCAGGGGCGTCAGGGTTCGCCCCGGCGATCGCCGGCTCGGCCGATAGGCCCTGCGGGGCCGGCGAAATGATGTACTAGAAGTGTGCGCTAATCAAAGAACACATGCAAGCACGTTTTTACCCAGGTTCGGGCCACCCGGAGGTGTAAAACCCTACATCTTGCTTGTCTGAGCTAGTATTGATTGCAGATCAACTGTTTACAACCTGCCGGGTGAGGGTCCCCGGGTTCTCTCTCTTCCCTTGCGAATGCTACCTGCTACCCTAAACCAACCCTTGAAAGCTCGGAGCCTGTAACCTCCGAACCTCTAACCGGAACTGGAACCAAGACCCAACCCTTTGACCGCTGGTGAGGGTCATCCTTTTATACCCAAGGGGATGCCACAGGTGCCACGGTGCGTGGGCTACAAGTGTCGAGCGGGGAGGCATACAACTCCCCCCGGTGAGCTGGTGGCGCGCATGGGCGGGGGCCTGCGCCCGGGCACCCCCGTCCCGGCAAGTCGCTCCCCGGGACATGCCCGGGCCCCACGCACCCGGGAACCTCCCCCCGGGAAGCGGTTTCCTGGGAGGTGCCCAGGCGGGAATATTCCCCGAAGCCCCACTAGCCCTTCCGGGCTGCTCCTAGCCGCTGCCCGGGATGGAACCTTCCCGAGAACTCAAGGACGGGGCCCACGCGTCACGCAGCGGTGGTACCCCGGGTGCCACTGGTGCGACAGTAGCCCCCGGGCGTGGGCCGGCATCACCTGTTCCCGGAAGAGTCTTCTCCAGGTCGGTTGCCGGGCTACGCCCTCGACCGACGTGTGGGCCCCGATTTGCCGCGGGCCCGCGTCCCTTCGCTGCCCCGTGTACAGTGCCGTTACAGAAGGAGTAGTGGGCGCATGATTTCCGCCCTAACTCCCCCGCTAAATAGGGAAGTTAAGGCCACTCCACGCATTACTCCTAATGATTAGGAGTTATCGCCGCGCACCCGTAGGGTACGGAACCGGCCGTTACCAAACGGCCGGGTGATATAAGGCTTTTACTGTTGCCAAAAGGGAAAAGACACTTTGCCCCCACGGCCTTCGTCTTCATCCCCTTTCGCATCTTGCATCCCAGCGCCCTTGCTAGCTTTCGCCTTCGTTCCCCATGGCACCCCCCACCACCAGAAAGGGTAAGGAGGTCTAGGTCTCGAAGAAAGCCGCGGCCAGCATGAGCGAGGCGGCACCCAAGGCGGCCGCCGCCAAGGACCAGAAGAGGCGGGAGATGAGGGCCACGCTTGCCTTCTACCGGTGAGGCGCTGGGGAAGGTTCGGCACGCCGTCGCCTCCAACTTCAACGAGCATGGGGAGACGCTGATCTTCCCGGCGGGAGCTGACCACCAGGACAACGACTTTCGGGTGTTCGCGCGCTTCCTCCTCAGCGGCCTGGTGCCGCCCTTCTCACTATTCCTCCACGCACTGATGGAGTCCTACCAGCTGCGGGTGGCGCAGCTTCACCCCACGTCGCTGTTCCTCCTTGCCACCTTCCAGTTCCTCTGCGAGGCGTTCGTGGGGGTGATGCCGTCGGTGGGGCTCTTCCGCCACTATTTCTACCCCCGCATTGATAATGCGAAGGCGATGTTGTCGGGGGTGGTGTTCCACGCCCGCGACCAGATGAAGTCCGAGTTCATCGTCCGGTCTGGAAAGAAGATCGAAAAGGAGTGGCGGAGCGATTGGTGTTGGTGTTGTCGGCGTTACGACGCTCAGCGACATCGTCGGCGCCTTCCCGCCCTGCAACGAGTGGGGGTTGATGGACGACACCCCTCCTCGGGTCCCACACGCTCCCCTGCAAGCACCCCGCGAGAAGCAGGTGCTCGAGGAGAGCGGGGGCGGATTGGAGCCCAGCTGGCCCTCCCTCCAGTCGCTAGAGGCGGGCCAGGCGGCTGCATCCCCGGAGGTTGTCCCCGTGGACGACGATGACAAAAGCCGCGACAGCGCGCCCCTGATCGTGAGGAGATCGAGGGCGTTTGCAGCAGCCGCAGCTATCTCCTCGACGGCGACGTCCGCCCCGGTAGCGTCCACCAACCTTGCGGCGGCAGCCGCTTCAGGGGCGCCCGTCAGTACCTCGACGGCATCCGTCCGAAGTCCAACTCGCCAGCGGGTGCCAGTAAGAGGGCGAGGAGCGATTCCCCGCCCGACACGCCAAACAAGAGGGTGCATGCAGATGCCAGCGGCGCCGCTGACCCCACCGCCGCAGGGGGTCAGCCGCGACGCGATCGCGCTTGATGACTGCCCAGCCCCCACGAAGGCGGGGCTGGCAACTGGTACGTCTTCTTTACTTCCCCGCAGCTGCATTTTTTCAATTGTTAGTCAAACTCATGAATGTACCTCTTTCTGCAGGGGGCGGCAGCTCGCCCCCGGCAAGCCTCTCGGAGGCTCCCGCCGGCGCAGGCGAGGCAGGAGAGGCTCCCCCCGCAAACCCGACAGCCGCGCAAGGTAGCCATCTTGGCCACCCTTGTCCGTTTTTGACAGCTCCATTACTCGCCGATTCTCATGCCTCTCATCGTCGCAGGCACAAGCGCGCCGGCACCTGGAACGGGCGCGACCGTGGTCGATCTTCACCCGGTCGTCGAAATCGCGGGGGCGGAGGTGGAGCCGGAACCGGCTCTCACATCAAGCCCCGCCGCGACAGAGACAGTGGCTGCGGTGGACACCGCCGCCACTGAGATGGCGCCTCGCGACGCGCCCGCAGCTGCGGACGCGACTGGCGCGGGCTCACCTGCCGCCCAGCAGGAGACAGCCCCCGCCAGGAGCAGGGAGGCTTCCCCAGCCCCGGGGTCCCTGGGCGCAGGCGCAGGGGAAGTTGCCGGGGAAGGGCAGCAAGACCCCTGGGAGCCCCACGTCGGCAGCATTGGCCTCGTCATCCTCGGCTGCTCTCCTTGGTACTGACCTCAGGACCCTTGCCGGGGTCGCTTGAAATCCCATCACCTGGGATCCGAGCATCTTCGAGTGGGGGCACCGCTTCCTAGACGCCGTCAGGGACCAACAACAAGCCTTCGTCACCTCCTTCAACGAGGTGAGGGAGCACCACACCGCCGCCAAGAACCAACTTGGCGAGGTGCGGGAAGCCGTGGAGAGGGAGCGGCAAGAGCTCTCCCGGCTGCGCGAGGAGACGCGCCTCACCAAGGAGGAGGCGCGCCTCGCCCGGCAAGCCCTGGAGGACGCCCGGGAGCCGGTGGTCCCGGAGGCCGAGCTCCACTGGCAGCGCACGGAGCTTCAAGGGGAGCTGGACTCGATGGTGGCCACCGTGGAGGCAAGCAGGAGGGAGCATGCCGAGGTGGTCGCGACGGCCTAGAGCCGGCTGGACGAGAAGAGTGACCTGATCGCCAACTACCGCGGCGAAATCCAGGGCCTTCGCGTCATGCTGGAGGTGCAA
The DNA here is from genome assembly GCF_000005505.3 of Brachypodium distachyon. NCBI lineage: Eukaryota > Viridiplantae > Streptophyta > Magnoliopsida > Poales > Poaceae > Brachypodium > Brachypodium distachyon. Next base: position 19,949,770 of record NC_016134.3, on the reverse strand, counting down.
GTCAAGGCCACTGAAGAAGCGGTGGGAGCAGCGGCCTGGCACGAGGTCCAACTTGGCTCCGCCAAGGACAGAGCGGTTGGGCTTCAGACAAAACTGGCCGCCGTCCGGGAGGAGCTCGCTAAGGCCGGAAACAAGATCGCGGTGAAGACCGCGGAGCTCGCGGCGATGGAAGGCAACGTCCGCAACGCCAAAAAGGCCGCGCACGACGCTCGACTCCATCACGGCACGCTGATCGGGCAGCGACAGATTGAAACAGAGAAGCTGCTGAAGATCGCCCAAGCGCTGCGCGACCTACTGCCCAAGTTCGAGCTGCAGGCTGCGGCGGTGGACGGCACGGACGTCTCCACCCTGATCCCCTTCTTCTCCGACTTGGTGGGCAAGCTTGGGGCGCTCGACGTCTGGATCGCCCGATACGGCGCCAACGAGGTCGCCAACTGCGCCCGGGAGGTTGCCGGGACAATCCTCCCGCGGATTCATCTCCGAGACCCAGAGTTTCCCTTCGAGTCCCTGCTGGACGCTTGGTCCGACAGCGAGTACGAGCCCACGCACACCCAAGCTATGCGTGCGTTCATCGACGAGGTGGTCGAGCGGATGCAAATGAAGCCGGAGCCCGATCTGCCCGGCGACCCCTCGGCCGAAGACCCCGGCAACTAGTTGCCGCCACCCCCAGCCGCCCATGCTGCTTTCCGATGTATCTTCTTTTGTTTGTTTTTCCCTGCAAGTGTGGCGCTTAGCGCCGTTTGAACAATGATTAGCCCATGTAATCGTTCGACTCTTAGTCAATCAAGTTTTTCAACATGCTCATTTTCTAGTTCTTTATTCCCGGTGCTGCCTCGCGGGGCGGCCCTACTACACTTTGCGCCTTTTGCCTTGTGTTGCAGGGGACTCGCGCGCCTCACCCTTGACCAGACCAGGGACCCGGGACGGACCCGCGGTGCCGACCTGGGGTCAAGCGGTAGCGGGGAGCCACTCCACTTGCGGGGTAATTACTCCAAGCCGTGCCCTTCCGGGACGGACCCGCGAAGCCACACGGGGAGCGCACTCACCCTGCAAGCATCCTTCTAACACTTTGGCTACGCACAGGATCTGGGGCACACCCATCGAGACAGCGCTCGCTTTCGCTCAGTTCTTAGCAAATTCATCGTTCATGTTCAAGCACTTAGCTTTTTCGTCCAATCCGATGCTTCGGGATGCTTGCCGGAAAAGTGCACCTGGAGCACTGCCTTAGTAGGGACCCACTCGTGGGTACCTGTTCAAGGAAATCTGCTTCTGAGGGATATGGCAAGAACGTGGAGGCAGGATCGCCGCCGGCGGCAAGCGCCAACGACGATGCTCCCCCCGTGCTCATGCGGCAACCCTCGCCTTCAGGGGGGAACCCTGGCCTAGGAGGACTCCGCCCCGGGAGCTGCCGCAAGACGGCTATAACGTCCTCGCTGCCAGCTGCACCCCACCTGGAGCAGCGGGCACGGGTGGCGAGGAAGTTATAGCCTCCCGGCGACAGCTCCCGCAACTGGGGAGACCTGGTTTTTCTGGGGAACTCGTCCCGAGGGGTGCTGCGGGTGCTGCCACCGGAAGTGCTGAAGCGATCCACCCCCTTACTAGGGTTCGATCTCTGTGTTTACTGTGCTAGTCCCTGGATCGACTCATTAGCACACACAGTTTCATGATGAAGTATATAGAAACAAATGTCAAAAGTACTTTATTACATCGCATCATCCAGAATTTAAATAGTACTTACATCCTTGCATGACCTCTTGGGCCAGCATAAAACAAATACTGTTTCATCATCATAAAGCAATGTTTCAAAACTGCAGCGGAAAAGGGTAGAACATAAGGGCCACACTACTCCAAGGTGAGAGCATGTTGGAATGTAAGCACATGACCCACAACAAAACGACGAACCTCACTCATCGTCGGATCCACCTGCATTGTTAATTGTAGCCACTACGTGGTCAATACATTTGAATGTATTGGCAAGCTTCCTAGAGTTATAAAGGACCTACCAAGTACATGCATAGTTTGGCTAAGTGGGGTTTGGCTATTTTGCATAAAAGCATCATTATTCAAATCCTATCATTTTTAGACAAATAGTTTTGAATTCTATTGGACACGGGGTTGAAACACCCATGCTCCTATTAACCTAGGCACATTGAGTAGAAACATCAATGCTCCTACCCAGTTCAAACCATTCATTTTATTAGGAAATTGGAATGAGTGAGACCTTCCTTACAGCTCCAATATCTAGTTGCTCATAATTGTTCGTAACCGGGGACACGGCTAAGTACTTAGTTTGACACTCTCGAGAGGTGGTACACTTTACCCACAAGAAATCGATGCGTTAGTCCCTTGCTGTCCTCAGGGTAGAGTTAGCAACGGCATCGATTACAGGAATTTTCAGAACATATTGCCCCAAACCACCTGAGGGACGCGTTCCAACCTACACTGCTACATACCGATGTCACCTCGGATCCAGGTTCATATTTTTTACATCCATCCTGGCAGAGCCCATAATACCATGTGGTTGTACTGGAAGCTACTAAACAGGAAACTAGTCCAGTCTCTGGTTATCCCAGGTGGCATCCCACATTGTGACGCAGGCGCTCCCCGAATCGCACGGGGAGACGACCATGGACGCTCCCGAATCACACGGAGAGACGACTCAGCGGGCCCCATAGAAATGGACCTAACGTCACGACATCCGAAATCTCAAAGCAGCCCACCCAGAACGATTCATTGAATTACTTGTTTTGCCATACACTAGGAAAATCATATAGTAATTCAATAGTAACATTGTAATAATATCACCCTCGTATATTATCATAGCATAGCATTTTACTACTACGATGGCGATTGGTGGTAAGATCATGACAAAGGTATCCTATACTACTAGGACAGATCATAGCTAGCATAGATACAGTAATAATCCTGACAATGCAACTAATAAAATCTAGTGCATAATAAAATAATGGGATGATGGTCAAAGTGAACTTGCCTTGATAATAGTTGGAGTTCAAACACTCGTCACAATCGCAAGGTTCGCTCTCCGAGAAAACTATACAATCAACAAACATACACATACATAAACACACCATACAAGCAAAAGAATACGTATGTCATGATGCAATGCAAAACATGTGACATGAGTTTGGTTTATTTTATTTGGGTGATCTACTGATCCAAGGCCTTGATCATTAAGCACATGCAATTAGGGTTTTTAAATAAATTGCAATGGCTAGGGTTTAAACCCTAAAATGAGGTTTTATTGGCATCAGCCAAATATATTAATTTAAAATATTTATTTCTCTGTCCCATTGGACAGAGGACAATAAAATAAATTTTTTGGCACTGGTTTCATTCAAAAAGGACTTCTAGATAATTAGTTATGATTTAAATGGCATAAAACCCTAATCTGGAATTTGAATGTGATTCAAATATTCAAATTTGAATTTGGACAGTGCCAAAAGATTCTACACTTCCTAAGGTTTCCAAAAAGGTGTGGATCACTAAATTTGGCCTAACAGATTTAAAGTTGTGATCATTTCAAATAACAGGGGCCTATCTGCAAAAAGACCATTTAATTATTCCGGGGAATTAAAAATTAGATTTTCATTTTATAAAATAGTTGCCACGTGGCGGCTTCTGATTGGTGCGTACCGGTTCGTTTAAGTGAAATAAAAGGGATCTAATCTATACCGTTGGAGATGGATGGACGGACGAGATCGATCGGGGAAGCTCATCGGCGAGGTTAGGGTTCCGGCGATGGAATCCGGCGGCAGCGCGGCTCGGGCGTGGAGGCGGGCGGCGTTCGGGTGGACCTCGGGCGTCAGGGAGGACACGGGGAGGCGCGGCGCGGCACGGTGGAGACGGGGGCGCGGTCGGCGGGGGCTCGGGCGACGCGGGGCGCCGCCTAGGTCGAAGAAGACGCAGCGGCGCGGGTGCGGCTCCGGCGAAGCTTCGGGCGGCGATGCGGGCGGCCCTGCAAGGCACAAAGATGGGGAAGGAGCGCGTCAAACAAACCGCGAGGAGGAGAGAAAGAAGATGGGGGAGGTCCGGTCGTCCTTGGCGTACCATGCAGGTGGCGGCGTGCTCGGGACGGTGGCGGGCGCGGAGCGTCTCCGGCGAGCGACTCCGGCGGCCTGGCAGCGTGATAGCGAGGGGGAGCAGGGGGCAAAGAAGCGCGGAGGCGAGAGCTTTAAAGGGACGCGAGCGGAGCACTTCGGGAAGGTCGGAGCAGACGGGGCGGCAGAGATTGCGCGCGGCGGCGTCCATGGCAGGCGGCACGGGGATTGCGGGAGCTTTCCCCGCGAGGACGAAGCCCCCTGACAGGTGGGCCCCACCTGTCAGCGAGTGCGGGGCGCGCGCGCGGGGCGGCCGGGCGGGCAGGGCCGGCGCGCGTGCGGTGGGCGCGGTTGGACTGGGCCGGTTCGGCCCAAAGTGGCCGGGCCGGTCCGGTTTACCCCTTTTTCTTTTCTTTTAGGCCTTTCTTTTTCTGTTTTTCTCATTTCTTTGATATCTTTTCAGTTTGAACTCCAAATTGGTCCAAATAAATCCCAGAAAATTTGTAAAATCATGTTCTACCAAGATATAACTTTTGGGGGTAGTTTTCCCTCAGAATAAATTATATAAAAATACATTTGCTCTAGAAATGCCTCTAGGGCTATATATCTATTTAAATAAAATACTTTTCCAACTCCAAATAATTATCCAAAAATTATGGGATAGCTTCTATATGCACTAAACCCCTTTTATACATAAAACCTATTGGTTTGAAAATTCCAAAGCTCAAATGGGTGTAAACCAAATCTTTTAAAGACTTTTGAGATTCAAATTTGAATTCAAACATGCAATTGTGGCATGATGCTTATGGATGCAATGCATATGAAAGGTTTTGAATTTTTGGGATGTTACAAGTACCCGCAGCAGCCCTCGCTGCTTTCGGAAAAGCTGCCCGAGGGCCGCACCAGGGACGCGGTGATGGGCCGGAACGAACGGCGAGCGCCGGTACCAGTGCCATCACAGCGTCCTCGCGACGACCCCCGCCCATAGTGGTGCTCTCTAGGGGGACGCGGTAGGGACACTATGGCACTGCACCCACCGGCGTGGGGCACTGGTGGCATGCACTACCATAGAGTCTCCACGGTGACCCCCCGCTCCTTGCGGAGGTGTCATTTGGAGGGATGCGGCAAGGTCACGGCGGCAGCGCACCCCGTCGGCGCTGGACGCGGATGGGATGCACCACCACAGTGCCTCCCTTGAAATGTGGCACAGTTTCCGCCAGCGCACATGCCACGCTGCCGTGGTACACGTGGCGGCGCCCTCTCGAGTCAGAAGCCTCGGAGTGTGGTGAGCCCCTTGTGTTACGGTCGTCCCGCACCACAAGGCATTGCTGCATTCCGCGGCCGTTGGCAGCCCACGGGCATCTTTTCCTGCAGGTTAGATTCTTACCAGGCCCGAGGTGCTACAAAAAAATTTCGAAACCCATGAAAATACGCAAAGCAACACGGACAAACTCCTCCTGCCTGCCAGCCCCCGGGCACAAACGGGTTGATGCCAAACTTGGATGTGAGCATTTCATTTCCCAGGCGTAGCGACTGCGCGGTGCACGTTGCGGGAAGCCCGGCAACTGCACGTCCCGTGATGCACGTTGCCCGAAGACGGCAAGCCGGCAAGCCGTCTTTGGTTTCCAGCCGGCCTGGTCACCTGCACTACCCGGAAGGGGCCCTCCCATTTCGGAGTCAACTTGTTCCCGGCCTTCGTTCCTTGTATCCAACGCAGGACAAGGTCTCCGTTCTCGAGCCCCCGGAGACGGACTCGCCTGTCATGATAACGACGGAGTCCCGCTGGTAGCGTGCGGCTCGCACAGCAGCCCGGCATCGAAGCTCTTCGATGAAGTTTAGATCGTCGACCCTTTGCTCGTGTTGGCTGGTGTTGCCGTACGCACGTACCTGGGGAGATCCATGTTTGAGCTTGAGGGGCAGCACCGCTTCTGCCCCGTAGACAAGGGCGAAAGGAGTTCCGCCCGTTGCCCGACTAGGTGTGGTCCGGATGGACCACAGCACGGGCTGGAGTTCTTCGACCCAGTGTTTCCCGTGGCCTTTGACCTTGTAGCATCATCGCTCTTATGACAAGGTATAAAATGTGCCATCTTAGAAAATGTATCAACAACAACAAATATGCTATCCCTCCCCTTCTTAGTTCGAGGCAATCCCAAAACAAAATCCATTGATATATCTTCCCGAGGAACATTAGGAACAGGAAGAGGCATATATAAACCATGAGGATTAAGTCATGACTTAGCTTTTTGACATGTAGTGCAGCGAGCGATAGATCTTTCAACATCCCGTCTCATCCGAGGCCAAAAGAAATGATCAGCGAGCACATCTTCGGTCTTCTTCATGCCGAAGTGACCCATCAACCCTCCTCCATGTGCCTCCTGTAACAACAAAAGACGAACGGAGCTATCTGGGATGCATAGCTTGTTAGCACGGAACACAAATCCATCATTAATGACGAACTTGTTCCATGTTCTGCCCTCTTTACAATGCTGCAAAACATCCTGAAAATCTGCATGATGTTCATATTGTTCTTTTATAGTCTCCAATCCAAATATCCGAAAATCAAGCTGAGATAACAAGGTATAACGACATGATAACGCATCAGCAATAACATTATCTTTACCCTTATGTTTAATGACATACGGAAAAGACTCAATAAATTCAACCCATTTAGCATGACGACGGTTCAGCTTTGCTTGACTACGAATATGCTTCAAAGATTCATGATCATAATGTATAACAAATTCTTTGGGCCATAAATAATGTTGCCATGTTTCTAAAGTCCGAACGAGAGCATATAATTCCTTATCATAAGTAGAATAATTCAGACTAGGCCCACTCAATTTTTCACTAAAGTATGCAACAGGTTTTCCATCTTGTAACAACACACCTCCTAAACCGATTCCACTAGCATCACACTCCAACTCAAAAGTCTTATTAAAATCAGGAAGTTGGAGTAAAGGAGCATGTGTCAACTTATCTTTCAATATGAGAAAAGCTTCTTCTTGTGCAGTGCCCCATACATATGGAACGTCCTTCTTTGTGAGCTCATTAAGCGGTGCAGCAAGGGTGCTGAAATCCTTTACCAAGCGGCGATAAAACCCAGCGAGTCCAAGAAAGCTCCTCAGTTGGGTGACCGTTGTTGGAGTTGGTCAGCTTTGAATAGCGTTGATCTTGGCCTTATCAACTTCTATGCCCTGTGGAGTGACAACATAGCCAAGAAACAAAACTCGATCGGTGCAAAAGGTGCACTTCTCAAGGTTACCAAACAAACGTGCATCTCTCAAAGCATCAAAAACAGCACGTAAATGATTCAAGTGGTCTTCTACAGAGCTGCTGTAAATCAATATATCATCAAAATAAACCACCACAAATCGTCCTATGAAAGCACGTAAAACTTCGTTCATTAACCGCATGAAAGTGCTAGGTGCGTTAGTAAGACCGAAAGGCATGACTAACCACTCATATAGTCCAAACTTAGTTTTAAATGCTATTTTCCATTCATCGCCTAATTTCATTCGAATTTAGTGGTAACCACTACGTAAATCAACTTTAGAGAACACGGTAGAGCCACTTAATTCATCTAACATATCATCAAGTCTAGGAATTGGGTGACGATAGCGAATAGTAATGTTATTAATAGCTCTACAATCTACACACATACGCCAAGAACCATCTTTCTTTGGTACCAAAATAACAGGAACAGCACAAGGACTAAGGGATTCACGAACATAACCTTTGTCGAGCAATTTTTGAACTTGTCGTTGAATCTCCTTCGTCTCCTCTGGATTGGTACGGTAGGGCGCATGGTTGGGCAGCGAAGCACCAGGAATTAAATCAATTTGATGTTCAATCCCTCGAATAGGTGGTAATCCTCGTGGTACATCTTGTGGAAAGATGTCGGAATACTCCTGCAAAACGTGAGTAACAACACGGGGCAAAGAGGGAGGCATATCCTCAAATGAAAACAAAGCCTCTTTGCAAATGAATGCATAGCAAACAGAATTATTCGTATCTAACTCAGAAATATCAGATTTACTTGCAAGCAAGCATGCACCTTTCAATTTAATTTCATTAACATGTTTTGGTTCAGATTTGCTAGTTGACGCTTGGTGCTTAAATTCTTTAGCGACATTCTGGTTCTCACTCTTATCCTTCTCTTTGCTCTTTGCTCTACTAGCTCTAGCAAGGTCATCTTTCACAATTTGTTCAGGAGTCATAGATTTCAAACCAATTTTCTTACCAGCATGCATAAAAGAATAATGATTAGTTCTACCATGATGAACAGAATCTGTATCATATTGCCATGGATGACTGAGTAACATGATTTCTGCCAGAGAAGTACTAATGGTAGCAACAGAATTCTGTAAAGATGTTAGCTTGGTATTTGTTTCAATGTGCGCGCACTCCAAGGTTCCAAGTCTATCATTCGCAACCCGAACGTCCTCATCCAGCTCCTTGTTACGGAGCCTAAGCTTGCGATCAAAATGTGAAATAATGCCCTTTATGCGTGGAGAGTGGCCTTGTAAATCATCGTCAGAACCTGCCATCGTTAGGAGAAAACAAGAAACAAATCACAAGGAAAAGTCCCTATGCACTACTAGGATGTGGGGTTCCAAAGATCACTCCACTCAACTTTTAATCAAGTTCTTACTCGTTCTTACCCAGCAAACAGGAAGGTGATGGCCAGCGGCGAGAACAAGCCCTCCGAAGATTAATGTATCAATGCCTCGAGGCAAACCAACCTAGGTGTAGAATCTGTGGAGCTTGGAGGCTTATGTGAGTAGCAAGGAAAAGCGAATAATCAAATCAACAATGCAAAGTTGAAAATATGCTCAAAAATGTTAGTCCTAGCTGCTGGAGTCGATAAGAACGAATTACAGAAATTAACTAAGCCTAGATACTGAAAAAGGTAGAAAGGAAAGATCAAATGAAAGGTAAAACAAGTAAATCTCTGGGGAATATTTTTTTTTTCTTTTTTTTTCTTTTTGTGGCCTTCTGTTTGGCTTCTTATTTTTTTTCTATTTTTTTGTTCCCCAAAAACTCACACAAAAGAAGTTAAGACCGGAAAGCTGCACGTCGGTCTGTAGGAGGTGACGTTGACGTTGTCCCGATCTTTCGATGAGATACCTAATTATCGATTTGATAGGAGGTGACGTTGACGATCCGACTACAACCTAGGAGGCAGCGCCTTAGCGATCGATACACCAACTCCAGAAGGTTATTGATCCCGCGGGAGCACGATCAAGCTGACCACGAAGGTCTTTGTTCCTGCAAGCAATCGAAGAACAAGCAAGAACAAGATGAAAAGCAATCTGAAATTGCAAATAGGAGATATGAAGGTTCACGAATCTGAATACTCAATATAGTTGGAGTCTTGATGACGGTAAAACAGGTGGTCTAACCGACGCACGCGCTTACACGAAAGTAGCAAAGGCTAAACTTTATCTAATCAAAGCCCAAGGCTCCATAGGGGGGCTCATGGGGTATAAATAGGAGGGGAACTAGGTGGTTTTCGGCCAGGCCCTTGAGGGACTCCGAAACGGCCTAAGAATCCTCCTAAAACACAACGAAAACATCTAAAAATTGGCTAGACCCTATTACATGGCCTTAGGCCCAATAAAGCAAGGTTATAACCCTCATCTTTGGTACATAGATACCCATTGGAGGGGGAATTCTCCACTTGGCCGAAATCCCATGGATGAAGAGGATGCGGCCTTCTTCTCATCTCTCGTTATGGCGGTTTCAATGTTCTGAAATCATCACTTGAGCTAGCTCCCATCACCTTGCTGCCACCTCCATGGTTTGCTGTCCAACGATGATCCTTGAGGTCCAAGCTAGGTCCTTCATTCCTAAAACACATAAAAGAACCCATCTTAGGCAGCAACATATTCTCATTAATATTAAATGAAGTATCGAGGAACGAAAGTACCTGATAATTTAGTTGTCGTGCACAAGCTTTAGTAATTGGTCCATGTATCTCCGGTACTTGAGGTGTAGGTGCTGTAGGGGCTGTGGTTGTATCATTAGTTGGGATGTCCTCATCAGGGTTAGCCAGCCAAGTGGGGTACAGAACTTCCCTGATCGCCCGACAGCCTTGAGCTTATCCACCTCCTGCTTCATGAAATCTTTACGCTCTTGTGCTTGCCGCCGGATCTTCTGCTTGACGGGGCACACGTCCGGGCGCACCGCGAGCCGATGCTCAATCATCTCCCTGGGGACTCCAGGAAGATCCGATGGTTCCCAAGCGAACACGTCGGCATTATCCCGGAGGAAGGTGATGAGGGCGCCTTCCTATTCGGCGGTAAGGTTCGCAGCGACGGTCACGGTGCGTTTCTTGTCGCCGGCCTGGAGGGGCAGCTTCTTCGCCTTGGCGGCCTCCTCCCAGAGCTTCTGCCCCTTGCCGGGCGCGAGCTCGAGCCTGCACCTCCCCCGGCAAGCTCTTGCAGGGTAGCGCGGGCTTTCTTTGTTGCCGGGGCATCGCCTGACAAGCTGTCATCTCCGGCAGCATCTTCGTCACCGGCTTCAGCTGCGGCGGCAGCCTTGACGACCTCGCCAACGCACCAGGCCGCGTCCTTGAGGTCACACCTGATGGAGAGGACTCCATACACGGACGGCATCTTTATCACGCATAAGCGCAATGTGTAGCTGCCATGAACTTGATCAACGCTGGCCGACCAAGGATCCCGTTGTAGGGCAACGGGGTGTATGCCACGTCGAACACTATGTGTTCGGTCTTGAACGCTTCCCGGGACCCGAAGGTGACCGGCAGCGTGATGCGCCCCAGCGGACGCACGATCCCGGGGTTCACCCCCCGGAATGGGTCGGTGGGCTTCAGCTGCTCTACCGGCAACTGGATTTTCTCCACCAGCTTGGCGGACAGGAGGTTAAGCCCCGCTCCGTTGTCCCCCAGCACCTTGGTCACCGTCATATTGCTAATGATCGGCAAGATGACGAAGGGTATTACCCCCGAACCCAGCTGCCGCGCTGGGTGATCGTCGGCGCTGAAGGTGATCGGCACGTGCGACCACCTCAGCGGCTGTTGCGGCTCCGCGTCCAGCAATAGTGCGCACACGTCGCGGGTGAGGCGCTTCACCGCGGCGTGGGATGGGAGAGCGTAAGGTCCCCCATGGATGCAGGCGACGCCGCGAGGCTCCTGGAAGCCCGGATCGTCGCCGCCAGTGTAGTCGGACTCGTGCTGCTCCTCAGCGCGTGCCTTGTCGCGTCCCCGGGGTGGGCGTTCCTGCCCCGTGCGGGGTTGACCGCGTCCCTCTTGGGGTTCATCCCTGCCGGCACTGCCGCCGGCAGGCCTCGGTCCCGCTCTGGGGTCGTTGTGGCAATCTCGGGAGAGATGCCCAATGTCGCTGCAGTTAAAGCAGGCGCCAGCAGCGCGGCGCTCCTCATGGCGCTGCTTGCCCCGCTACTTGATCCCTTGCAGAATGCGGCAGTTCTGCGCGTCGTGGGTGGAGTTGCTATGGATGGGGCAGCGAGGTGCATCACCCTGCTTGCCACCAGATCCGCCACCCGGCAAGGCCTTCTTCGCAGGCCTCGCGGCAGGAGCCCCTGAGTCCGCAGCGAGACCCTGCTTCCCGCTGCGCTTGCGGGACCTTTCTTCTGAGAACCCTCGCGAGGGCACGCGGCAGCCTTAGCTGCTAGCTCGGGTGCTAGGCGCCCTTCCTCGGCCATGGCGCACTTGTGCGCCAGGGCGTACAGATCCTGTGTCGTCCGGATCCGATGCGTGCTCAGCTTCTCGCGCATCTTGGGATCGCGGACGTTGATGGCGAAGGTGTTGATGATGGCGGCCACCTCTACCTACGGGATGGAATAGGAGAGATTGGAGAAGCGGTTGACGAAGGCCCGCAACGTCTCTCCCGGCTTCTGCACAATAGTGTGCAGCTCTGCCATGGTTCTCGGGCGCTTATAGCCACCCTGGAACGCGCTCACAAAGTGCTCGCGTAGGTCCGCCCAAGTGGCGATGGACCCGGCGGGCAGGTTGAGCAGCCAGGTTCGCGCTGATCCTTTCAGAACCATCGGGAACCAGTTGGCTGTGACCTTGTCGTCAGCGCCGATGGCATGCATCCCCAACGTGTAGGTCAGGAGGAAATCCTTGGGGTTGGCGGCCCCGTCACACGTGCCGAGCACAGGCGCTCGGAACTTACGGGGCCACGTCACCCGCCGCAACTCGCGTGTGAACGCGGTGCAACCGTCTTCGGGGCCCATGGGCGCATCTTCCTGCTCCAAGCGCTGGCGCAGATCCTCTTGCTGGCGGGAATTCAAGATGCCGCGCGCGTCACCCCCCGGAACGGTGGGCGACGAGTTCGAGGACCCCTCCAGGCCCCCGTCTCCTTGGCCTCCCTGCAGAGGGGGAGGGTTCTCCCTTTGTTGCGAGGCGGGCGGCATGTCCCCGCGCTTTGGGTTTTGCCCGTGGCCGAAGCCTACCGGGGCGCCCTCGCCTTGCGGCTATCGGGCGGCCAGAGCGAAGAGCACGTCTAACTCCTCGCCCCATGTCTCGTGCGCCGGCGATCCTTGCTACGGCTCGTACCGCACCATGACGCACACGGCGATGATGGCTTCTGCCGGGGTTCGTGCGGGGGCCAGCCGATTTCTCGAGCGACTGCTTCCCGCTCTGGCCCCGGAGACCTCCGGGTGTGCAGGGTGCGAGCCCCCGGGGGTCGCTCGCGACGCAGTATGTTCCTAGTGCCACCGTTGCTCTGCGTCCTCGGCCCGCGACTGAACTAGCTGGCCGGCACGGGCGGCACCATGCCCGCTCGCGCGACTGGCCTCGGCACTGGGAGCAGCCGGTCCCCTCGGCCGATTGTCCGCAGACGGCCGAGGAGGCGGGGGTTCGCCCCGGCGATCGCCGGCTCGGCCGATGGGCCCAGCGGGGCCGGTGAAATGATGTACTAGAAGTGCACGCTAATCAAAGAACACATGCAAGCACGTTTTTACCCAGGTTCGGGCCACCCGGAGGTGTAAAACCCTACGTCCTACTTGTCTGAGCTAGTATTGATTGCAGATCAAGTGTTTACAACCTGCCGGGGGAGGGTCCCCGGGCTCTCTCTCTTCCCTTGCGAACGCTACTTGCTACCCTGAACCAACCCTTGAAAGCTTGGAGCCTGTAACCTCCGAACCTCTAACCGGAACTGGAACCAAGACCCAACCCTTTGACCGCTGGCGAGGGTCCTCCTATTATACCCAAGGGGATGCCACAAGTGCCACGGTGCATGGGCTACAAGTGTCGAGCGGGCAGGCATACAACTCCCCCCGGTGAGCTGGTGGCGCGCATGGACGCCACCTCCGCCGCTAGGGGTCTAAAACCCTAGAGTAGGATTGGACAGCCATTGTTCACTTGATCGAACGGGTAACGCCTCGCCTGTCAGCTTATTTAATGAGCTGTGCACCTCACTCCTTGCCCTGGTGGGGCCGCGCACCCCACGCCCGCCACGCACCCGCGTGGCACTGTTGATCTGCTCACTAGGCCCCACCCTTGAGGCGGGGGCCTGCGCGGGAAGTGCCCGGGCCCAACGCACCCGGGAACCTCCCCCCGGGAAGCGGCTTCCCGGGAGGTGCCCAGGCGGGAATATTCCTCGAAGCCCCGCTAGCCCTTCCGGGCTGGTAGCTTGCCGGGCTGCTCGTAGCCGCTGCCCGGGATGGAACCTTCCCGGGAACTCGAGGACAGGGCCCACGCGTCGTGCAGCGGTGGTACCCCGAGTGCCACTGGTGTGACAACGGCGATGCCGGGAGCCAATCCTGGGGAGGTTGCCGCTGCGGGTGCGAAAACCGTCGCCGAGACTCCGGCGACCCCTGCGGGCGCGGGTGCTGCCAGGGTACCGGCGGGCGCCCCGGGAGCGGCTACCACCACGGTGCGGGAGGCTACCGCTGAGGCACCGGCGGCCCGTGCGGCCGCGGCCGCCGCCGCAATGTTGGGGGCCGCTGCCGGGGCGGACGTCGCCATCGAGGAGATAGCTGCAGCTGCTGCAAACGCCCTTGATCTCCTCATGATCAGGGGCGCGTTGGCGCTGCTTTCGTCGTCGTCGTCCACGCGGACGACTTCCGGGGACGCAGCCGCCTGGCCCGCCTCGTCGTCCAGCGGCTGGAGGGAGGGCCAGCTGGGCTCAGATCCGCCCCCGCTCTCCTCGAGCACCTGCTTCTCGTGAGGTGCTTGCAGGGGAGCGTGCGGGGCCCGAGTGGGGGTGTCGTCCATCAACCCCCACTCGTTGCAGGGCCGGAAGGCGCCGACGATGTCATTGAGCTCCGCAACGCCGGCATGAGGAGAGGAGACCCCCGGTGGGAACTGTGTTGATTGGAAGGTCTCGCCGGAGATTCCCCTCACCCACGTCCTGAGGGTCTCCAAGTCCACACCGTCCGGCTGGAGGCGTGTCCTGTCCCCGGGGACCGTGTAGATCCACGCGGGCCGGGAGCGCAGTTGAAGCGGCACTATACGCAGGTGGACGAAGGTGCGCGCCACATCCATTATCAATGCGAGCGTAGAAGTAGTGGCGGAAGAGTCCCACCGACGGCATCACCCCCACAAACGCCTCGCAGAGGAACTGGAAGGTGGCGAGGAGGAACAGCGACGTGGGGTGAAGCTGCACCACCCGCAGCTGGTAAGACTCCATCAGCGCGTGGAGGAACAGTGAGAAGGGCGGCACCAGGCCGGTGAGAAGGAAGCGCGCGAACACCCGGAAGTCGTTGTCCTGGTGCTCGACGCCCGCCGGGAAGATCAGCGTCTCCCCGTGCTCGTTGAAGTTGGAGGCGACGGCGTGCCGGACCTTTCCTAGCGCCTCGCCGTTGTAGCCAGGGCGGAAGAAAGCGAGCGTGGCCCGCATCTCCCACTTCTTCTGGTCCTTGGTGGCGGCTGCCTTGATTGCCGCCTCACTCTTGCTGGCCGTGGCTTTCTTCGAGGCCTGCACCTCCTTCCCCTTTCTGGTGGTGGGGGGCGCCATGGGGATGAAGGCGAAAGCTAGCAGGGGCACTGGGATGCGAGATGCGAGAGGGGATGAAGACGAAGGCTGTGGGGGCAGAGTGTCTTTCCCCTTTTGGCAACAGTGAGAGCCTTATAACACCCGGCCGTTTAGTAACGAGCGGTTCCGTACCCTACAGGTGCGCGGGGATAACTCCTAATCATTAGGAGTAATGCGCGGGGTGGCCTTAACTTCCCTATTTAGGGGGGGAGTTAGGGCGGAAATCACGCGCCCACTACTCCGTCTGTAACGGCGCTGTACACGGGGTAGCGAAGGGACGCGGGCCCGCGGCGAATCGGGGCACACACTTCGGTTGAGGGCGTAGCCCGGCAACCGACCTGGGGAAGACTCATCCGAGAACAGGTGATGCCGGCCCACGTCCGGGGGCTACTGTCGCACCAGTGGCACCTGGGGTACCACCGTTGCGCAACGCGTGGGCCCTGTCCCCGAGTTCCCGGGAAGGTTCCATCCTGGGCAGCGGCTACGAGCAGCCCGGCAAGCTACCAGCCCGGAAGGACTAGCAGGGAATATTCTCGCCTGGGCACCTCCCGGGAAGCCGCTTCCCGGCGGGAGGTTCCCGGGTGCGCTGGGCCTGGGCGCTTCCCGGGGAGCGACTTGCCGGGACAGGGGGTCCCCGGGCACAGGCCCCCGCCTGAAGGGTGGGGCCCAGTGAGCAGATCAACAGCGCCACGCGGGTGCGTGGCGGGCGTGGGGTGCGTGGCCCCACCAGGGCAAGGAGTAAGGCGCCCGGCTCATTAAATGAGCTGACAGGAGGGGCGTTACCCGTCCGATCAGGTGAACAGTGGCTGTCCAATCCTATTCTAGGGTTGTAGACCCCTAGCAGCGGATGTGGCGTCCATGCGTGCCACCAGCTCATCGGGGGGAGTTGTATGCCTCCCGGCTCGACACTTGTAGCCCATGCACCGTGGCACCTGTGGCATCCCCTTGAGTATAAAAGGAGGACCCCCGCCAGCGGTCAAAGGGTTCGGAGGTTACAGGCTTCAAGCTTTAAAAGGTCGGTTAGTTCAAGGTAGCGAATAGCGTTTGCAAGGAAAGAGAGAGAGAGCCCGGGGACCCTCCCCCGGCAGGTTGTAAACACTTGATCCATAATCAATAACAGTTCAAACAGGTAGGACGTAGGGTTTTACACCTCCGGGTGGCCTGAACCTGGGTAAAAAAACGTGCATGCATGTGTTCTTTGATTAGTACGCACTCCTAGTACATCATTTCGCCGGCCCCGTAGGGCCCATCTGCCGTGCCGGCGATCGCCGGGGCGATCCCCGACGCCCCTGCCGAACCTAAAAGGGGGCCGTGACCGCACGCCTCCGGTGTCGGAGCACCGTGCGACGACATTATCCTATTATTATTATTTTTAAAATACTTATGCATTAGAGTTGTTTGTAGAAATGCATTGATAGAACTATTACTCGTACTTATGCTAGCTATGATTGACCTATTAGCTATAGTGTTACCTTTGCCATTACCCTTCCACCAATTGCCATTGTAAGTAGTTGATTTGCTACGCTATGTTAGTATACGTGGGAGGGAATCTCAATTACCATGAAACTGTTATTATGAAGTATTTTGGAAACCTGGCAAAAACAACTTTAATGAACCGTCCTGGATGGGCTGCTTTGAGGAATTGGAGATGTATGCGACGTCAGGTCCATTTCTATGAGTCGTCTCGCCATTTCTATGGGAGCGCCTGCGTCGCAAATGAGAAATGCCACCCGGGGTAACCAGAGACTGGAATAGTTTCCTGTTTAGTAGCTTCCAGTACAACCACATGGTAATATGGGCTCTGCCAGGATGGATGTAAGACATATGATCCTGGATCCGAGGGATTGTGCAGATGTAGTCGTGTAGGTGGGAACGTAGGTTCCTCAAGTGGTCTGGGTGATTATGGTCTGAAAATTTCTGTAATCGATGCCGTTGCTACTCTACCCTGAGGACAGCAAGGGATTAACATGTCGATTTCTGTGGGGAATGTGTACAACCTCTCAAGAGTGTCAAACTAAGTACTTAGCCGTGTCCCCGGTTACGGACAATTATGAACGACTAGATTTGGGGGCTGTAAGAAAGGTTTCACTCATTCCAATTTCTCAATAAAATGAATGGTTTGAACTTGGGATAGGA
Source organism: Brachypodium distachyon (assembly GCF_000005505.3). Lineage (NCBI taxonomy): Eukaryota > Viridiplantae > Streptophyta > Magnoliopsida > Poales > Poaceae > Brachypodium > Brachypodium distachyon. Next base: position 19,932,615 of record NC_016134.3, on the reverse strand, counting down.
GCATTGATGTGTCTACTCAATGTCCATAGATTAATAGGAGCATCGGTGTTTCTACCCGGTGTCCATTAGTTAACATTATTGTAACATTCATTTGTAGTAGGATAAATTATGTTCTGCTACCATGCCAAAAAGCCTGATCTCCACCTTGCCAAATACTGCATATACTTGTTAGGTCTGCTATAACCCTTTGGTGAATTTACCAATACATTCAATGTATTGACCCCCTAGTGGTTGCAACGTTTAAATGTTGCAGGTGAACCAGGTGACGAGTGAGGTACGAATTGTTAGGGTTGCGAGTTTACATTCCAACATGTTTCGACCGTGGAATTGTTATGGGACTCCTACACCTTCTGTTTTCCGCTGCAAGATTTCCTTTTCTATTGAGCTAACCCATGAGGTTATGCAATATGTAAGGTACTACTAAATTCTGGATCAATGCGATGTAATATACTTTTGACCTTTCTATCTTGATATTACATCTTGAAACTCTGTGTGCTAGCGAGTCGATCCAGGGACTAGCACTATAAACACAGAGATCGAACCCTGTACGTCGGGAGGGAATCGCTTCACGGGTGCAAGATCGCTGCTGCTATGGCAGCCATCCCGCTTTGAGGAGTTGCCGGCGCCGCCTGGGACGGGGCTTTCTGCAGACTGGGGTGGACTGCTGTCAGAGTCGGACTAGGTTCCTAGGGAAACCTGCTCTGTTTCGTCGGGTGAACCTGGCGAGGTGAGGTTGTCATGGCAACTCCCTTGTTCTAAGTGGTCGCCAAATTCGCTAGGGACGGGGCTGTCCGCACGTGAGGATGGATCGTCTTTAAAATCAGAGCAGGTCCAAGAGGGGACTCTCTCTGCCTCCTTGAGTAGCTTCGACGAGCTTGTCGGCATGTCTTTCTCTGAAGGAGAAAAGAGAAGCAATCCTCCTGGAGTTGAAGGAGTCGGACACGGTAATCATCGAAGGATACCGGATCGAACGTGGAACTCGCCGAGTATGAGGTCCAAGCGGGCATCAAGCTTGTCCAAGACTACAGGATTGGACTGAAGGCGAGCGGTAGAAGACTCGAGGATCGTCGACTCCGCCTGAGTTGATGATGGTTCTGCTGGATCTGGAACTGCCGAGGTCGTGTTTCCAACACACGTTCTTCCCACAACCGGCGCCAATGACGAAGATGTAACTTCGACAATATCCATATTGATGGACTTGTATCAAGGAAAGATGAGTGTGTGTTGGCGAACTCGTCGGCTAACAAGGACACAGGGGACACGATTTACCCAGGTTCAGGGCCCTCGATGAGGTAATACCCCTACGTCCTGCTTGTCTGATCTGTATTGATGAGTCGATTACAATGGGGTGCCACAGAGTATAGATGCACCGAGTCGTCGAGTGCGTCTAGGCGACTTGTATCTAAATTGGGGGCTGTCCTCCTGGCTCCCCCTCCTGGTCCTTTATATATGCAGGAACTCAGGTCTCAGGTATAGTCCAAGTCGGTTACAGTGAGGAGATATACTCTAATTAACCTTCCTTGTCTTGAGTCACAAGATTTGGCATGTAGACTCCTGGAGTCGAGGTAGGCTTCCTTGTGGGCCCCCAGCTGGGCTATACCGGGTATACTCGAGTCGAGAACGTGGTTAGTCATAACCACGTCACCAACCCTCTTCAATTCCTGGACGTTTACTCCACCGCCATACGTGTGGCTGGTGGAGGTCCCACTGAGATGTGCAACCTTTTCCCGCTCGCGCTCACCGGGATGGCGCAAACTTGGTTTTATAACCTACAGAAAAATTCCGTGCATTCGTGGGAGCGCCTCTAAGAGGTCTTCATCGCCAACTTCCAGGAAAATTTCAAAGAACCCGTGCAAGCTCACGAGCTTTACGCCGTGAAACAATGGACGGGGGAGTCTCTCCGAAGCTTCTTCCATCGCTTTGCGAAGGTCCGAAGCCAAATCGCCAACCCACCGTCGATGACTGTGATCGACGCTTGCATGCAAGGCCTTCTCCAAGGAGAAGTAAATCGCGCTCTAAGTCGCAACCCTCCAGAGACAACTGAAGAGCTCTATCAAATCTTGCAAGAATACGCCCGAGGCGAAGATGGAGACATCACCAAGAAGGACACGCCACACGGCGCTCCCGAAGGGACTCCCTCATCAGATAAGCCCAGGCATCCGCATCATTTTCCAAGAAGAAGAGGAGGCGGGGGAAGAAGGCGCCCGGTGATCAGGCTCGAAAGATCTTCGCCGTCGAAGGACAATCCTCATCCAAGAAGACTTCGCAGCACAAGAAGCCGCCACGCCCCATCAAGGGAGGCGCCAGAAGGTGCCTTATCCACAACTCGGCGAGCTACAATACCGAAGAGTGTAATACTCTCATCTCGGCCCGCCAAGAATCCCAAGCAAGAATGCAAGCCCGGCGCAAGGACGACAAGACGGCCTAGGCTCCACGACCGCCAACGTCCCTGTCACACCAACCCGACGCCCGAGAACCCGCGCGTCATGTCGGAGTAATACTCGGGGGCTCGGCCACAGGCCGAGGGTCAAAGAGGAAATGCAAGGAGTACGCTCGTGAAGTCAACGACGTCGCGGGAATCTTCACCCCGACACCACCACCTAACTAGGCGAGCGTGCCGATTTCCTTCACCAAAGAAGACTCCAAGGGAATGCGCTTCCTGCACGGCGATGCCCTCTTCATAATGGTCATTGTCACCAATTGCGAGCTCAAGAAGGTACTCGAGGATGGCGAAGCCCCGCCTATGTCCTGTACTTGAGCACGCTGCAGGAGCTTATGGAACCCCAAGGAGGATACAAGAACAGTTCCTTGCAACCATCTCTTTATCCACTAACCCCCTTCGTGCCAAGGAGGTCCATCCAGCTGCTCGGACAAGTCGAGCTCCTCACGACCGTCGGGGATATGACAAACCACCGAGCCAAGCTCATACGCTTCGACGTGGTTGACATGGAGGCGTTCTTTGATGCCATCCTCGGGAGGACAACCTTAAACTGCCTCTCACTACCATCCACCACAACTTCTTGTGCATGAAGTTTTCGGGCCCAAAGGGCGGGATAACAGTTCGTGGCGAGCAATCCTCCGATGGGAAAACGCTCTACCGCCACGAGACAAAGTGCACCAAGAAGGGATAATCCTCCGATAGTGTCCACGTGCTTTCGGGCACGGGAGGATCCAAGACCGACCACCCGGAGCGCTACATCCCTAAGCCCCTTCCTGAGGGAGAGCTTAAGGAGATATGCCTCTCCAGCAATGACGCCACGCGCATCGTGTGAAGATCGGAGCCGACCTCTCGAGCGAACTCGAGAAGAAGCTGATCGACCTACTCCGGGAGAACTCCGACCTTTTCGCTTGGTCACCCTCCGACATGGGAGGAGTCTCACGCGACGTCATGGAGCATCACCTCGCCGTGAGGCCCGACAAGGCGCCCGTGAAGCAAAAACTCCGGAAGCTCTCCACAGAGCGAAGTGAGGTCATCAAGCAAGAAATTGCAAAGCTCTCCGAGGCCGGGCTCATCCGAAAAGTTTGGCACCCCGAGTGGTTGGCCAATCCGGTCTTGGTGAAGAAAGCCAACAGCAAGTGGCGGATGTGTGTCGACTTCACCGACTTGAACAAGGCGTATCCCAAGGACGACTACACTCTCCCTCGGATCAACCAGCTAGTCGACTCCACGACGGGATGCGAAATGTTGAGCTTCTTGGACGCCTATTCAGGGTATCACCAAGTCCACATAGCCAAGGAAGACGAGAAGAAGGCCAGCTTCATCGCTCCTTTCGGCACTTTGCAGAATGCCTTTTGGTTCGAGGAGCGCCGACGCAACCTTCGAACATCTCGTGCGCCCTATCCTCAAGGAGCAACTAGGGAGAAATGCCAAAGTCTACGTCGACGACGCCATTATCAAAATCCAACTTGCAAAGACCCATCGTGAAGACTTGCAAGAAACATTCAACGACCTCCGCAACACACGGCGTAAAGCTCAACACCAAGAAGTGCGCTTCTAGAGTCCGAGGAAGAAAGCTTTTGGGTTTCCTCGTCTCCCAGCATGGAATCAAGGCCCACCCAGGAAAAATCCGGGCCATTCTCGAGATGGAAAGCTCCTCATTCCGTCCAAGATGTGCGACGCCTTGCAGGAAGGACGGCGGCATTGGGACGATTTGTCGTCCGATCAGCCGAGAAGTGTCTTCTTTCAAGATCGAGTCCACAAAACTCCATTGGGTCATGCGATTCGACGGTTCCAAGCGTCTCGACGGTGAGGGGGCTGGAGTTATGCTCATCAACCCCGAAGGGAAGATCTTGGAATATGCAGCCCATCTCGACTTCAATGCCACCAATAGTTTGGCAGAGTATGAGGTGCTCCATCTCGGACTCCGATTGGCTAAGGCCATGGTCGTTCAACGCATGCTCATCCAAGGGGACTGCCAGCTGGTATGGAGGCACGACGCGTCCCACGGGGAGAAAATCACCTTGCCGATGGACTAGCCCGAACGGCCGGTTCCAAGGAACCGCTACCACCGGTGCTTTTCTTCGAAGTGACGCATGCCCTATCCAGAAAGGAAGAAGCCGAAAATCAAGACGAATCTTCAATGACCAGCATGGTCATCGATAGTCCACCTTCTTGGATGACTCCAATTATCCGCGCCTAGAAAGGCGAGGTGGACAAAGAAGCAAGAGGCCCAAACGCCAAGACTCTGCTTGCAAAAGCCAGGTTGTACGTCCTACTCGACGGCGTCCCACACAAGAAGGGTGTCGCCGCTTTGCTTAAATGCATGCCCTCAACCAAGGAACCAAACTCCTACCCAAGGTCTACCCAGGAATATGCAGCGACCATCTTGCGCCGAGCGCGACCAGGACAAAAGCCTTGTTCTATCGGCCAACGATGATGCAAAGCTCAAACCCAAGGGGAGAGGGCTAGAGCATCCCAAGGGGCCTGCTCTCGAGTGCTTGGGTCGAGCCTAGTCTTGACTCGACCTCAGTGACGCACCTTGGGTGTAACATCCCAAAATTTCAAACCTTTACATGTGCATTGCATCCATGAGCATCATGCCACAATTGCATGTTTGAATTCAAATTTGAATCACAAAAGGCTTTAAAAGATTTTGTTTACACCTAATTGAGCCTTGGATTTTCAAACCATTAAAGTTTATATATATAAGGGGTTTATTGCACATATGAGCTATCCCATAATTTTGGGATAATTATTTGGAGTTGAAAAAGTATTTTATTTAAATGGATATATAGCCCTAAGGGCATTTATAGGGCAAATGTATTTTTATATATTTTATTTTGAAGAGAAACTACTTCCAAAAGTTGTATCATGGTAGAACAAGATTTTACAAATTTTCTAGAATTCATTTGGACCAATTTGGAGTTCAAACTCAAAAGATATCAAAGAAATGGGAAAAACAGAAAAAGAAAAGGTCTAAAAGAAAAAAAAGGGGTAAACGGACCGGCCCGGCCGAATTGGGCCGAACCGGCCCAACTCCCCCGCGCGCGCCACAGCCCAGCTGGCCCAGCCGCCCGCTCGCGCGCACCCGAGCCACCGACAGGTGGGGCCCACCTGTCGGGGTCGTCTGAAGCGACCGCCCCCGTAAATGGGTTCGATCTCTGTGCTTTAGTGCTAGTCCCTGGATCGACTCACTAGCACACACAGTTTCAAGATGTAATATCATAGAACAAAGGTCTCAATATTACAACGTTTCATCCAAAATATAAAAGGGTACTTACAATTCGCATAACCTCACGGGTTAGCTAGAAATAAAACAATTGTTTAGCAGCGGAAAACGGAAGATACAAGGGCACATCAACACCACGGTGAGAGCGTGTTGGAATGTAGGCCCGTAACCCAAATATGCAGAACGTACGTCTTACTCGTCATCGGAGCTTCCTGCATCATTAGACGATGCAGCCACTAGGGTCAATACATTGAATGTATTGGCAAGATTCACTAGGAGTTATACCAGAGCCTACCAAATATATGCATAATGTGGTAAAGTGGGGTTCAAGCTATTTGCATAAAAGCTTAGTTATTGAATCCTATCTTTTAATCAAATAGAATTTTATTACTATTGGACACGGGGTAGACACACCCATGCTCCTATTATCCTAGAGCACATTGATGTGGATTCATCAAGTGCCCCTACCCTGTTCAACCATTCATTTTATTTAAGAAGTTAGAATGAGTGAGACTTTCCTTACAGCTCCACATCTAGTCGCTCAAATTGTCCGTTGCCGGGGACACGGCTAAGTACTTAGTTTTGACGCTCTCGAGAGTTTGTACACATTCCCCACAAGAAACCGACGTGTTAATCCCTTGCTGTCCTCAGGGTAGAGTAGCAACGGCATCGATTACGAGATTTTCAGAGGTAATTCCCTAAACCACGAGAGAATCACGCTCCCCCTACACGGCTACCTCAGTACAATTCCTCGGATCTAGGTTCATACAACTTACTCTTGTCTCGCCAGAGCCCATATAGCATTGTAGTTGTACTAGAAGCTTCTAAATAGGAAACTAGTCCAGTCTCGGTTACCCCAGGTGGCATTCCACATTTGCGACGTAGGCGCTCCCCGAATCCACGGGAGAGACGTCCATGGACGATCCATTCCTGAATCCACAGGAACTCGACTCAGAGGGACCCATAGAAATGGACCTACGCCGCTAATCCTCAAAATCTTCAAAGCTGCCCACCCAGGACGGTTCATTTAATTAATTGTTTTGCCTTACATCTAATAAAATCATTTCATATCGCCAAAGGCATAACAATAAATAATGTAGTTATTTCCCCCACGATACTACCATAGCCTAGCATTCAACTACAATCGATGGCAATTTTGGTAGCAAGGTAATGGCGAGGGTAAACTATACTACCTGGGATTTATAGCTAGCATAGAAGTACGAATAATATTCCTGATGCATCTAATAAAACATCTAGTGCATAGTAAAAATATTTAGGAGAATGATCAAAGTGAACTTGTCTTGTCCAAGGTTGTGGTAGTTCTCGCACTCTTCGCAACAACAATGATTACACTCCACACAATCTAAAATAAAAGGAACACACACCATAAACACAACATACAATACAAAAACCATGCCATGATGCATATGCTATGCTGATGCACACAAAGGTTACTTCTAAGGTAAGAAGCTTCGTTTCTGTTTTGAAAAGTTTTTCAAAAGATTTGGATAGATTATACAACATCAAAGTGGTAATTAATATGCAAGAAACATGAATAGGGTTTAAAACAAAAGATTGTGCGGCTTTTGTAACATAGAGCAATATTTAACTTGCACGCCATGATTATACACAAAATAATTTCTTTTCTGGTCCTAATGGATAGAGAACAAGTTTAAATAATTTTACAGCAAGATAACATGTTCAAAACTATTTTGAAACCATTCATTCGAAATTTAAACCATAAACCACCATTCTGTAAATAGCTACTGTCTAAGTTATTCAAAACTGAAAATAAACAGTGCCAAAATATTCTACACGTTGCGATGATTCCAGAAAGGTGTGGATCGTAAATTTTGGACAAACGGTTTAAAAGATATAAAGGTTTGAAGTTATAGGGTCTTTTCTGCAAAAGTGTATTATCCACTTCGGCCGAATAAAAAAAAAAAAACAAAACAAAAACTTGCCACGTGGCGAAACCTGACTGGCCCGGTTCTAGGGTTCCGGCCGGCGGGCGAGCTCGCCGGCGGCGGCGCGGCGGCGGGCGGCGCAGGGGCGCGGGGCGGAGCGCGGGCAGCAGCGGGGGCGAGCGGCGCCGGCGGCGCGGGCGCAGGACGCGGCGGGTGCGCGGGCGCAGGCAGGCGGCGCGAGCAGGTCGCGCGGGCACGGCGCGGGCGGCGGGTGCGCGAGCGCGGGCAGGCGGCGCGAGCAGGTCGCGCGGGCGCGCGGCGAGCGGCGGGGGCGGCGCGCGCGGCGGCGCGGTGGGGGGCTCGAGGCGCAGCCGAGCGGCACGGGCGCGAGCGGAGCGCGGGTGCGAGCGGAGCACGGGCGGCGGCCGGCGTTGGGGAAGACGGCCGGCGCGGGCGGCCGGAGGCGGCGGCGGCGGCCAAACGCAAAGGCGAGCGCGTCACGGCGTTCGGGACGGGGAGAGGAGAGAGACTAGGGGAGTGGCGCGGGAAGAACCTCACCGGAACGGCGGCGAAACGCGAAGAACGGCGGTGGCAGCAACGAACTCCGGCGAGCAATTACTTTCTAACCGGTGCGAAATTGGACGTGGGGTTTGGGGGAAGTGGAGGAGAAAAGCGAGGCCTTCGGGGTGACGCGCAAGGATTTGGAGAAAACGGCCCGAGCACGGAGAAATCGGAGGTGAAGTCGTGGGCAGTTCGCGGGCGTGCGTGGCCGGATTTTTCGGACGGAGGTTGAAGATGACGCGTGGGTCCCACCGGTCAGTGAGAGCGGGCGGCTCGGGCGGGCTGAGCCGGTCCGGTTCGGTCCGGTCCGGTCCGGTTTGACCGGGCCGGTCCGGTTCGGCCGGTTCGGTCGGTTTTCCTCGGTTTTTCCTTTTCTTTTATCTATTTTCTGTTTTCGAACCTCAAAATTGATTCGGAGCTCCAAATCACTCCAAATAAAATGCAACAAAATTTGTAAAATCATATTTTCATATGATCTAACTTTTGGAGCAAGAATTTTCTCAAAATAAAATATTTAAAAATATATTTGCATATAAAATGGCTTTTAGGGCCCTTAGGCTATCGAATCAAATTATTTTTTTCAAAATACTTTCAAAAGCCAATTATGGGATAGCTTTATATATGCAATAAATCCCTTTTTATCACAATACCCTCATGGGTTAAAAATGCAAATAGTCAAGAGCAAGATCAAAGCCCAAAAACAAATAAAAGCATTTTTGCAAAAGGGTTTTCTGGGAAAACTTTAGGGTTTTGAAAGTGTTCAGATGCAAGGGTGACATGATGCTTATGATATGCAATGCATATGAAGAATTTTGAAAATTGGGATGTTACAGAACTAACCCCCTTAAGATGAATCTCGTCCTCGAGATTCCTGTTGGTTAGCAAAAAGGTGTGGGTGGTCTTCTCGAAGATCATCTTCTCGTTCCCACGTAGCTTTTTCTTCGGTGTGGTTATTCCATTGGACCTTGCAGAACCTGATTGTCTTGGAACGGGTATGTCTTTCCGCTGTTTCGAAGATCCTGGTTGGTTTCTCTTCGTATGTGAGATCGCTTTGAATGTCCACTTCGTCAAGTGAAACCGTATCCCTTAGTGGCGTATTGGCCATTTTCGGGTGGCACTTCTTTAGCTGTGACACATGGAATACGTCGTGGACACTGGTCAACTTTTCGGGTAACTCCAACTTGTAAGCAACCTCTCCCTGGCGTGCTAACACCTTGTAGGGTCCAATATAGCGTGGTGCTAGTTTTCCTTTAATCCCAAATCTTTTAACTCCGCGTATCGGGGAAACTCTGAGATACGCTCTGTCACCAATCTCATTGATGACATCCCTTCGTTTGGAATCTGCATAACTCTTTTGTCTGGATTGAGCTATCTTGAGTCTGTCTCGAATCAGTCTGACCTTCTCTTCAGCATCCTTTATCATGTCGGGTCCGAATAGACTGCGGTCTCCTACACCATCCCATAGCAATGGTGTCCTACACTTCTTGCCATACAACGCTTCGAACGGTGCCATTCCAATACTCGCTTGGAAACTGTTGTTGTATGAGAACTCTGCATATGGTAGATTCTCGTCCCAGCTAGAACCATAGTCCAGAGCGCAAGCTCTTAACATATCTTCAAGAATTTGGTTCACTCTTTCTGTTTGTCCATCTGTCTGTGGATGAAACGCTGTGCTAAACTCTAGTCTCGTGCCTAGAGACTCGTGCAATTGCCCCCAAAATCTTGAGGTAAATTGGGTACCTCTGTCTGAAACGATCTCTTTAGGGACTCCATGTAGGCATACAATCCTAGACATGTATCGTTTGGCCAACTGTGCACTTGTATAGGTAGTCTTTACAGGTATGAAATGAGCAACTTTGGTCAAACGGTCGACTACTACCCATATTGAATCATATCCCGATCTCGTCCTTGGTAAGCCGGTGATGAAGTCCATGCCTACCTTATCCCATTTCCAGTCTGGCACTGGCAATGGTCGTAGTAATCCAGCTGGTTTCTGATGTTCAGCCTTGACTCTGCTACAAACATCACACAGAGCGATATACTCAGCGATGTCTCGCTTCAATCCCGTCCACCAAAACTTTTCTTTCAAGTCCATGTACATCTTTGTATTACCGGGGTGGATTGAGTACGGTGAATCATGAGCTTCCTGTAGTATTAGCTTTCTGATCTCGGGGTCCTGTGGTACACAAATACGCTTCTCAAACCATACGGTACCTTGATCGTCCTCAACGAATCCTTTTGCTTTCTCAACAGCCATATTATCCTTTATCGTTCTTATTTCTGAGTCTTCTTTTTGGGCTTCTCTAATTCTGTCCAGCAGAGTGGGTTGTACTTCCATGTTGGCTAAGTAACCCTCTTGAACTAACTCCAATCTGAGGTCTTTGAATTGCTCACACAATTCAGCAGGTAACTCTCCAGCTGTAAGTCCATTAACATAGCCCTTGCGGCTCAAAGCGTCAGCTACTACGTTAGCCTTGCCCGGATGGTATTGAAGATTCAGATTATAATCCTTGATTAACTCTAACCATCTTCTTTGTCTCAAGTTCAATTCCTTCTGTGTGAATATATACTTCAAGCTTTTATGATCGGTGAATAACTCACATTGCTTTCCCATGAGATAGTGCCTCCAAGTCTTCAGTGCGTGCACTATCGATGCTAGTTCCAGATCATGAGTGGGGTAATTTCCTTCATGATTCTTAAGTTGTCTTGAGGCGTATGCTACGACTCTTCCTCCTTGCATCAAAACACAGCCCAATCCTAAACGCGAAGCGTCACAGTACACTTGAAAGTCTTCCAGTAGGTTGGGTAAAACGAGGATGGGTGCTGATACTAGCCTCTTCTTCAAATCCTGAAAACTTTCCTCACATTTATCAGTCCATTCAAACTTCTTTTCTTTCTTCAAAAGTTCAGTCATAGGCTTGGCAATCTTGGAGAAATTCTCTATGAACCTCCTGTAATATCCAGCAAGTCCTAAAAAGCTGCGAACATCTCCGACGTTCTTAGGGACTTCCCATTCAGTCACCGCTACCACTTTAGCGGGGTCGACGGCAATTCCATTTCCTGACACAATGTGTCCCAAGAAACCAACTTCAGACAACCAAAATTCACACTTGCTGAATTTTGCATAAAGCTCGTGCTCTCTAAGCTTTTCCATGATCAGACGCAAATGTTCTTCATGTTCTTCTTTGCTCTTCGAGTAGATCAAAATGTCGTCGATGAATACTACGACAAACTTATCCAAATATTCCATGAATACCTTGTTCATCATATTCATGAAGTAAGCCGGGGCATTGGTTAATCCAAAAGGCATCACTGTGTACTCATACAGGCCATACCTAGTGGTAAACGCTGTCTTGGGTATATCCACTTCTCGGATCTTTAACTGAAAATAACCTGATCGAAGATCGATCTTTGAGAAAACACAGGCTCCTTTCAATTGATCAAATAGATCATTGATTATGGGTAGTGGGTACTTGTTCTTTATCGTCACCTCATTTAGTGAGCGATAGTCTATGCACATCCTTTGGCTTTTGTCTTTCTTTTCCACAAATAGAACAGGTGCTCCCCATGGTGATGAGCTAGGGCGAATAAATCCTTTGGCCAATTGTTCTGCAAGTTGCTTCTTCAGTTCCTTTAATTCATCTACAACCATCTTATACGGTCTCTTGGCTATAGGTCCACTTCCTGGCAATAACTCAATAAGGAATTCCACATCTCGGTCCGGTGGCATGCCTGGTAATTCTTCTGGAAACACATCCGGATATTCTTTCACTATCGGTACATCCTCTAGGCTAACCCCCTTAAGAGAATTTACCTTGGTTAATTTAAGCTCATAGTTTGACTTGAAGCGGATTCGCTTCTTCTCTGGAGTGGTGAGTGTAATAGTCCTCTTGACACAATCTATAAGTCCTTCATACTTGGCTAGCCAATCCATTCCTAGGATCACATCCAAGCCTTTTGATCCTAACACTATCAGGTCTGTGGGGAAATTGTGTTTTCCAATTTCTAGTGTCAGCATTCGACATTCATGAGCCGTTATCATCTCTCCCCCAGGTGACTTCACCTTCATAGGGTTCACTAAGGTAGTAGTGTTTAATCCATTCTCATGCACAAAACTCCTTGAGATAAAAGAATGCGATGCACCGGTATCAAACAGTACGAGTGCTTCAAAAGAATTTAGACGGAAGGTGCCGATTACGATACCTTGCTCCTCCGTGATTTCTTCCACGTTGACGTGGTTCACATTGCCCTTCTGAAATGGGTTAGGCTTTGCTCCAGCCTCATTGAACTTCTCCGGACAATCGTTGGAGTAGTGCCCCATCTTGTGACACTTAAAGCATTGCACTTGGCTCATATCCCTGCCAGTGGTGCGGTTCTGTTCTGAGTTTCCTCCATTGTCCGCACCCGCACGCGCCCACGCCGCCGGTTTTCGTCGCCGGAGTTCGCCCGCGCCGCCGCCGTTCTCGTGCCAGACCCCGTCGGTGAGCCCTCGCGCGCGAGTCTTCAAATTTTCGGAGCCCCTCGCGCTTGCGCACGTTTTGACACGCTCGATTTGTTGTTTGATGCACCGTAGCGCCGCCCCCGTCGCCGCCCGAAGCTTCGCCGGAGCCCGCGCTCGCCGCCCGCTCGTCTCCGACCTCGGCAAGGCCCCCGACCGCCCGACCCCGCGCCGACCGCGTCCCCGAGCTCGCCGTGCCGCGCCGCTCCGTCCCCGCGCCTCCCCGTCACGCCAGCCCCGCCGGAGACCCCGCCGCCGCCCCGCCCGCGCCGCGCCGCCGCCGGAGTTTCCTCGCCGGAACCCTAGGTGAGCCCGAGAGTCCCCGTCCGTCCGATCGTGATCAACGGTCCAGATTAGATCCCGATTTTTTTCATTTAACCGAACCGGTATGCACCAATGAGATTGGGACACGTGGCACCCGGTTTTATAAAATAAAAATGTAATTTTAATCCCCCGGAATTAATAAAAGGCACTTTTGCAGATAGGCCCCTGTAACTTCAAATGATCATAACTTTAAATCTGTTTGGCCAAATTTAGTGATCCACACCTTTTTGGAATCCTTAGGAGGTGTAGAATCTTTTGGCACTGTCCAATTTCAAATTTGAATATTTGAATCACATTCAAATAACAGATTAGGGTTTTATGCCATTTAAATCATAACTAATTATTTAGAAGTCCTTTTTGAATGAAACCAGTGCCCAAAATTTTGTTTTAATGTCCTCTGTCCAATGGGCCAGAGAAATAAATATTTTGAATTAAATTGTTTTGCAGATGCAAATAAAACCCCATTTTAGGATTTAAACCCTAGCTTTTGCTTTTGCTTAAAAACCCTAATTACATGTGTTTAATTCTCAAGGCATTGGATCAGCAGATCACCCAAATAAAATAAACCAAACTCATGTCACATGTTTTGCATTGCATCATGACATACATATTCTTTTGCTTGTGTGGTGTGTTTATGTATGTGTATGTTTGCCTGATTGTATAGTTTTCTCGGAGAGCGAACTGTGTGACTGTGAAGGGTGTTTGAACTCCAACTACTATCAAGGCAAGTTCACGTTGATCATTTACCCATTATTTTATTGTGCACTAGATTTTATTAGTTGCATTGTCAGGATTATTATTGTATCTATGCTAACTATGATCTGTCCTAGTAGTATAGGATACCTTTGCCATGACTTCACCACCAATTGCCATCGTAGTAGTAAAATGCTATGCTATGATAATATACGAGGGTGGTATTATTACAATGTGATACTATTGAATTACAAATATAGTTTTCCTAGTGTATGGCAAAACAAGTAATTCAATGAACCGTCCTGGGTGGGATGCTTTGAGTACTCGGATGTCGTGACGTTAGGTCCATTTCTATGGGTCCCTCTGAGTCGAGTCTCTGTGGATTCGGAGATGGATCGTCCATGGACGTCTCTCCCGTGAATTCGGGGAGCGCCTTCGTCACAATGTGGGATGCCACCCGGGATAACCAGAGACTGGACTAGTTTCCTATTTAGTAGCTTCCAGTACAACCACATGGTAATATGGGCTCTGCCTGGATGGAGTAAGAAATGTTTACCCAGATCCGAGGGATTGTACTGAGGTAGTTGTGTAGGTGGGAGCGCGGGTCCCTCAGGTGGTTTGGGTGAACATGTTCTGAAAATTCTTGAAGTCGATGCCGTTGCTACTCCACCCGGAGGACAGCAAGGGATTAACACGTCGAATTCTTGTGGGGAATGTGTACAACCTCTCGAGAGTGTCAAACTAAGTAATTAGCCGTGTCCCCGGTTACGGACAATTATGAGCAACTAGATATTGAAGCTGTAAGGAAAGTCTCACTCATTCTAATTTCCTAATAAAATGAATGGTTTGAACTGGGTAGGAACATTGATGTTTCTACTCAATGTGCCTAGGTTAATCGGAGCATGGGTGTTTCTACCCCGTGTCCAATAGAATTCAAAACTATTTGTCTAAAAATGATAGGATTTGAATAATGATGCTTTTATGCAAAATAGCCAAACCCCACTTAGCCAAACTGTGCATGTACTTGGTAGGTCCTTTATAACTCTAGTGAGCTTGCCAATACATTCAAATGTATTGACCACGTAGTGGCTGCAATTAACAATGCAGGTGGATCCGACGATGAGTGAGGTTCGTCGTTTTGTCATGGGTCATGTGCTTACATTCCAACATGCTCTCTCCTTTGGGAGTAGATGAGGCCCTTTTACTCTACCTTTCCGCTGCAGCTTCATGATACATTTTTGTCATGGTTTTGAACATTATTTGTTTATGCTGGCCTAAGAGGTCATGCAAGTTTGTAAGTACAATTTAAGTTCTGGATGATACGATGTAATAAAGTACTTTTGAACTTTGTATCTTGGTATTACATCTTGAACTGTGTGTGCTAGTGAGTCGATCCAGGGACTAGCACAAGTAAGCACAGAGATCGAACCCTTGGTGAAGGGGGATCGCTTCATTGGGAGGCCTAGTTTCGAGGTTCCGAGCCATCTAGTTCCGTCTCGACTCGAAGTAGAGGGATAGGATTAGAGTCTTGAGGGTATCCTAACCTTGCTACTTGGGAAGACGAGTTCGGCCCAAGTTCGAGACGGCCCCAAAAAATCTCTCGTTATAAGTGACTTGGGAAGATGAGCTCGGCCCAAGCACTTGGCTACCGACCCCCTCGAAGCCTCTCCTAACATAGGACTAAGTCGTGCCTGCAGGGTTGACCGAACCTATTCAAAAAATATAGCCCGACAAAATGGCTATTTGCCCGCAAGCGAATGGACCTTCTCGGGCCCTCCCCTCGCATGCATCGGGGGCTGGGGACATGTCATGGCAACAATTTGCCACTTCTCCAAGATGATCAAGGCATAAACACTTTCCTGGAGGATTTATGTCGAGCCAATAGGCTCTTCAAGGCTACGGTTTGAGGAATACGCACCTCTACAAGCCACTCCACAGACCGGACACCTTCATTTTTGGTGTATAGGAGCAAAAGCAATGCTCTCGGCCGAAGTCGAGCGCCATGCGCTCACTTCAAGAGGGAAGGGGTCCAAGATACCATCGCCCTCGCCTTCACGTAAAAGGAAGAGCATCAAATTGGGGAAACTCCCGACAGAGACCTCATGAAGCGTGCCACTTATAAGCAGAATGCTACTCGCTTATACCAAACCCATGGTCTTTCACAAGGAAGACTTCAACTATGTCCGCTTCTTCGGAAATGGGCCTCAAGAACAAACAAAGCTTTGCGAAGGAACCCACCTAGGCTTAGTTTTCTCGTAGAGAAACTCACCTAGCCGGTGGTTCTCCTCGCAAAAATCCTGAGGCCCTAGTTTTTCGCAACAACGCCCACCTAGGTTCAGTTTTCTCATCGAGAAAATTACCTAGCCGGTGGCTCCTCACCCAAAGGCCTCAAAGGTCTCCGGTTCCACAGGAAGGTCCGAAAATGATTCTCCTCCGAGAAGACCTCGACCCGAAGCTCTGGCATGAGCTCGGCCCTAAGTGGGAAGTACCTTGCCGCATCACGGCCAAGAAGGACATAAAGAGAGCACGCGTGCCATCCTGAAAGCATAAAGGGATAATTCCCCATCAATGCCTGGAACCGGCAACGAGCTGCCACTTCTATGCCTAAAAAGGCCGAAGTAACCAAGGATGCGCCTCCGACCCTGGGCGAGTATAAGTGCCAAGCCAGCCATCTTCGCCAAGAGATTATAAGCGCCCTCGAGGCCATCTCCTAAAAAAGGAAGGGAAAGGGATGTGAGCACAATCATCCTTGGAAAAATTAAGGTAGCACATTATCATATGTGTTACCTTGGCATGTGTGGGCACTCAAAAGAGGCTCACTGTCACCGAAAGGGAAAACCTTGTCATGTGACATCACCGTGAAAGGTTAATCCTCCTCGTGGAGAGTTGCTGCCCAAGTGCCGCTCTCCAAACTTATCATGGGAAGTCTACACCGGCCTAGGTACTTCCCACGCGGCATCACCGCAAAGGAGAACCTTATCAAGCGGCACCCCCGCAAAAGGAAAATCCTCCTCAAAAAGAGTTGCTGCCCCAGCGCTGCTCACCAAGGAATGCTAGGAGGCCTACGTTGGCCCAAAGCATCTCCCAAAATGTCTCCGGACATAATTGCCTCATTGGCAACCTGTTCCTTGGTGGATCCTAGTGTGCCCCGAGGCCATCCACCAAGCAGAACCAGGTCTCTCTAGGGCCGGAAGCTCCTTAAAACACATTTTAGGAGAACCATAAATAAGCGAGTTATGCATGAGCTTACTTACCTCGAGAACCATGCTACCCGTGTGCAAGACGTCTTGCACGGGCCTGTGTGATAGTAACCAAGTTAAGGCTCCATAATAACCGTGGGAAAGCATAGCTTCCTGAAGTCCGAAGAAGGAAAATTCCGCATGAAATTTCCCGAACGGCAGGTCGAAATGTCCGGATCACTACCGGCATATCGATAGTGACCCTCGCAAGGGTACCAGGATCCATGCCTCGTAACCATGACCTAAGGCACCGAAGCCGAGTCGTATCCCAACGGCGACAGCAATTGAAAGCACAATGTGCGAGTAATAGCGATCGATCGCGAGCTGTATAAACACGAGGAAACATAATATTCCGCAAAGGAAGAAATGTAGTACTCACAAACACATGTTGAGCTAAAAGTTGACATTTCCGTTAATGTTAACAACATAGCGATACATGCAGCAAAACAAATGGATGCATTGCAGGCATATGACTAGCTACACGCAAGTCATACGGCTATGTCAAAACACTACAACAGAGTATACTCTGGATCTCCCTTGTGATAAAAAGAAAAAACAGAGTATACTCTGGAAAATACAAAAGAGTATACTCAGGTCCCGATCTCCCTTGTGATAAAATGAAAAAACAGAGTATACTCTGGAAAATACCCATCTCTCTCATGAGATCTCACCCTAGAGGCCTGGATCAATCTAGCACCGCCACTGCTTGCTGCCTGGGCAGGCCGGCGCCTCCCTCTCCGACTACCTCTTCCCCTCCTCCTCTTCCTCCCCCAGGCCATAGCGCCTTCCCCCTGCTCCCATGGCGGCACTAGGTTCTTGGCCCCGTCACCGTGAACTCTGAATCACGATGACCCACGACTCTGATGTCAGCCGCCTCCTTTTTCCCCCTGCGAGGGCAATGTCCGTCGGTTCGACCAGGCCCTCTTCGACCGCGAGCACGTGTGGCTCGTCGGAGGCCAAAGGGACACACGTTTTATTATTGACGCTTTTGTTTGCGTCTTTACGTAGAAGATCAGGTGGTAAATAGACACGTTTTATGAGACGCATATCATATCGTCCCATGTTCCCAATCCCAGGCCCATCAGCCAGAGTCTCGTCTCTATTTCAGGTCCCCATCTCCCTTGTGATAAAAAGAAAAAACAGAGTATACTCTGGAAAATACCCATCTCTCTCATGAGATCTCACCCTAGAGGCCAAGATCAATCTAGCGCCGCCACTGCTTGCTGCCCGGGCAGGCCGGCGTCTCCCTTTCCGACTACCTCTTCCCCTCCTCCTCTTCCTCCCCCAGGCCATAGCGCCTTCCCCCTGCTCCCATGGCGGCACTAGGTTCTTGGCCCCGTCACCGTGAACTCTGAATCACGATGACCCACGACTCTGATGTCAGCCGCCTCCTTCTGCCCCCTGCGAGGGCGATGTCCGTCGGTTCGACCAGGCCCTCTTCGACCGCGAGCACGTGCGGCTCGTCGGAGGCCAAAGGGGGCGTCGCCCCCAGCACTCGAGGCAAGTTCCCCCATGAGATCTGTCAGCAGTTGCTGAACGCCCTGAACAAATTTGATACCTCAAAGGTACGGAGTAAGATGTTATTTGTTGTTGAAGCTTCAATTAGCCAATAAATTAGCAAATTTAACCCGTTCAGTTCATGTGTAAGCACAAGAAAGTTTGCTCTTTGCGTGCAACAGTGAGAATTTACCCATACTGACATAACAGTGCCTTGTATGGTTAACTGACATCTCTTTTCACAGTTATACATTTCCTTGCAGATATACTTCATGTGTTGGCTTTCTCAAAATCTTAGTTTATAGATCAGATACATAAATAATAAGAATGCAAACTGTTAATCCGATTCTCCCCATTTTCTAATGTTGTGTCTTTTCTTGCTGTATTCAGATTTTCTCACAGGTTTCAGAGGAACAAAACCGATTGTTCTAGACTTCTGGACAGATTTTGGGAGGGAAATTTAACTCTTTTATCATTATTTTAATCCTTTTCAGTGTCTCTCACATTGGTCTCCATCAAAGGTGATTCTTTGTGTTTTCATGACCATCCTTAATTTAAATTTTAGGATGAATAACTTGATATAATCAATTCTTGTGTTTTCAGTTAGCAACAATCATTTGTTTGGAGCTAAGCTTATATATCTATTTATAATTGCACTAATTATGTCTATATTTATAATTGCAGTCATGTATGTTGAACATAAACAAATTATGGGCATATGGTTTCGAGAACTGAACTTTTGTACTGCCATGTTTACTCTGAGAGGTACTTGCAACCTAAATTGTTTGTCCTCAATACTGTACCTTTGTCAACGACTTTTACTTGGGAAGTTTATACCCATTGAATTTATATATCTTATATTTGGTTTTCTTTGCAGAAAAACTTTTTTTGAGGGTGTTAAAGAAGCAAAATAAAAGGTAGCAAAGGAAAATATAGAGAAACTGGGAAGATGGGGGAGCTGATTTATCAGTTTCTCAATGTAGAAACTACAAAGCTACTACGAAGTAGATAGGTTTCGGCTAGTTGATGTTAGCTAGAAAAAATATTCCCAGTGACATGTAATTTTTTTACCTTGATGATGTACAAATCAGATGTAAACTACTTGGAGTATAAATGTATAATGTTTTTTCCCGTGCGATGCAATATGCAATGCCTTCTTTTTTTTTTACTCATTTATCATCTGGGAGTACAATTCTTTTCATATTAGCAATACTAATTACAATAATTTATAAATAAGTCATTTTTACATTATAAAACTAAAATGTTAGTACTCAAATAAAGGGACTTAACATTGGTAGAGACGTTGTGCAACTGTATACACCATGAATCTACAAAAGCGTCTCTATGTGTGTACGCATGCCCTAAAAACGTCTCATTTTTAAATAGACGTGCTTTTGATACGTCGAAGCTAGCTGAAGATGAAAAATTTCTTAAAGAACTGCAAGCTAGCACTATTGCTCGAAAAGAACAGTCGAAGAAATTTCTTGCAGACAAAGAAGAAAGGCAGAAAGCTGAAACAAAAGCCAAAAGGGCTGCTTCAAGGGCTGTGAAGAATGTTGCAGTTTCAGCCTCTACTCTTCAGCTGGCAGTAATTAATGAAGAAGAAGCGGCGTCTTCACCGACCTTTTCTCAGTCCACTCTTCCTACAACTACTTCTGAAGCTGAAGTCACTGGAAAAGGTGAAGAATATCCTCAGTCTGCTTCTCCTCTTGATCCTCAGTCGATCAGTGTGCGAAAAGCTGTTGAAGTTACTCCAGCTCAGAATGAAGCACATGATGAAGTATCACATCAAGCTACTGCTGAAGAAGTTGCACCTGTTTTGCCTTTACTGCAAGCTCCACCTCTTCAAGTTGAAGAAAATGTGATGCAAACTAAAGACATTCCACTTGTTCGCTCCTCCTCAGTTGTTGTTGCTGATGATGAGGTTGAAGTTGTCAGTCCTATTATTTCATCTCATAGGATGGAGAAGAAAAGAAAGAGAGGAACTTCTACCACTGAAGATAGGGCCTTGAATAGAAGAACTCTATCAGGTGACAGAGTTCATGCTAACTATCTCAAGTTTTCATCTAGAGAACTCTCAAAACTCAGATTTCCTGAAGAAAATCCTTACAGAGGTGAACGAAATGCTGAAGACATTCGCTTCTGGTCCTGTATTCAGCAAGATTTTTATAGTTCTGTTTTGATGAAGAAGAGTGTGCGCATGTTTGCACACAAAAGGCTAGATGAAAAATGGTTTGAGGAGAATCCAATCTTCAACCATGTCATCCACAAGTTCCTCATGGTTGGCTTGTACCAACTAATTTGCTTGAATCAAAATTGGAATAAAGAAGTCATTCTTCAATTTTATGCAACATTTTATCGTATTGAATGCACTCGCAAGGATGGATCTATCGGCTTCAACTTTCACTGGACGACAAACGGAGAGAAGCATGCTTGTGGCATAAGGACAGTGCACAGAATTCTAAATTTTCATGGCTTCGACAACTTGCCTTCTCTGTTAGATGAAGACATTGCTTCTGATGAAGACTTGAAGGTCTTGTATGAAGAAAGCTTCACTGGTACCATTGGAGGTTTGGAAGGTTTAAGTTTCGAAGCATCTTGCATTAACACCATTCTTCGCCACACTATTTCTCCACCAAGGGTTTCTTCAAACTCTCTTCAAGGGTATCATCGCAAACCTGCTGCTCTCTGTGTATCTCGAGCAAGAAAAGGATTATGCTGAATTCATCCTTGGAAAAATTGATGGTGCTACTTCCCACAAGTTTAACCCACTTTCTTTTGCTCATTTGGTTCAACGTTTCATCAATGTTTACATAGAGAAGAAATTTATTGAAGAAAGTGTTCATACAAGCTTCAGACTTCAACTTTCTTCTGCTCCATCTAATCACGATGCTGATTCAAAGGAGTCTTCACCGCATCATGTCAACAAGAATCTTCCTCTCAAAGGAATTATTCGTGAGCCTCTGGACACCAACACAAATTCGTCTGCCTCTAAAGATTCATTGAAGACTCGACTAATTCTACTGGAGAAGAAATTTGATGAAGCTGAGAAGTTAAGGTTGGAACGAGAACAGAAGACAGAAGAAGATCGCCGTGCTTCAGAAAAGAGGATTGAAGACATTCTTCAGTTGGTTCTTCAAAAGCTTTCTCAAGTTGTACCAGCTGAAGCCCCTGCACCTGTTGCGCCTTCTGAATCTCCTGAAGCAACCCTGCAAGTCTCTGATGACTACTCTCCCGAAGGTGTTGAAGACACTGCAGCGACTTCTTCTCTACAGCTGGTTTCACCTGAAGCTGCGTCTTCACCTCTGCCTCAAGCTTAGTGCTTTTTCCCTTTTCGGTGTCTTGATGCCAAAGGGGGAGAAGATTTAGGGGGAGTTTTGGGTTAGTTTCAGGGCGAGTTTTTCAAGGGGTTTTTTCGTTCATTCTTTTTGAAGACTTTTGTTCCGCGTCTGAAAACTTTGAAGTATTTATTTTATGTGACTTAAACTTAACATTGCCTCTTGCATGAGGATTCTGGATGCCTGTAATCAACTCCATTCTTCATGCATTTTAGTTCCTCATGCATCATAAGTCACTGTTCATCTGTTTTACTTCATTACCTGGTAACATTATTTGAACATGATGCACACCCTTGGATTCTAAGTTATGTGAAGAATTCCTCACAAATCCTCAATCTGTGTACTTGCATTCAAATGCAACTTTAAATAGTACACACATTCAGGGGGAGTCTTCATATAGCTTGGAACCCTAAAACTTACACTCTTCATTATTCATCTGTGAAGCTTTAACCAAGTGTTGTCATCAATCACCAAAAAGGCGGAGATTGAAAGCGAATCATGTGCCCCCGTATGGGTTTTGATGATTCATGACAAATTGGTTAAGGGACTTGAAGCGACCGCCCCGTACACGGGTTCGATCTCTAGCACACACAGTTTCAAGATGTAATATCATAGAACAAAGGTCTCAATATTACAACGTATCATCCAGAGTTTTTATTACAACGTATCATCCAGAGTTTTAAAAGTACTTACAACTCGCATAACCCCATGGGTTAGCTGGAAATAAAACAACTGTTTTGCAACGGAAAGCGAAAGATACAAGGGGCTACATCAACACCACAGTGAGAACGTGTTGGAATATAGGCCCGTAACCCAAACAAGCAGTACGCACATCTTACTCTTTGTCGGAGCTTCCTGCATCATTAAACGATGCAGCCACTAGGGTTAATACATTGAATGTATTGGCAAGATTCACCAAGTGTTATATCGGAACCTATCAAGTATATGCATAATGTGGGAAAGTGGGGTTCAAGGCTATTTGCATAAAAGCCTAGTTGTTTAGTCCTATCTTTTAAACAAATAGATTTTATCACTATTGGACATGGGGTAGACACACCCATGCTCCTATTAAACTAAGGACATTGAGTAGACACATCAATGCTCCTAAACCCAAGTTCAAACCATTCATTTTATTAAGAAATTAGAATGAATGAGACTTTCCTTACAGCTCCACATCTAGTTGCTCAAATTGTCCATTGCCGGGGACACGGCTAAGTACTTAGTTTTGATGCTCTCGAGAGTTTGTACACATTCCCCACAAGAAACCGACGGGTTAATCCCTTGCTGTCCTCAGGGCAGACTAGCAACGGCATCGATTACGAGATTTTCAGAGGTAATTCCCTAAACCACGAGAGAATCACGCTCCCCCTACACAGCTACCTCAGTACAATTCCTCGGGTCTAGGTTTATACAATTTACTCTTGTCTCGCCAGAGCCCATATAGCATTGTGGTTGTACTGGAAGCTGCTAAATAGGAAACAAGTCCAGTTTCGGTTACCCCAGGTGGCATTCCACATTTGCAATGTAGGCGCTCCCCAAATCCACGGAAGAGACGTCCATGGATGATCCATTCCCGAATCCACAGGAACTCGACTCAGAGGGACCCATAGCAATGGACCTGACGCCGCTAATCCTCAAAATACTCAAAGAAGCCCAACCAGGACGGTTCATTGAATTAATTGTTTTGCCTTACATCTAACAAAACATTTCATATCGCCAAAGGCATAACAATATCATCATTGTAGTAATCCCCCCCCGATACTACCATAGCCTAGCATTTAACTACAACCGATGGCAAATTTTGGTAGCAAGGAAACGGGGAGGGTAAACTATACTACTTGGGATTTATAGCTAGCATAGAGGTACAAGTAATAATCTTAATGCATCTAATAAAACCACTAGTGCATGGTAAAATATTTAGGAGAATGATCAAAGTGAACTTGCCTTGTCCAGAGTTGTCGTGGTTTTCACACTCTTCGCAACAACAGGGATTACACTCCACACAATCTAGAATGAAAGAAAGCATACACACAATAAACACAACATTCAATACAAAACATGCTATGATGCATATGCTATGATGATGCTCACAAAGGTTACTTATAAACGTAACAAGTTTTGTTTCTGTTTCGAAAAGCTTCTCAAAAGATTTGGACAAGTTATATCATAGTAAAGAGGTAATTAATATGCATGGAACAAGGATAGGCCTTCATTAAAGATTAAATGGTTTTTGCAAAACATAGAGCAAGGTTTACACTTGCAGGGTCATGACATTCATAAAACAATTTTATCCACTGGTCCTAATGGACAAGAACATGCTCAGTAAATTTTCCAGCAAGTTAACATGCTCAAAACCATTTTGAAATAATTCGTTTGAAATTTAAACCATATTCAAGCATTCTGTAATTTGCTTCTGGTAAAGTTGTTCAAAATTTAAATTGGACTGTGTAAAAATATTCTACAAGTTGTGACGATTTCAAAAAGGTGCGGATCATAATTTTTGGACAAGCGGTTTAAAAGTTATGATGCTTTGAAGTTACAGGGGCTTTTCTGCAAAAGTGCAATTTTAATTTCGGCCGAAAAAAATAAATTGAAAAAGCTTCTCTACGTGGCAGTGCGGTATTGGTCCAAACGGTTTAGGGCTAGGGCTTTACCAGGGGCTGCCGGACTAGGGGATGACGGCGGCGGTGGCTGGCGGCGGTTGGCTCGGTGGTCAGGACGGCTCGGGGGAGAACGGCGCGGACGAAGGCGGTCGGCTCGCAGGTGGAGTTGCTCGGGCGACGGCGGCGGACGGCGGACGAAGACGGCCACGGGCAGCGACGACTCGACGCTGCGATGCTCCAAAATAAAAAGCATCCGCGTCCAAACATGCGCACGGGAGAGGAGAGAAGGAGAAGTGCGGCCGACGGGCGAAGAACTCACCGGGGCGGCGGCGAATCGCGAAGAACGACGGCGACCGTAACGTACTTCGGCGAGCAATTAATCTCTAACCGAAGCGAAATTGGGCGTGAGGCTTGGGGGAAAAGATAGAGGAGGCCGAGAGCTTCAAAGTGATGCGTGGGGTTTTGGATATGGTGGCCCGTGCGCGACGGAATTGCGAGAGGAGTCCTGGGGTGGTTTTCGGGCGTGCGTGGCATGGAAACCGGATGGCAGTTGGAGAAGAACACGCGTGGGGTCCACCTGGCATTTACCGCGGGTGGCTCGGGCGCGGGCTGGGCCGGTCGGTTCGGCTCGGTTTTTCTTTTCTTCTTTTCTATTTTCTGTTTTTGAACCTCAAAATGGATTCAAAGCTCCAAATCACTCCAAATAAATTGCAACAAAATTTGTAAAATCATATTTCATATGATCTAGCTTCTGGAACAAGAATTTCCTCAAAATAAAATATTTAAAAATACATTTCCCTATAAAATGGCTTTTAGGGCCCTTAGGCTATCAAAATAAATTATTTTTCAAAATAATTTCAAAAGCAAACTTATGGGATAGCTTTATATATGCATTAAACCCCTTTTTATACCAAAACCTTCATGGGCTAAAATACAAAATGCTCAAAAGCAAGATCGAAGCCCAAATTCAAATCAAGGCACTATTTGCAAAAGATTTTCTAGGTAAATTTTAGGGTTTTCAAATGTGATTAAATTAAAAGGTGACATGATGCTTATGATATGCAAAATGCATATAGGGTTTTGAAAATTGGGATGTTACAGGACTAATGTGCAAATTGAGTGTTTCAGATGCTTAGTCCCATGGATGAAGAGTTCCAACCAGCGTTGGTGATCCCTCAAAATTGAAGATAGGAAGAAGACTTGAAGCATCAAGGCTTACGGGTAGGGTAAGGATGTTCCTAGAATTTCTGTGAAGAATTGTCTTCACTTTGAGTATAGGACAAGCCGTACTATTAAGAGGGTTCCAAGCGGTAAGCTGGTTGTGAAGAATTCATTTTCCTCATGCTCAACTTAGGATAAAAATTGTGTGTCTTCCTTCTGAAGAAAGTTGAATCTAGGATGCTACGAGATTCGCTGTCTTCATGTGTGAAGAAGAGCTCGAATCTTCCTGGATCAGTTTCTTCAGACTGAAGACTTGCTTTGTTTTCAAAAGGAGTTTGAATTCAAAAATGTTTGAAAAACGTGGTGTTGCTTTCTGTTCTGACCGGTCAAACTATTTGTTACGATGACCGTTGGCACTTGAAGAAAAATGTCTTCGATGGAAGACGGAGACCGTAGGTGTCTCGACACCGGTGGTGTCTCAATTCTTCAGTGGGGTCCAACGGTCGGTAACGGCTAGTTTTTCCGGCCCGGCTATATAAGCGGCCGACCCCCTCTACCATTCGGTGGAGATCTCGAAAACGATTTTGTGAAGAAAAATTTTAGAGGTAAGCTGAGCTGAAGAAAATGATTTTTCCCTCCTAGCCGAACGTTGAAAAACTTGTTACTCTTGGTGTTTGGCAGCACCTAGATGGCTAGGCGTCGTTGAAGAGCAATCAAGGTGTGATTTGCCTCAACCAGTCCGTGAAGGCCTGAAGATCGCCTTTGCGAAGAAAGATCTATCACGAGTAACTGGGCGAGACTTTGGTCTTAGCTCAGAAGGATTGGGTAGACTTGTGTGTCCACGAATTTTGTGTGATTCAACCCCCTCAACAGAGACGTAGGATTGTGCCAACAATCTGAACTTCGAGAAACAAATCATCGTGTCTCTGCGTCCGGGTGATACCTTTCCTCACTTATTTATCTTCACTCTTCATTAACTGTTTGATTTAGTTTGATCTGTTCTGAACTGTCTTCAGTTACTGTTTTTCTTCACTGTATTCCGCTGCTGTAACTCTGCTAAATCTAAGAACTGCTTTTTGTCTTCACTTGTTTCATCATGTTTGAAGAATCTGTTTTAATTTGAAGTAAAATTTGATAATCTTCAATTCATCCCCCTCTTGAAGACATACTCGATCTTTCAATCACTTTTCATAAGGATCTAAAACGGAGCAACAAAAACAACAAAATCTGGCCTGCATACATCGTTTAAAAAAAAGCTCTATCCCGATTTTTTGTTCACATTCGGGGTGTCTTTGATTAGGAACGTGCAAATAACTATTGTGCTCTTAATCATTACCTCCACGTTCAAACGATCTGTTACAAAGGGAGCTGTGTAACGCCCCAGTGTCGCTCCTAGCAACTCTCTAGGCTTCAAGACTGGCCCCACAGACTAACGCATGACTTTCCAGCGCACTTTGTTCTCACTCATGCGCTTAACTTTGAGGTTCCTTTCGGATGGGCTCTCGAAAAAGAAGGTATATCTTGTTGATATGAGTATTCTATCAATCTTATTAAACCATAGGCCCAATCCAGATCGTTCCCTCTTGGCACACACCCATATGCGTCCAGTGCTGGCACATGTCCTCATGTCCGCACACCTGACCCGCACATGTCAGTAACCGCAAGGGTCGGCTCTGGTACCAATCTGTAACACCTCAGCGTCACTCCTGGCAGCTCTCTAGGCTTCAAAACTGGCCCCACAGACCAACACATGTCTTTTCAGCATACTTTGTCCTCACTCATACGCTCCTGGGAGAAACTTCCGTGTCGGTCACCCATCCTCAAATTGTTCTCGGCCAAGCACGCTTAACTTTGAAGTTCCTTTCGGATGGGCTTTCGAAAAAAAAGATATACCTTGTTGATATGATTATTCTATCAATCCTATTAAGGCATGAGCTAGTGTGTCACAACCTGGCAATGCACGCCCACTTAAATTGAGGCCAGCCAATTAAGCTTTGTACTTAAAGGAAGGTGAAAAAGCTCCAGGGATTTCAACAAATTAACATACACAGATCCTCAAACGAACATAACCAATGACAAAATGATTCAGGTTTGGAGATGAATCCGATGATGCATATAACCGACAACATAGACAGATCCCCTAAAAACGAACATAACCAATGACAAAAAGATTCAGGTTTGGAGATGAGTCTGATGATGCATAGAACCGACAAAATATGGGCATCAAAAAGTTAGACCCGTTACCTCACATTTCATCGCACTTACGAAATAAGGAAAGCCATTCCATTGGCAAGGTGGCACTATGGCAGAAACTTCAAATATGCTCTTTACCCATTCAACGGCTGGACCTCACATGAAAATTGAGGGTGTCGTTAGGCCTCAGAAAACAACTCTAGGAAGCCTTGAATGGGGACGCGAACTCCTCGAGGCCACAACACCAATCAGATGCGTTGGACGCAGCAGAACTCGCATGGTGGAAGATGAGAGGACGTCCGGCGGTTTGTAGTGGCGGCGGGCGGAGCAGCGGGGGAAGGGGGGAGGCGCAGCAGCGCGAGGCGTGGTCGCGGGCGGTGGGGATGGCGGTCGGTGGCGGCCGGGGCTAAGCGGCGGCGGGGGGACGGAGCTCGGCCGCAGGCGCACTGCACGGGCAGTGCGGCAGCGCATCACGCGAGGAGAGCAGCCCAGCATATCGTGCAAGGAAAGAGGAGAGCGGCCAGGCCGACGTGGGACTAGAAATTATAAACGCGATTAGAAATTACTCCCTCTGTCCCTAATTAATTGGCACCGGTTTTTTTCAAAAAAACCCGTGTAAATTTCCGAAACAAACCTGCAGTTCATATCTACCATTAAACATGGACTACGTGTTAATTTCAAGAATTTACAGGGGTTTTTTCGCAAAAGTTCCAATAGAACGTGGAATGCAGGTTTATTTCGGTAATTTACAGGGTTTTGCAAAAAAGCTGGCGCCAATTAATTTGGGACGGAGGGAGTAGGAACTAAGAAAATTGGAAAAAACGCTGACGTGGATAGCCTGCATGTGCAGCTTACTAAATTTATTGCATTTACTGGGCTTTAACTTTATAGAGTTTATAGATAGGGTGTGTGCAATAGTTTGACGTCATCCTTTTCTTAAGACTGCCACGTAGGATAATTGTTGATGTTTTGACTGGATATGGAGAATAGAGGGGTGAAAAAAGGCATGAACATTTTCTTAGCTAAGAGATGATCTATTCACAAGAAGAATAAGACAAAAAAAGGCAAACTCTTCATTCTACTAGATTTCACCTTTTCTTAAAAAATAATTTTATGCATTTAGGCATTAATCGTAAGATATGACACTACGAGATGACCTATTATACAACATGTTTTTTTATCTTATCTAAATCATGTGAAACACATAAAAGAAGACGGTATTATCAACCATTGTACATGCCCTTATGTATGAGAGAACCTGTATTTTGTTCAGTTGCAAAGCATAGGAACTGTCGTTAGCTAAGAGCACCTTTACCAGGTAGGTGTGGGCATTTGGTCATGACCTAAAGTTCGGTCTTGTAATTTCTTCTTTTAGATTCGGTCTCTAAAATATAATACTCGGACTCTGCTGAAACTTTGCTACCCGAAATTTCGATGACCTGAAGTTTCGGTCTTTAGTTCGGTCATGACTGAAATTTACAAAGATAGATGATAGATCCAAAGCAAAACGTGATTGCGTACAAAATTCAGCAACATATCAATTATATTTCTGACGTCCAAAAAAAGATGTCTCATGTTTGTCAAAATTTGGATGTATCTAGACATGACTTCAAATTTAGTCAAAGTTGAGACATCTTTTGTTGGACGGAGGAGGTACTTGAATAAAATTCGGTCTATAAATTTTTCTACCCAAAATATCTAATCAGTCTTTTCAGTCTCGATCATGGTCTATTCGGTTTTTATGGCCACCCCTACTAGCAGATATCGTAAAATCGGAATACACAAAAATGCGAGTTCAGTCTACCGAACTATTTTCGGGCCAGTTTGCGGGATCTGTTCCGCCCGGGTCGGCATAAAACTGTAAATGGAATCGATTCGACAAATGTACAGTTCATCAGTTCGACAGAGATGCATTTCATATAGTTCATAAAATACGTAGCGCATGTGAAGTCAAATATGTTTCGTATTCCAATCAGTCAAGCAACGGTGTCGGCAGCAGCATCCATGCGACTATTTCGCAACATGTTTGACTAGAGCAGCATCGTCTCCAGCGGGGGCATAACCGCTCCCGGAGCACCTTGGGCCAGAGCAGCAGCGCAATCTTGGTAGCAAGAGCTTCGCGTCGCTGCACCACGATCTCTTGTCTTCTCATGTCCCGCCACTCTCTTGCAAGCTGATCAAGCCACTCGGATTCATGAGCATGATTTTGTGCTCCTCCGCAAACAATTCCGACGCCATGAGTAATTTTTGGCGGCACCGAGAGGCCGGTCAGAGCAAGGGTGAGCAGATCCACGGCAGCAACGACGAGCAAGCAGGGAGGGCGTGGAGCTGAAATTTCCCTCCCGCAAGAGCACTGACGTGTTTTCGGTAGCCCGCCCACCCGAACTCGGACCCGACTATATTGGGATTCTCGGCTCGTGAGTTCTGATCCCCAAATAAAATTTTCGGATCAGTCTGATTTTACGAGATCTATTTGGGTCAGTTTTTTGCGGTTATTATTCGGATCAGACCGCTTTTCGGTATCTGCTAGAGATGCTCTAACAACTTCAGGGGATTCAGTACACGAAATTAGGATCTGGTCCTAATAAGCCAGGTAGCTGAGAAAACCAATAGGATCATAAGAGTGCACATACAGTCGAGCACATAAAGGTTAATTTCTAATATGATCCTAATAAGCCAGGTAGGTGTGTAGAAATATGAGATTGGAACACTAAATTGTATTCCACGATATTCGGTGTTATGTTCATCTGATACCTCATATGGGGTATATATAGAGGTACAATGGGGAGATAGACTTGGATTACAAGACAAGTAATCTCGTTTAAACTGATTCTATCTTATCTCTAATCACAACCATGCTATATCTCTAACATTCCCCCTCGGTCGTGGCGGGAGCGAAGCGGACGATTGCGACCGGATTCCGTCGTCTTCCCTGTTTCGCCATCATCAACTACATCTCTGATGGCCATGATCCAGCATCTAGGACGGTGCCTACCTGTTGTCTCCTGTCTCTCCTCTATTCCCTCCCGCAAGCATAGCGGGAGTGTCGTGGACGCTAGTGACGGCGCGGACGCTTTGACTGGAGTTGTTGCTGATGAGTAGCCGTAGACGTCGTAGCCCTTGATGTCGATGTCGAGGTAGCCAATCGTGATGTAGCCATGGTCGAGATAGTCGTGGTCGAAGTAGTAGTCGTCGTAGTGGATATAGCCGTACATAGCCGTAGGCGCAAAAAAAAATGCGCTACGATGTAGAGACGGAGCTGCAATCGAAGACGATGCACCTTGCAGATGTCAAAGGGTGTCGTCGAAGGCGTCGTGTGGATGTCAAATGACATGTCAAAGGAGATGAGACCACCAGTTTTGCCAGAACTGGTGGGAACCCACGGAGCACACATCAGTTTTGCCAGGACCGTGCGTGCCGTGCAACCGCCAGCTTTGTCAGAACTGGAGGGGAGTCATCACAATTAGTGATGTCGGTGCCGATGCAGTCGAAGCCGTCAGAGACGCGGGGTGCCGTCGTCGATGAAGCGTCTTGCAGAAGAGTCTGTCAGAGGATGCTGGAGATGATGATGTGGTCGACGCCGTCGCCGGTGAAGCTAACGCGGGGATGCCGTCGTTGCTGAGATGCGTCTTGTATTTGAACTGTTAGAGGACGCGGGAGATGTCCATCCATGTGGACGAAGTGGCGGCAACTGGTTGACGATGATTCTTGATGAAGACCACGTCGATGAAGACCTTTGGCAATGAAGTGTCGGCGATGGCAAATCGGCGGGCTTGTGTCGACAATGATCTGTTGCTCGAAGACGTCCCTTTTGGCGACGATGTCGTGCCGTGTCGTGTGGGTCTGAGAAGATGAAGATTACATCTCATTCCATACCGGCCTGGCGTGTGGATGGATGCGTTTGCATCTCGTATATGTAATCGACGAAGTGGAGGCAGCTCGTAGGTGGGTTGATGTAGTCTAACACCTTGATGTAGATGGTTCGGCTTGGTGTAGAGGGTCGTCGACGTACGACAATCCGGTAGTTGACGTCGTACTCGTGCGGATGAAGTTGCAGATCCGGTAGTTGCAGATCCGCGTGCAATCCGGTCGATGACGTATGTCCGCGCGTTGGAGGATCCGTCGCGTGGGTCCTCCGTGTGTCTTTGCAGAGGCATGTCACGTACGTGCACTTGATGGAGCTTGATTGGATGCATGCATGATGTGTCCATACATGAGATCGCGATGCACCTATGCATGTACATATTAAAGTGAATTTTTATTACATGCATCTTGACACTTGTTAGGCATAAATACATCCATATTTGAGCAAATTTGAGTCACTTTATATGGGACGGAGGGAGTAGAAAGATGAGATTGAATCATATTCACAAGAAAAAGAAATCTGCCATTATATTTAAGGTAGATTTCGAGAAAGCCTATGAAAAAATTAAATGGCCTTTTGTTTACCAAATGCTAAAAATGAAAGGATTTTCTGATCAATGGTGTGACTGGATGATGGAAATTATGAGGGGAGGCAAAGTCTGCATTAGAGTTAATGATAGTTTTGGCCCTATTTTCCTACTTACACTCGTTTAAGGCAGGGGGATCTCATGTCCCCTATTTTGTTTGACATTGCAGCTGATGCATTGACAATGCTTCTTTGCAATGCTAGTAAAGCTGGCTTATAAAAGAGTTGCTTCTGATTTAGTGGGAGGGGGGGGGGGGGTCAACATATTGCAGTACGATGATGATACTATATTTTTGATGCAAGATGACCTAGATAGTGCTAAGAATCTGAAATTTGTTTTGTGTGTTTTTGAACAAATGTCGGGCCTCAAAATAATTTTTCATAAAAGTGATTTGTACTACTTTGGGGAGGCTGTTAACAGGGAACTTCTTTTCAGTAGTATCCTTACTTGTAAGAGGGGTGAGCTGCCACTCACTTATTTGGGAATACCTGTTGATGCAGTTAGGATAAGAAATAAACATTGGAAGAGGGTGGAGAATAAAATTGAAACTAGAATGAGTTGTTGGCAGGGGAAGTTAATCTCAATAGGAGGCAGGAATGTGTTGATCAACTCCTGCCTTAGTAGTATCCCCTTATACATGATTTCTTTTTATGAACTCCCAGTTGGGGTCAGAAAAAGAATTGATTACTATAGAGCCCGCATGCTATGGCAGGGTGATGAAAAGATAAAGAAATATCATTTAGTTGCTTGGAAAAAGGTTTGCCAATGGAAAGAGATGGGTGGTTTGAGCATTTTAGATCTTGAGATTATGAATAAGGCTCTGATGGGGAAATGGATTTGGCAGCTGTGTAATAGTACCGGAATTTGGCAGAATCTGTTGAGAGCCAAATATATTGGGAAGGATTGTGTGTGGGGGAGCTAAACACAGACAGGGTGATTCAATGTTTTGGGCTGGGATCCTGCACATTAAGGACCAGTTCCTAAGTTTATGTAAATTCCTAATTGGGCACGGCAGGGATGCTCGTTTCTGGGAGGATTGGTGGTACAGGGACAAACCTTTTAAATTTCAATATCCAAATTTATATGAGATCTGCTTTAATAAAGGAATTTCGGTTGCTGATGTGGTGTCTTCTAAAGGGAAAAGGGTCTGTTTCCGCAGAACTCTTTGGAGTGATTTGTTTTTGGACTGGGGTAAAATTCTGAAGGCAATGGAGAGAGTGAAATTAACTGGAGCTAGGGATAGGATTTGGTGGATTCCTACCCCTAAGGGGCAGTTTACTGTAAGCTCTTTCTACAGAAAATTAAAATGGCAGGAAGTTGATCTCCCAAAATATTTTTTGTGGAGAATTAATATTCCTCTGAAAATTAGGATCCTTTTGTGGTTGATTACCCATAAGAGTATCCTTACTAAGGAAGTTTTACTACACAGAGGATGGAAGAGGGATCCTAGATGCCAATTCTATGGGACAAATGAGACTAATGATCATTTGTTCCTACATTGCCCCCTTGCTCGTTTCCTGTGGAATGTGATTAAATGTGCTTTTGCGCTGCCGGTCTTACCTGACATTGTCTTTGATGTCTGGACAGAGTGGCTGCCCCTAATTAGTGGCAGGTCAAAAAACTTGGTGATGGTGGGGATAGCTGGGGTGTTCTGGGTATTATGGAACACTAGAAATAATGCATGTTTAAAAAATATTAAACCTGCTTCTCCTTTTGGGGTTCTGAGATTATTATGCTTTTGGCTTAACCTGTGGTCGATTCTTCAGAAGAAGGAGGCAGATCGAAACCTCCTGCGGTGGGGAACTAGGCTGGTGGAACAAGTTGCCAAAGAAGTCTTCGAAGCTGCTCGGGGATGGCATCCTCTACGTCAGCGAATTGCACAATGAGAAGCAAAAAAGTGGTGCTGGTTTGAAGTTTGATCCTGTGGTACCTAGATCTACTGTACTGAAGCTGATCTCAGGCCTTTGTTTTGGTGGTGATGCATGATAGGGAAACTCATTCAACTCTGTGAGCTTCTTCTAGTTTACTGTAGCTTCTGGGAGATCCTGTTTGTGCTGTGAACTATAATCTGTCGTTGTTTCTTTTCCCTCAGACCTGAACCTGTAGAACATGCTGGTTTCTTATAATAGAAATCGGAGAGGGAAAACCTCTCTTTTTCAAAAAAAAAAGAGATGACATTGGAACCCTAAATTGTATTCCACGATATTCGGTGTTGTGTTCATCTGTGTGAGATCGAGATAGGCAATCAAAAGAGGGGTGAATGATTGCACGGAAGCAAATTAAAACTTTTCCCGAAAGTTCAAACCCTAAATCACCTTTCTGTCCGTGATAGTAAAACAGCCGTAACTTTTGATTGGATGAACCAAAAAATACGTATGAGTATGCAAAAGAAAGGTATTGAAATTATATAACCAACACAAGAAGATACCAATCAAAAGATATGATCAAATCAGTAACAGCTGACAGAAAGTTACGAGAATTAATCTATAATCGATTTCGAGGAATAACAAGAAAGATGAAGTAATCGCGATCTTCCTTAATCTTGTGGTAAACTTGTAGAAAAGTATTATGAACTCGTGATAAACCTGCAGCAAAGTGTTAGAAAGATTTAGCACGAAGAATCCACGAAGATCCGAGAAGAACAAAGATGACACCGCTAACGAATCTCTTTATTGCAACGATGTCGATCGATTACAAAAGATGCAACCATGCATCCAAGAACTCTCCAAGAATTGATCTAGATCCAAAGCTCTGAGTTCCCTCACCTCCTAGCTAAAACCCTAGCTAGGATTCCCTCTATTTATAAGGAAAAATTCGCGACCCTAAACCGAGTCCGAATCCAACACGAACTCATCTGTCCCGGTCGGTATTTTGCCCGTGCGACCCGCATACAACCTTGGATTGAGATGACTCCAAAAGCAAAGTTGTTCCTCTCGACGACGCGCACAACTTTCATGTGGACCATTTTTCCATCGGACGCCATCTTCAGGACGCTATTGTTTAATCTTTAAACAGCTCTCATCCAGCCACGGCTGGACCTACATGTCGTCACGTCGATGCCACCCCATGCCATCAACTCTTCTTGTGATGTCTTCAAAACTCGACCATCACGTGTCGAATATCTCCAATACCGTACATCTCTGGTATAAACAACGTACGACAAACCGGTGCCCTCCCGGATCATCGTAGCCTTCACTTTCATAGTTCTTTTGCACGAACGTCTCGCATGACCTTGATTCTTGACCTCAGCTTTTCCCAAGCTTCGTCCCTCGATCACGTCATCGACCACATTCCTCTAGCTCCAGCCACACCTGAAAGCGAACACACAAATAACCAGTACGAGCACAAGTCCATGACTTGACTCAGGGTAAGTTTCACACAACTCACGCCATGTTTTCACACAAGAAACTAATGGATCAGCACACCACTAGCAAAGCACTAAGTCCAAACAAGATACATGTCATCACATAAATATCCATATTATCCAAAATATCAACATCAATGTTTCATCTAAAACACTTGCCAATGTTACACATCACCTATGATTTCACAATCTCCCCCTTAATAAAAACATTGGCAACATCTCCTGAACAACACTAGACATTGAACATTGATTGGCATACACATTCACTTAACTCTTAGATTTTCAAGATTTTGAAAAGAAAATGAAAAACCTCAAAAAGTTGGTGAAACACCAAGAAAGGTAAAATATGGTATGTATATGTGTTAAAATCTCTCTCCCTTTGACAATGAATTTCATTAAAACCACAAAATAATATGTCCCTACTAAACAATGTTTCTTTAAACTAGAAGGGATTTTTTTGTTTATTTTGTCATATTTGATTTTGTTTTTGTTTTTGTAATGAGCATTAGGAAACATCATGAACATGATAATTGTGCATCCAAGTCATGTAAAAAGTAGTTGTACTCAACATGTATATAAGTATGATGTGATCTACACATGACTAAAAATCAAGTATTTTTACAATTTATTGCAAGACATGGTCTCCCCCTGTCAACTACATCAATACTTGAATACAAAATAACTTGCAACACATTACATTAAACAAAGCACTTTATAAAAGCATAATATTTATTTTCATTAAATTTATATGCCAAGTCAATTCAACCTTGCCAAGCCTATATTTAAAACACCATGCCAAGCCTATGTCCAGAGTGTAATGATTAACAATCAGAAGCTTAAGGCAATGGTAATCAATCAGAAGCTTAAGACAAAGGTTTCTATAAACACAGCAATCTCCAAGTTCATACCAAAGTGCAATGATAAGCAGTCTCGTGAAGATGTAGTGCGACATTGGCATATTTATTTAGTAAAAATTGCTTTACACCACGTGTCTTTGTATATTTGGAGCCTTGATACCATTATATTTTCATCATTGCTAGTAATTAAGTATCCAAGACCAAAATAACTAACAAAGTTTAATCATGACAAGATTTAGTTCAAGTTATCATTCGTATTAGAAAGTCATGTGATAGACTACTTCATATGAGCATACATATAAAATGACAATGTCCTCAAGACATAAACGTGGTTGCAAAAATGTCATTTCAGGATGGAATACAATGCTCATTACTTTTTCAGATTTTTTTATTTATTAAAGATAAAAGAACGAAAAAGAAGCAACTGAAAAGATATTTTACATATCGTACACGAAGAGCAAACTCCCCCTCAAACCATCCCGTATGGTTTGATTACTCCAAGTTCACCTCGAAGAAGCAAACCGAGAAGAATCCAATGGTTTAGTAAAAATGTCTGCCAATTGACGTTCAGTATCTATAAAGTTGAGCACAACATTTTCTTTTTCAACATGATCTCTAAGAAAATGATATCTTATATCTATGTGCTTACTTCTTGAACGTTGCACCGAGTTTTTATCAATACATATAGCACTAGTGTTATCACAATAAAGTGGTACACTTTCTAAAGTAACCCCATAACCTTTCATTATAGCTATTATCCATAAAATCTGTAAGCAACAGCAAGCAACAGCTACATATTCACTTTCAGCAGTAGATTGTGCAACAAAACTTTATTTCTTAGAAGACCAAAGTACTAAAGAATCACCAAATATAAGCATGTATCAGATGTACTCTTTCTATCAATTCTACAACCTCCAAAATCAGCATCCGTAAATGCACGCAATATAATACTAGAGCAAGTAGAAGCCTAATGCCAAGACATAGGGTGTCATGTAGATACCTGAAAATCCTTTTGACAACTTGTAGATGTGATGCGCGTGGGGAAGCTTCAAACCTAGCCTTGTTGCGAAAAATAACATAATACCCAACGTGCACCAATAAGGGTATGACCTCTAAAAATATTTCCTCCCCTTGAACATATGTTCATGCATTACGAATAAGAGGACTTTCGCCACAACAGTAGAGGTACAAGCATCTCCATAAATTATACTTTCAGCCCGAGATGCACGTGTGAGGGAGGAGAACCAATTTTTATCACCGGTCATGTGACGAGAACAACTGGAATCCACTAGCCATATGTTTCTCTTCCTCAAGTGAAGTGCCTACAAACAACAATTACATGCCGAGATCTCCGTACTAGGGTTAGATTAAAAACTTTTAGGTATCCAGTACTGAGATACATGACGAGTAGGCAAAGCATGAGTTTCCTTATACATTGGGACATATTGTACGTGTCTCGTGCAAGTTGAAACGTGAAGCGACCGCCCCCGTACACGGGTTCGATCTCTGTGCTTTAGTGCTAGTCCCTGGATCGACTCACTAGCACACACAGTTTCAAGATGTAATATCATAGAACAAAGGTCTCAATATTACAACGTATCATCCGGAATTTAAAAGTACTTACAACTCGCATAACCTCACGGGTTAGCTGAAAATAAAACAATTGTTTAGCAGCAAAAAACAAAAGATACAAGGGCACATCAACACCACGGTGAGAGCATGTTGGAATGTAGGCCCGTAACCCAAACAACCAGAACGTACATCTTACTCGTCGTCGGAGCTTCCTGCATCATTAAACGATGCAACCACTAGGGTCAATACATTGAATGTATTGGCAAGATTCACTAGAAGTTATAACAGAACCTACTAAGTAATATGCAGTATTTGGCAAGGTGGAGTTCAGGCTGTTTGCGTGGAAGCAGAACATAAATTACCCTACTACAAAGGAATGTTACAATAATGTTAACTATTGGACACGGGGTAGACACACCCATGCTCCTATTAACCTAGAGCACATTGAAGTGGATTCATCAAGTGCCCCTACCCTGTTCAAACCATTCATTTTATTTAAGTAATTGGAATGAGTGAGACTTTCCTTACAGCCCCAATATCTAGTTGCTCATGATTGTCCGTAACCGGGAACACGGCTAAGTACTTAGTTTGACACTCTCGAGAGGTTGTACACTTTACCCACAAGAAATCGACATGATAATCTGTCGCACCAGCGGCACCCGGGGTACCACCGCTACGCGACGCGTGGCCCCCTCCTCCGGGTTCCCAGGAAGGTCTCATCCCGGGGAGCGCCAACGAGCTTCCCGGAAAGCTACCAGCCCCGAAATGGGCTAGCGGGGCCTCTCGGAATATTCCCGATTAGGCACCTCCCGAGAAGCTGCTTCCCAGTAGGGCCTCGTCGGCCGTGCCGGCGATCATCTGGTCTCCACCCCAGACGCCCCTACCGAACCTGAAAGGGGGACGTGGCCGCACGCCCCCGGTGTCGGAGCACCGAGCGACGACATCTGGCGCGCCAGGTAGGGGGCGCGGGAGTGGACAACGCCGGAGATCGCCGGCAGCGGAAGTTCCCATCGGCATCGGCTTTACTCTTCTTCGTCGACGAGCCTTGTCACCATGCCCTCTAAGCGGGCTGGTGATTCACGAATAGACCCGCGTGAGGCCCCAGCGGCGCACACGCTGTCGCACGACGTGCGACCCGAATCGGGAGCTCAAGAGAATCCCGAGCCCTCGAGGGTGCAGCAAATGCAGCTGCCTCCACCGCCTCCCCGACCGTCGACCAACAATCGGCCGAGGGGACCGGCTGCCCCCAGCGCTGGGGGCAGTCGGGCGAGCACGCATGGCGTCGCCCGGGCCAGCCAACGGGTGGAGACGCGACCCGAGGATGCCCCACGGCAGCGGCACTCGGAGCACGCCGCGTCCCGAGCAACCCCTGGAGGTTCGCACCCTGCACGCCCGGAGGCGTCCGGGGCCAGGGCGGGAAGCAGCCGTTCAGGAAACCGGCTGCCCCCCGTGCGAACCCCGGCTGAAGCCATCGTCGCCGCGCGCGTCATGGTGCGGTACAAGCCGCAGCAGGGCACGCCAGCGCCCGAGACGTGGGGCGAGGAGTTGGAGGCACTTCTTGCCCTGGCCGCCCAACAACCGCAAGGCGAGGGCGCCCCGGTAGGCTCCAGCCACGAGCCGAACTCAGAGCGCGAAGGCGCGCCGTCCGCCTCACGACAGGGGGAGAACCCGCCCCCTCCTTAGTGGGGCCTGGTAGACGGGAGCCCGGAAGGGTCCTCGAATTGCGGCGAGTTGCGGCGCGAGTTGCGGCGGGTGGCGTGGCCCCGTAAGTTCCGAGCGCCTGTGCTCGGTACGTAAGACGGGACCGCTAACCCCAAAGATTTTCTCCTGACCTATACGCTGGGCATGCATGACATCGGCGCCGACGACAAGGTCAGGGCGAACTGGTTCCCGATGGTCCTGAAGGGATCAGCGCGAACCTGGTTGCTCAACCTGCCCGCCGGATCCGTCGCCACCTGGGCAGACCTGTGCGAGCAGTTCGTGAGCGCGTTCCAGGGCGGCTATAAGCGCCCGGGAACCATGGCGGAGCTGCACACCATCGTGCAAAAACCGGGAGAGACATTGCGGGCCTTCGTCAACCGCTTCTCCAATCTCTCCTATTCTATCCCGGAGGCGGAGGCCGCCGTCATCATAAACACCTTCGCCATCAACGTCCGCGATCCCAAGATGCGTGAGAAGCTGAGCACGCATCGGATCCGGACGACGCAGGACTTGTACGCCTTGGCGCACAAGTGAGCCATGGCCGAGGAGGGGCGCCTAGCGCCCGAGCTGGCAGCCCAGGCTGCCGCGAGCCCGGGCGAGGGCTCGCAGAAGAAGGGTTCCCGTAAGCGCAGCGGGAAGCAAGTCCTCGCTGCGGACTCGGGGGCTCCGGCCGCGAGGCCCATGAAGAAGGCCTCGCCGGGGGGAGAATCTGGCGGGAAGCAGGGCGACACGTCCCGCTGTCCTATCCACAACAACTCCACCCACGACGCGCAGAGTTGCCGCGTCCTGCAAGGGATCAAGTAGCGGCGGGAGCAGCGCCACGAGGAGCGCCGCGCCGCCGGCGCCTGCTTCAATTGTGGCGACATCGGGCATCTCTCCCGAGATTGCCCGAACGACCCCGGGGCGGGTCCGAGGCTGGCCGGCGGGGGTGCCGGCAGGGTCGAATCCCAAGGAGGGCGCAGCCAGCCCCTCGCTGTGCGGGAACGCCCTCCTCGCGGGCGCGACAGGGTGCGCGCCGAGGAGCAACGCGAGTCCGATCGTTCCGGCGGCAACGAGCCGGGCTTCCAGGAGCCTCGTGGCGTCGCCTGTATCCATGGGGGATCTTACGCTCTCCCATCCCACGCGCGCGGTGAAGCGCCTCACCCGCGACGTGTGCGCGCTGTTGCCGGGTGCGGAGCCGCAACAGCCGCTGAGGTGGTCGCACGTGCCGATCACCTTCAGCGCCGACGACCACCCGGTGCGACAATTGGGTTCCGGAGTAATACCCTTCGTCGTCTCGCCGATCATTAGCAATATGACGGTGACTAAGGTCCTGGTGGACAACGGAGCGGGGCTTAACCTCCTGTCCGCCAGGCTGGTGGAAAAGCTCCAGCTGCCGATGGAGCAGCTGAAGCCCACCGAACCGTTCCGGGGGGTGAACCCCGGGATCGTGCGCCCGCTGGGACGCATCACCCTGCCGGTCACCTTCGGGTCCCGGGAAGCCTTCAGGACCGGGCACATAGTGTTCGATGTGGCGCATACCCTGTTGCCCTACAACGGGATCCTTGGCCGTCCGGCGCTGATCAAGTTTATGGCGGCTACGCATTGCGCCTACGGCGTGATGAAGATCCCGTCCATTTACGGAGTCCTCTCCATCGGGTGCGATCTCAAAGACGCTGCTTGGTGCGTTGGCGAGGTCGCCGGGCCGCTGCTGCAGCTGACGCCGGCGACGAAGGTGTTGTCGAGGACGACGCCCTGCCGGGTGACACCCCGGCAACGAAGAAGGCCCGCGCCACCTCGCAAGGGCTAGCCGGAGGAGGTGCGGGCTCGAGCGCGCGTCCCGGCAAGGGGCGGGGGCTCCGGGAGGAGGCCGTCAAAGTGAAGAAGTTGCCCCTCCAAGCCGGCGACAAGGAGCGCACCGTTACCGTCGGTGCGAACCTGACCGCCGAATAGGAAAGCGCCCTCGTCACCTTCCTCTGGGAAAATGCCGACGTGTTCGCCTTGGAACCGTCGGACCTTCCCGGAGTCCCCAGGGAGGTGATTGAGCATCGGCTCACGGTGCGCCCGGACGCGCACCCCGTCAAGCAGAAGATCCGGCGGCAGGCACAAGAGCGGAAAGATTTCATCAAGCAAGAGGTGGGCAAGCTCAGGGCTGCCGGGGCGATCAGGGAAGTTTTGTACCCCACTTGGCTGGCTAACCCTGTAGTGGTGCCCAAAGCGGGGAATAAGCTCCGCATGTGCGTGGATTCTACCGATCTTAATCGTGCATGCCCCAAGGATCCCTTCCCTGTACCCCGTATCGACCAGATAGTTGATTCTACCGCTGGTTGTGACCTGTTGAGTTTTTTGGATGCTTTCTCCGGCTACCATCAAATCAAGATGGCGGTCGAGGATGAGGAAAAGACAGCGTTTATCACCCCGGTTGGCTGCTACTGCTATACATGCATGCCTTTCGGGTTGAAGAACGCGGGCTCCACATTCCAGCGCGCCCTGCGAGAATGTTTGGGCCCCAGCTAGGCCGCAACGCGGAGGCCTACGTGGATGACATCGTCATCAAATCGAAGCGTAGGGACTCCCTGATTGATGACCTGCGGGAGACATTTGGCAACCTCCGCAAGATCAAGCTCAGACTGAACCCAGATAAGTGCACCTTCGG
Organism: Brachypodium distachyon; assembly: GCF_000005505.3. Classification (NCBI taxonomy): domain Eukaryota; kingdom Viridiplantae; phylum Streptophyta; class Magnoliopsida; order Poales; family Poaceae; genus Brachypodium; species Brachypodium distachyon. The sequence continues at coordinate 19,890,352 of NC_016134.3, read as the reverse complement.
TGTCAACTCCGGGCAGCTTCTGGGTTTCTTGGTTTCACACCGGGGGATACAGGCCAACCCGACCAAAATAGAAGCCATCGAGAAGATGGAGGCCCCCCGCAAGGTGAAAGATGTCCAGCGCCTCAACGGCTGCGTTGCCGCGCTTGGATGCTTCATCTCCAGGCTGGGCGAGCGTGCCCTGCCTTTCTTCCGGGTAATGAAGAAGAAGGGTCCAGTCGACTGGACTGACGAGGCCGAGGCGGCGCTCCAGGAACTCAAGCGATACCTGAGGTCACCGCCCATCCTCGTCGCCCCCAAGTTGGGCGAGCCGCTGCTACTCTACCTAGCGGCGACTGACCAGGTGGTCAGCTCGGTGCTGGTTGCCGAGAGGGAGGAAGACGTCCCGGGGATTGGGGCTGCGGGGCAGGTGGCTGAGCAGCCTCCGGCAACCACCACAAGCCTAGGGACCACCCCAGAGCCGGCAATCTCGGTGCCGCGGAAGCGGTTGGTGCAGCGACCGGTGTACTTCGTCAGTACGGTGTTGCACGACGCGCGGACAAGATACCCGCAAGTACAGAAGCTCCTTTTGGGGATTCTCCTTGCGTCCCGCAAGTTGCGCCACTACTTCCAGGCGCACCATGTCACGGTGGTGTCCGGGTTCTGCCTCGGGAAGACCCTCACCAACCGTGAAGCCACCGGGAGGGTGGCCGAATGGAGGATGGAGCTGTCGGAGTTCGACCTCCACTTCGCCACCTCCAAAAGCATCAAGAGCACGGCCCTGGCGGACTTCGTCGCGGAGTGGACGTCCACGGGCGTAGAAGAAAGTGAGTCGGAGACCGGCCTTCCCGGCAAGCTGGACGAGGGCCCCTGGGTCCTCTACTTTGACGGTGCGTTCAGTCTCCAGGGAGCGGGAGCCGGGGTCGTCATCGAGTCACCCACAGGGGACCAGCTGCGGTTCGCCGTCCAACTCGACTTCGCTAACTCCACCAACAACACGGCGGAGTACGAAGGCCTGCTTGCCGGGCTGCGGGCAGCGGTCGCCCTCGACTTTAAGCGCCTGGTTGTTCGCGGTGATTCCCAGCTTGTGATCAACCAGGTGAACAAGGACTACGATTGCCCTCAAATGGCGCCGTACGTGGAAGAGGTCCGCAAGCTGGAACGGAAGTTCAAGGGTTTGCGCTTCGAACACGTCAAGCGGAAGGACAACTTCGCTGCTGATGAGCTGGCCAAGATGGCAGCAGAGCGCCGGAAGCCTCCGGCGGGGGTGTTCTGTTAGAAGCAACTAGCTCCTTCGGTCACCCCCCAGACGGCTGCCGGGGACGCCCCTCCGGCAACCGAGGGAACCCCTGCAGCAGCAGGTGTCCATGCCGCTGATATGGTGGCATGGACGGGCAGAGAAATTCCTCCCTGGGCGGAAGAGATCGCCCGCTATCTGAAATGGGAGGCCCTCCCGGAGGATGACGACGCCGCGAAGCGCGTAGCGCGGCGAGCCAAGATGTACACCGTGATAGACGGCAGCGTCTACGGCAAGCGTGCGAATGGTGTAAAACTCCTCTGCGTGCCGCAGGAGGAAGGGCGTGCACTGTTGGAGGACATACATCGAGGCACATGTTCACACCATGTGGCCTCCCGGGCTTTAGCCGGCAAGGCTTTCCGGCATGGTTTTTACTAGCCCACGGCCCTGGCCGACGCAGAGCGGATGGTGAGGACGTGCGAAGCGTGCCAGTTCCACTCGAAGAAGAGCAACCAACCAGCCCAGGCCCTGCATGCCATCCCGTCGTCATGGCCGTTCGCGGTCTGGGGACTAGACATCGTCGGCAAGCTACCAAGGGCGGTTGGCGGTTACGAATACTTGTTTGTGGCCGTCGACAAATTCTCCAAATGGGTGGAGGTGAAACCAGTGCGCAAGGTGACCGCCCAGGCGGCCATCAAGTTCTTTAAGGGCATTGTGTGTCGGTTCGGGGTTCCCAACAGCATCATCACCGATAACGGCACGCAATTCACGAGCGCAGCGTTTCGCGCCTACTGCGAAAACATGGGCACTAAGTTGCGCTTCGCGTCCGTCGCTCACCTGAGGAGCAACGGACAGGCGGAGCGAGCCAACGCAGAGGTTCTGCGGGGGCTCAAGACGAGACGAGAACCTTTGACAAGCTCAAAGGCCACGGGAAGCACTGGATCGAAGAACTCCAGCCCGTGCTGTGGTCCGTCCGGACCACACCTAGTCGAGCAACGGGCGAAACTCCTTTCGCCCTTGTCTACGGGGCAGAAGCGGTGCTGCCCCTCGAGCTCAAGTACGGATCTCCCCGAGTACGCGCGTACGGCGACGCCAGCCAACACGAGCAAAGGGTCGACGATCTAAACTTCATCGAAGAGCTTCGGTGCCGGGCTGCTGTGCGAGCCGCGCGCTACCAGCAGGGACTCCGTCGTTATCACGACAGACGAGTCCGTCCCCGGGGGCTCGAGAACGGAGACCTTGTCCTGCTTCGGATACAAGGAACGAAGGCCGGGAACAAGTTGACTCCGAAATGGGAGGGCCCCTTCCGGGTAGTGCAGGTGACCAGGCCGGGGGCTGTCCGCCTGGAAACTGAAGACGGCCTGCCGGTGCCCAATAGCTGGAATATTGAACACTTGCGCAAGTTCTACCCATGAAGCGGCGGAGCCCGACCCTCAGGTGATGCCTCTGATGCATACCTCTCGAACTAGTGTAACCGGGCAGCCCCCGTGTGTAAACCGCTAGTTAACTGTGAATAAAGATAAGTGTTTCACCCCTGAGCTTTGTTCTTGCCTTGTTCATTCGCTTGTTTTCCCCCTCTTGCCTCCTGCTTTAAGTGCACAAAGGTGTCTTTCTCTACTTGGTTGTGAGTAAGGGGCTGTCGTGGCCCCGAAACGAAAACCCGTTGCCCGATCGTTCCGGCACTGGTCGTGTCGCTGGCTGCGCCCGGGAAGGGAACGCTCACATCCAAGTTTGGCATCGACCCCTTTGTGCCGGGGGCTGGGAAGTAGGAGAAATGAGATTTATCTGATTTACCTGTGTTACATGTTTTCATAAGTTTCGAAATTTTTTCAGCACCTCGGGTCTGGTAAGAGTCTAACCTGCAGGAAAGGGAGGAATCTTGTACACTGTGGTGCCCGTGAGCTGCCCACGGGACGCACCATACACCGGTGCCTTGTGGTGCGGGAGGACCGCAACACAAGGGGTTCACCGCACTCCGAGGCTTCTGGGTTGTCGGCTGGCCGCCGCGTGTGCCGTGGTTACCCGGTAAACATGGCGGCGGAAACGGCGCCGCGTTCGGGGAAAAGGCGCCACGGTGCCGCGCGGATCCGTCGCGCGCGGTGGCAAGCCCCCCCCCCCCCCCCCCCCCCGTGCCTATAAAAGGCGCGCCCCAACCATGGAATTGCTCAGAGCGAAGCCAGGTTCGGGGCCGTGAAAGCAGGTGGTGCGACGGAGGCGCGGAGGTGGTGCTTCCCGCCGGCGGATGCGCCGCCATCACACCCCTCCCGCACCACCCCATCGAGCCCACCCCGAGGGGCGCCGCAGAGGCACGGGGGTAGTGCGTGCCGTTGGCGTCCCGCGTCGACAGGTGCACTGCCGTTGTGCCCCTGCTGCGCTTCCTCAAAGGGGCGGTTCCGGGGCGAGGGTCGCCGCAGAGGCACTGTGGCGGTGCGTCCCGTCCGCGTCCGGCGCCGACGGGGTGCATTGTCACAGCGCCCTTGTCGCCCCCTCCGTAGGACACCTCCGCAAGGAGCAGGGTCGACCGCGGAGACTCTACGGTAGTGCGTGTCGTTCGTGCCTTGTGCCGGCGGGTGCACTACCACAGAGACCCGGCCGCATTCCCTTTGAGAGAGTCTTCTTCGGGCGCGGGTCGTTGCGAGGACGCTGTGATGGCGCCGGTGCCGGCGCTCGTCGCTCGTTCCGGCCCATCACCGCGTCCCTGCCGCGGCCCTCGAGCAGTTTAGCTCCCGGGTAACAAGGGTTGTCGCATCCCTTGGGGCGAGTCCCCTAGAGAAAACCCAGGTCTCCCCAGTTGCGGGGGCTGTCGCTGGAAGGCTATAACTTCCTCGGCACCCGTACCCGCCGTTCGGGGTGTGGCGAAGCCGGCGCCGAGGATGTTATAGCCGTCTCGCGGCTGCTCCCGGAGTGGAGCCCTCCTAAGCCAGGGTTCGTCCCTGAAGGCCAGGGTCCGCCCCTGAGGGCGAGGGTTGCCGCGTGAGCGTGGTGGTAGCATCGTCGTCGGCGGTTGCCGCCAGCGGCGATCCTGCCCCCGCGTTCTTGCCGCATCCCTCCGAGTTCGTTTCCCCTGAACAGGTACCCCGGATGGTCTCCTACCGAGGTGGCGCCCCGTCTGCACTCTACCGCAGAGCATCGCGGAACGTTGGACCAAACGGAAAGCTAAGTATCTGAACATGGACGTTGAATTCGCTAAGAGCTGAACGAAAATGAGCACTGCCCCGCTGGGTGCGGCCTCGGATCCCGCAAGTAGCCGGAGTGTTGCAAGGGACGCTTGCGGGGGGAGTGCGCTCCCCGTGTGGCTCCCGGGTCCGTCCCGGGAGGGCACGGCTCGGGGTGGCTACCCCGCAAGCGGAGTGGCTCCCCGCTACCGCTTGGCCCCAGGTCGGTACCGCGGGTCCGTCCCGGGTCCCTGGTCTGGTCAAGGGTGAGGCGTGCGCGAGTCCCCCCGCAACACAAGGCAAGACACGCACGAGCTATGGGAACCACCCCGCGAAGCGGCCTCGGGAATAAAGGACAAAAATTGAGCAAACTAACGAGCTTGGTTGACTAGGTGTCGAGTGATTACATGGACTAACCAAAAGATCATTGTCCAAACGGCGCTAAGCGCCATACTTGCAGGTAAAGCAAACAAGAAAGAGGTACAGGGGAAGCAACGAGTATAGCCAGGGGCCGCGGCAGCTAGCTGTCGTCGTCTTCGGCCGGGGGGTCGGCGGGGGGTCCAGGCTCCGGCTTCATCTGCATCCGCTCGACGACCTCGTCGACGAACTCGCGCACTGCTTAGGTGTGCGTGGGCTCGTCCTCGCTGTCGGACCAAGCGTCCAGCAGGGACTCGAAGGGAAATTCCGGGTCCCGGAGATGAATCCGCGGGAGGATTGTCCCAGCAACCTCCCGGGCGCAGTTGGCGACCTCGTTGGCGCCGTACTTGGCGATCCAGACGTCGAGCGCCCCGAGCTTCCCCAACAAGTCGGAGAAGAAGGGGATCAGTGTCGTGACGTCCGTGCCGTCCACCTCCGCCGCTTGCAGCTCGAACTTGGGCAGCAAGTCACGCAGCGACCCAGCGATCTTCGCCAGCTTATCCGTCTCGAGCTGTCGCTGCCTGATCAGCGTGCTGTGATGGAGTCGGGCGTCATGCACGGCCTTCTTAGCCTTGCTGACGCGGCCCTCCAGCTTCGCAAGCTCAAAAGCCTGGGCCGCGGTCGCCTCGCCAGCCTTGGCGAGCTCTTCCCGGACGGCGGCCAACTCGTCCTCAAGCCCAGTCGCTTTGCCTTTAACCGAGTTGAGCTCGGCCTCGTGTTGAGTCGCCGCCCTCGCCGCGCCCTCGGCGGCCTTGACCTGCACCTCCAGTAGGACGCGGAGGCCTTCGATCTCGCCGCGGTAGTTGGCGATCAGCTCGCTCTTCTCGTCCAGCCGCGCCTGGGCCGTCGCGAGCACCTCGGCATGTTCCTTCCGGAAAGCTTCTAGGGTTGCCGCCATTGCGTCGAGCCTACTTTGGAACTCCGTGCGCTGGACCTCCAGTTGCCGACGGAGCTCGGTCTCCGGGACTATCGGCTCCCGAGCAGCCTCCTGGGCTTGCCGGGCCAGCCACGCCTCCTCTTCGGCGAGGCGCGTCTCCTCGCGCAGCCACGAGAGTTCTCGCCGCTCTCTCTCGACGGCCTCCCGAACATCGCCGAGTTGATTCTTGGCGGCGGTGTCGCGCTCCCTCACCTCGTTGTAGGAGGTGATGAAGGCAAACTGCTGGTCCCGGACGGCGTCCAGGAACCGGTGCCCCCGCTCGAAGACGCTCGGATCCCAGGTAAGGGGATTCCAAGCGACCCCGACGAGGGTGCCGAGGTCGGTGCCGGGGAGATCCCCAGAGGATGACGAAGCCCCAGTTGCTGAAGTGGAGCTGGGCGCGGGGTCGCCAACTTGCTCCCGGGGGTCTTGCCGTCCTTCCCCGACAACTTCCCCCGCGCCCAGGCTCCGGGACACCGGGGTTGGAGAGGGTTCCTTGCTTCTGACGGGGGTCGTCCCCTGCTGGACGGCGGGTGAGCCCGAGCCGGCCACGTCCGCGGCTTCTGGCGCGTCGCCGGGTGCCGCCGCGGCGGCGGCGGTCCCCACTATTGCCGCGGTGTCCGTCGCGGCGGGGGCGGACACGGGAGCCGTTTCCGACTCCACCTCCGCCCCCGTGGCCCCGACGACCGTGTCGGGGTCGACCACGGCCGCGCCCGTTCTGGGCGCGGGCGCGCTTGTGCCTGCACCCGTGGAGAAGCATGAGGGTCGGCGATGGTTGGTGTTATCGGAGGCGGACAGGGGCGACCAGGGCGGTTACCTTGTGCGGCCGTCGGGATTGCCGATGCAGCCTCCGCTACCTCGCCTGCGCCAGCAGGAGCGTCCGAGGATCTTGCCGCGGGCGAGCTGCCGCTCGCTGCAGAAAGAGAAGGCATGTTTGTGAATTTGGCTAGCAGGAATTGCAGTTGCAAGGAATCGACGAAGACATACCTGGTGTCGGCCCTGTCTCCGCTTGGGCTGGGTCGCCAAGGGGCGCGCCCGTGCCGACGCTGGCCCCCGAGGCAGCGGGGTCGGTGGCGCCGCCAGTGTCCGCGCGCGTCCTCTTGCTTGGCGAGCTGATCGGGGAATCACTCCTCGCCCTCTTGCTGGCGCCCGCCGGCGAGGAGGACTTTGGAGGGTTGCGCCGGAGCGCGAAGCCCCGGAAGACCCCCCGGGCGGGCGGCGCCGTGGGCGCCCGTGGTGTCGTCGTGACCCGGAGAGCTCCAGGCGTCGATGGCGATGCCGCCGCACCGCCGGGCGCAAAGCTTGCAGAGGCCCCCGCTACCGGAGCGAAGGCCGTCGCCGGGGCGCCGAAGGCCCCCGCAGATGCTGACGTTGCCGGGGTGCCGGCGAGCACCCCGGAGCCGAATCCCGCCGCGGAGCCGGCGGCCGCCGACAAGACAGGGGCCGCCGCCGAGGCACTCGCGGCCCCTGTTGCCCCGGATGCCGTCGTGGTACCAGCGGGCGCCCCAGGAGTTGCGGCCGCTGCCAGGATCAGACGTCGCTGTTGAAGAAGTGGTTGCAGCCGCCGCGAATGCCCTCGACCTTCTCAGGATCAGGGGCGCGCTGTCGCTGCTTTCCTCGTCGTCGTCCTCCACGGCCACGACTTCCGGGGACGCAGCCACCTGGCCCGCCTCAGCGTCCAGCGACCGGAGGGAGGGCCAGCTGGGCTCGGACCCGCCTTCGCTCTCCTCGAGCACCTGCTTCCCGCGGGGTGCTTGCGGGGGAGCGTGCGGGATGCGGGTGGGGGTGTTGTCCATCAGCCCCCACTCGTTGTAGGGCGGGAAGGCGCCGACGATGTCGCTGAGCGCCTTGACGCCGGCATGGAGAGCGGAGACCCTCGGCGGGAACTCTATCGACTGGAAGACCTCGCCGGCGATCCCCTTCACCCACGTCTTGAGGGACTCCAAGTCCACGCCGTCCGCCTGTAGGCGTGTCCTGTCCCCGGAGCCCGTGTACATCCACGTGGGCCGGGAGCGCAGCTGCAGCGGGGCTACGCGCCGAAGGACGAAGGTGCGCGCCACGTCGACATCTGTGAGCCCCGCTAGCCGCAACGCCTTGATCTTCTCCACCATGGGGAGGAGGTCGGCGTCGCGGTGGTACCTGTCCTGCCAGCCGATCTGGGGCACCGGCAGCCCCGTCGGCAGCTGGATGAACTCCTGGGGGTCCTCCACTCGGACCCAGCACCAGTCGCCCCGCCATTCTTTTTCGATCTTCTTCCCCGACTGGATGATGAACTCTGACTTCATCTGGTCGCGGGCACGGAAAACTACCCCCGACGACATCGCCTTCGCATTGTCGATGCGCGGGTAAAAGTAATGCCGGAAGAGCCCCACCGACGGCATCACCCCCACGAACGCCTCGCAGAGGAACTGGAAGGTGGCGAGGAGGAAGAGCGAGGTGGGGTGGAGCTGCGCCACCCGCAGCTGATAGTACTCCATCAGCGCGTGGAGGAACAGGGAGAAGGGCGGCACCATGCCGCAGAGGAGGAAGCGCGCGAACACCCGGAAGTCGTTATCCTGGTGTTCGACGCCCGCCGGGAAGATCCGCGTCTCCCCGTGCTCGTTGAAGTTGGAGGCGACGGCGTGCCGGAGCTTCCCCAGCGCCTCGCCGTTGTAGCCCGTGCACCGTGGCACATGTGGCATCCCCTTGTGTATAAAAGGAGGACCCAACGGTCTGGAGAGGGGTGGACAGGTTAATTAGTTGGTCAGTTAATTGGTTCGGGCGAAGTTCGCTCGATAGGTGCTTAGTGGTTCCAGCAGGCAGCCAGCAGAGAGCGGTGAGAAAGCCCGGGGGCTTGCCCGGCAACCTGTAAACGTTTGATCCGTAATCAATATCAGCTCAGACAGGCAGGACGTAGGGCTTTACACCTCCGGGTGGCCCGAACCTGGGTAAAAATCGTGCGTGCGTCTGTTCTTGGACTAGCGCGTACCTCTAGCACTTTGCCTCGCCGGCCCAGTAGGGCCTCGTCGGCCGTGCCAGCGATCATCTGGTCTCCACCCCAGATGCCCCTACCGAACCTGAAAGGGGGACGTGGCCGCACGCCCCCAGTGTCGAAGCACTGAGCGATGACATAATCCCTTGCTGTCCTCAGGGTAGAGTAGCAACGGCATCGATTACAGCAATTTTCAGACCATAATCACCCAGACCACCTGAGGGACCTACGTTCCCACCTACACGGCTACATCTGCACAATCCCTCGGATCCAGGATCATATGTCTTACATCCATCCTGGCAGAGCCCATATTACCATGTGGTTGTACTGGAAGCTACTAAACAGGAAACTAGTCCAGTCTCTGTTACCCCAGGCGGCATTCCACATTTGCAACGTAGGCGCTCCCCGAATCCACGGGAGAGACGTCCATGGACGATCCATTCCTGAATCCACAGGAACTCGACTCAGAGGGACCCATAGAAATGGACCTGACGCCGCTAATCCTCAAAATCCTCAGAGCAACCCACCCAGGATGGTTCATTGAATTGGTTGTTTTGCCTTGCATCTAAGAAAAACATTTCATATAGCCAACGGCATAACAATATCATAATGTAGTTATTTCCCTCACGATACTACCATAGCCTAGCATTCAACTACAAACGATGGCAATTTAGTGCAAGGTAATGGCGAGGGTAAACTATACTACCTGGGATTTATAGTTAGCATAGAGGTACGAGTAATAGTCATATCAATGCATCTCTACCAACAACACTAATGCATAAGTATTTTAAAACAACAATAATAATGGGATATGATCAAAGTGAACTTGCCTTGTCCAAGGTTGTGGTAGTTCTCGCACTCTTCACAACAACAATGATTACACTCCACACAATCTAAAATAAAAAACATACACACAATAAACACAACATTCAATACAAAAGTCATGCCATGATGCATATGCCATGCTGATGCACGCAAGGGTTACTTCTAACGTACAAAGTTTCGTTTCTGTTTTGAAAAGTTTTTCAAAAGATTTGGACAGATTATACCACATCAATGTGGTAATTAATATGCATGAAACATGGATAGGGTTTAAATCAAAAGTTTGTGTGGTTTTTGCACCATAGAGCAATATTTAAACTTGTATGCCAAGAATATACACAAAATAATTTCTTTTCTGGTCCTAATGGACAGAGAACAAGTTTAAATAATTTTACAGCAAGATAACATGCTCAAAACTATTTTGAAACAATTCATTTGAAATTTAAACCATATTCAACCATTCTGTAAATAGCTACTGCCTAAGTTGTTCAAAACTGAAATTAAACAGTGCCAAAATATTCTACCCGTTGTGACAATTCCAGAAAGGTGCGGATCACAATTTTTGGACAAACGGTTTGAAAGATATGAGGCTTTGAAGTTGTAGGGTCTTTTCTGCAAAATTGCATTATCTAATTCGGCCGAATTAAAATTAAAAAAAAAGGCACTGCCACGTGGCAAAATGCGAGTGGCCGGAGCTAGGGTTTCGGCCGACGGGGCTAGCTCGCCGGACGGCGGCGCGGGGCGGCGCGGCAGGCGGCGGGGGGTGCGGGCGGCGGCACGGCGGCAAGCGGGTGCGGCGCGGGCGACGCGGGCAGGCGGACGGCCGGCGGCGCGCGGGCACAGCGCGGGGTGGCAGCGGGGCGGCAGGCGCGCAGGTGCGGGCGGCGCGGGCAGGCGGAGCGGCGCGGGGTGCGACCGGACGGGCGGAGCACGAAAGGCGGCCGGCGCCGAAGAAGATGGCCGGCGCGGGGCGAAGCACGGCGGCGGCGGCCAAACTCAAAAGCGAGCGTGTCACGGTGTTCGCGCTGGAGAGGGGAGGAAGGAGATGGGGTCGGCGCGGGGAGAACCTCACCGGAACGGCGGCGAATCGTGAAGAACGGCGACGGCAACAACGAACTCCGGCGAGAAATTAATCTCTAACCGGTGCGAAATTGATCGTGGGGTTTGGGGGAAGTGATAGAGGAGTTCGGGGGCTTCGATATGACGCGTGGGGTTTCGGATTTGGTGGTTCGTGCACGAAGAAATCGTAACGGAATTGTGAGCGACTCGGAGTCGTGCGTGGCCAGGCTTCTCGGGCAGGCGGTTTGGGGAAGAAGGGTGGCGGGGCCCACCGGTCAGTGGGAGCGGGCGGCTGGGCTGGGCAGAGCCCGTCGGTCTGGTCCGGTTCGGTCCGGTTCGGCCGGTTTTCCTTGGTTTTTCTTTTTCTTTTATCTATTTTCTGTTTTTGAACCTCAAAATTGATTCGAAGCTGTAAATCACTCCAAATAAAATGCAACAAAATTTGTAAAATCATATTTTCATATGATCTAACTTTTGGAACAAGAATTTTCTCAAAATAAAATATTTAAAAATACATTTTCCTATAAAATGGCTTTTAGAGCCCTTAGGCTATCGAAACACATTATTTTTCAAAATATTTTCAAAAGCCAATTTATGGGATAGCTCTATATATGCATTAAATCCCTTTTTACCACAATACCCTCATGGGTTAAAATGCAAATACTCAAGAGCAAGATCAAAGCCCAAAATCAAATAAAGGCATCTGCGCAAAAGGGTTTTCTGGCAAATTTTATAGTTTTGAAAGTGATCAAATGCAAGGGTGACATGATGCTTATGATATGCAATGCATATGAAGAGTTTTCAAAAATTGGGATGTTACAAAACGGAAGGTGAAACATTCACCCTAGGCACATAACGGGGAGTAGTAGTTTTGTCATGAGCATAATGTGCCTTGAAGGAATTTAAATCTAGGTTGTTTTCTTTCCTTTTTAATTACTCTAGCTAGTTAAAAACAAGAACCTACAGCATGTCCAGGTTTATTACAATAAGTGCAAGTGTACCTACTTCCAGGTTTAGCATGTGATGTATGACCTACATTTGCACTTGTTGGAGTATCATTAGACATGATGCCAGCTGATGTAAAAATCACATTGGTTGGCTTCTCAGTTGTTTCAAAAATTCCATTGCCTAGTGACTTAACTATAGTGGGTGGATTAGCATTAAAATGAGCATATGCATTAAAACCAAGTCCGGTCTTGTTCTTACTCACTTTAGACTTATCTAAGATCATATTCAGATTTTTGTGCCCACTAGAAAATTTCTGCAAAGATGCTTGTAAATAATTAACTTGGTGAGACAAGGCAATATAATTATCACAAGCACTATCCATGATTTGTTTTCCACTTTTACAATTAGCGCACAAAGAAACCTCATGGATGTGTAAAGCATTTTCAACATGAGAAACCTTAGCATTTGCATCTTTCAACTTCAATTCAAGAATATGATAATTATTACAAGAAATTGAATCTGTCAAATCAGAAGTATCCATGCTAGCATCATTAATTTGTTTACGTTTATCCACAATAGGTTTTCATTTTTTTCTAATGCAACTCTAAGCTTATCAAGAGTATCATCATGAATAGAACGCAAAGAGGTAAGCTCAGAATATATAGAATCACAAGACTTGCAGAAATCATCATCAGGAATCATAGACTTAAGTTTAGTGATTTCAGAATTCAAGGATGCAATTTTCAAGTCATATTTCTTAATTCTTTTAGTAGCATGATCAAGCAAGGAACTCAATTTACTAGCACTTTTAAGTAATTCATCATAAGAGAGTTCTACCTCATTGTTGCTGTCACTGTCGTAGTCGTCACAGGAGGTAGCACTCTTATTGCTAGCCATAAGACACATCCCATTAATGTCGCGCTTGCCTTTGGATGCATCATCTTCATCAGACTTGATATTCACATCACTCAATCATGGTTCACCATATTCATTTATTACAGAGAAAATACTGTGAGCCACCGCTCGAGCAAAGTCGCCCCTCTTTTTATTCTTGATGCTGAAGGGGCGTTTCTTCTTCGTGTCCTCCCCATTTTCTTCTTTCGCCATCTTGGATAAGAATTTAGGACAATTTTGGCGAAAGTGATTTGGATCACCACATTCAAAGCACCTTGGAGCATTGTTCCCACCTCTCTTCCTTGAACGAACATTTTGCAGGACACGTGTAAAACGAGAGGTGAGGAGTGCCAATTCTTCCTGTGGGTATTGCTCTAGCTGTTCATCAGTTAGTAGAGACAAAGAAGACATAGCATAACAATATGTAGAAGTACCATCATTAGAGCTGCCAGGGTTAGTAACAAGTGCAATTGATTTGGAACCGGTTCTCCTAGCAAGAATATCTAATTCATGAGTTTTCAATTTTGAGTACAGAATATCAAGTGTAAGTGTGCTCATGACAGTAGATTCTCTAATAGATGTAACTTTCATCTCCCATATGGACATATCTAATTCACTCAAAAGTTGCCTAGAAGCCTCAGCATCAGTATAAGTAACACCTAATGCACGTAAGTTGCTAAGAATCTTATTAAAGCGTGTAAAGAATTCATCCAAAGATTCACCTGTATTCATCTCAAATATCATGTACTCCTTTTTGTACATGTCCTAACGCACCTCCTTAACAGAGTTTGATCCTTCATGATAACTACAAAGTGCGTTCCATACCTCATGAGCGGATGCAAGGTGAGCGACACGGTCGAAATCACTTCGTTGTAGACCTTGGATGATGTAGTTCCTCGCCTTGTAGTTGTTCTCCACGTGGACCAAGTTTGTTGGTGTGATCGCATTGTCCGCGGGAAGCTCATAGGTCTACTTATAAGGGAAAATTCACGACGCTAAATCGAGTCCGAATCTAACACGAACTCCTCTGCCCCGGTCAGTATTTTGCCCGTGGGGCCCGCATACGACCTCATATTGAGATGACTCCAAAAGCAAAGTTGTTCATCTCGACGACGCGCACAACTTTTATGTGGACCATTTTTCCATCGGACGCCATCTTCATGACACTACTGATTAATCTTTAAACAGCTCTCATCCAGCCACGGCTGGACCTACATGTCGTCACGTCGATGCCACTCCATGCCATCAACTCTTCTTGTGATGTTTTCAAAACTCGACCATCACGTGTCGAATATCTCCAATACCATACATCTCCGGTATAAACAACGTACGACAAACCGATGCCCTCCCGGATCATCGTAGCCTTCACTTTCATTGTTCTTTTGCACGAACATCCCATATGACCTTGATTCCTTGACCTCAGCTTCTCCCGAGCTTCGTCCCTCGATCCCGTCATCGACCACGTTCCTCTAGCTCCGGCCACACCTGAAAGCGAACACACAAATAACCCATACGAGCACAAGTCCACGACTTGACTCAGGGTAAATTTCACACAACTCACGCCACGTTTTCACATAAGAAACTAATGGATCAGCACACCAGTAGCAAAGCACTAAGTCCAAACAAGATACATGTCATCACATAAATATTCATATTATCCAAAGTATCAACATCAATGTTTCACCTAAAACACTTGCCAATGTTACACATCACCTATGATTTCACAATCTGACCCCTCATATGGGGTATATATAGAGGTACAATGGGAAGATAGACTTGGAGTATAAGACAAGTAATCTCGTTTAAACTGATTCTATCTTATCTCTAATCCCAACCATATTATATCTCTAACAAGGTGCTCTTCATATGATTTTTAAATACATATTGCACTTGGAAGTTCAAACTGGAAATATTGACTAGGAACCTCTAATATCTTGAATATTTTTGTCATGGTTCAAGTTATTCATATGCCCTTGGAGGATCGCAAGGGAAGAGCCGATTCAAGTGGCACGCTCTCTCAAGATGGGGTTGGCGCTCAAGCTGGTGTCTGTGCTCTACAACTTCAGTTCTTCTGGTTTTCAACCTCCTTGTAAGAGAAAAAAAAGTTCTTCTGGTTTTCAGCTTCACTTCATCTTTCTTCAGTTAGACCCACTTAGACCTCCTTCTTTTCGGCTTCTAGGAGGCCTCTCCCGAAAGCTGGGAGAGAGCAGCTTCTCCAAAAAGCCTGTCCTAGAAGCCGAAAAGAAGGGGCCTTAAATTGACTTGGTACTGCCGGTGAGCCTCCAGGGTTTTCTGTTTCCTGTAACTCAACCCATGTAGCTTGCTTATGTGGTTTAGTGGTTACTTTGTTTAGATGTCTAAAACGTGTAACCATTTTTCGACTGAAGTGAAACTTGTAAAATTGTACTCCATTGCTAGGGGCGGAGCTAATCGGCGGAGCTCCGCCAAATCCCGTACCGGCGGACGATTTCCGACCAGTCCTGATTTTTCCCGATCCCATGCGCTTCCCGTTTCCTCTTTCCCGATATTTCTCCATCCCACGCTCGGAATCGTCCCACGCCAGCAACCTAGGAGGCCTCATACTACTAGGCCCAACAAATACAGGCCCGATTCGGGCTTTTCCTCTTTTCTCCTTTTGGCTTTTTTATTTGTACAGCAAAAACGACGCCTCGTACTACTAGGCCGAACAAATACAGGCCCGATTCGGGCTTTTCCTCTTTTCCCCTTTTAGAATTTTTTTTATTTCCTCTACGGAATGTTCTAAAAAAATTGTACTACAGAAACGTGCTGCTGCTGTTTTTTTCCCTTTCTGGGAGAATGGTTTTCAGGGAAATAAAATGGGTGGGGAATGGCACTTTCAATAAAAAAAACTAGACGCTTTCAAATTATATCGGTGAGATTTTAAATGCACTTGTCTCATAGGACTGTCAAGATCAATAGATCCGAAAGTTTATTACACAAATTTTTGTAACGAATCGTCACAAAATTTACCGGAAATCGAAAACAAATCCAAAAGCTCATGTAAAAAGTTCTAAGCTCTGATAAAATATTAAAGCCCGTCTGAAAGATTTTTTTTATTAAAAGCCAATCTTTAAAGAAATAAAAGCTCTGGTTAAAAATATTGAAGCTCGTCTCAAAGGAACTCAAAATTATTGAAAAACTTGCCTTTTAAAGATTGAAAGCTCATGCCAAAAATATTAAAACTCGTATCAAACGAAAGAAAAGGCTTGTCTCTTTCGAATGAAAAGCTCGCCTCAAACAAATTGAGAGCTTGTCGTTCAAAGAGTTAAAAATGTCATATGCACAATATTGAAGCTTATCTCAAAGGAACTCAAAATTATTGAGAAACATGCCTTTTTTAAAAGATTGAAAGCTCGTGCCAAAAATATTAAAACTCATCTCAAGGGAATAAGTTTTTAATAGCTCTTCTTTATAAAGATTGAAAGCTCATGCGAAAAATATTAAAAGCTCATCTGAAAGAAATTGAGAGCTTGTCTCAAAGGAATCAAAATTTATGTCAATGGACAGACATGCTGAAACCTCAGTTTAAATACCTACCAATATTTGGTATTTAAGTTTCTAATTGTGTGTAATTAACATTTGGTGATGAACTGGTTTATCCAAAAAGAATAGATTACAATTTGCAACATCAATTGAAAGTACTATTCGAATTTGGTACAGATCCAACTTCCATCCAAATTTGGTCCAGATCCAAGTTTCTAATACTCTGTAATTAACATATGCTTAAGTTTGATCAGATGGAGTTGATACATGGGCTTTGAAATTTGACTGGACTGAAATATCCCAAACAAGTGGATTTGGTGTTTGGAGACGTCACACTTCAGTTGCAAAATGTGCCAGATTAAAACCCACTGTTTTGTCCATGAAATATTCCAAACAAGGGGAGTTGGAGTACATGACTGAATACTTGGACCAACCATTTGAAATTTGTGCCAAAATTTACTTTGACTAAGATTAATGCAATCACATGGTTGGCCATATCTCATTGAACGGGGAATACATTCGTGGACGTCTCTTCCCTTCTTTGAGGCGTTGTCGAGGTACTTTCACACCACCCCCATCCAAAATTCCGGTTGAAAATCGAAAGTCCTTGGACTCGTGGCGGCGCTCCCCCCTGAGGAGCCGTTGGGGGAATGCTAGATCTGGAGGTGATGGGGTCCTGATTGGAGGGCGGGCTCTGGCTTGCTTCATCGATGGCAGGCCTTGCAAGTTGCAATGCTTAGATCCTTGTCCTGAAGATGGGTTAGTGGAAGACCGTGGCTTTTGATTCTGGAGCGTGAGCAGACGGCACATGCTTAGAATTTGTTGGACTGGTTGGGTCCAGTGTGGCCTCAAGTTTTTGATGTTTGGCGATGGTATGCGGTCAGGGCATACCATCTGATAATAGTCAACCCCTTCATGAGGCTTGTAGGCATAAAACAATGAGATATGGTTGTGTGCATCATTTTGATGTACAGGCCTAGGGTTTAAACCTCCTTTTCGAAAAAAATCCATTTAAAATACCAAAAGGACTGAACTTGCATACGAAAAGGACTAGGCACATAGCTCGGGAGCTAAAAAGTTTTCAGCTTACATCATCTTGTTGTACTTGCTTTTGTTAGCTATTGACTGATAGGGCGAAGAGCCTGAGACCATGACAGACCTGATCAAGTTTATAGCCGCACGTGCAAGTGTCCATTGGCCACTTCATCTTTGCAACCCACCCAGCCAGCAGCCGGAATCTCCGACGGAGACAGAATCGGCAGAATGGGACAGATGCAGGGTCATGGCAAGAAGAGCGTGGGCAAGATGCTAGCACTGGGAGCGCTCAACAGGCTTTGGTCATCGTGGATATACCTGGCGCCGGTGGGCGCAGGAGCCTATGATCCAACTGATAGAAAGTTTTCTACTATAACTTTTCGATGTTCATGTTTCATGTTGTTTTATTATGCTGGCACAAGTGGGTTAGCACACTTCCCAATTTCATAAGCTCATTATTTCACTACCTTTTGGTAACGAGTGGACAAAAGCTATACTACAATATGTAAAGTCCCGTATTTCAGTTTCATTGATTCATTGCGAGTGGTGTAAGGGGCTGCTGGTTCTCTTTTTAAAAAGAAACATGAAGTTCTCAATTGTTGATTAATGTTGGTTTCGCATATTTTGTAGACAATAGGTCCAGACTTTGTATTCTTTTTGTAAAACATGTGGTGGGTTTGACTTTTGAGGTTTGTTTATGGACTGTGGTCGAAAACAAAAATATACCCTATTTATACCAACTAAGGAAGGTTTGTTTAAATTTGTTGCTGCAGTTTGTAATCCAGGATGCACATGGAAAATTCACTGATGCAGCTTGTCTAGAAATGTTGTTTGTGTCAGATGCGATGATGGTGGAGGAAGGGTTGAGCTTAACCCAGCATCTGGGATGCAACAAGTTTATCATCCAGTTTTGATAACATGCAAGTGATTGAGACTATGCTAGATGATGGGTTCTTTGCAACTGTGGCGGCCGCTATATTTTATGATTGTCGTATCCAGACTATTATTTTATGATTGTCAAGTATTGTCTACGGGAAGCCAATAGTTGTTGAGCAAAATAGGAATTTTTTTTTTGAATGTTAAACTTATCTGGGGCGATGATCCCTCTATCTTTATTTTACCGATGGTAAACGATGTAACAATTTTCTTTTTTCTTTATAAACTTCGCCACATGAGTTGAAATGGGTGAAAGAATTTCCTAAAAAGCGTCTTCGGGTGGATACACCATTTTTTGCTTCATATGGTAATTTTTTTAGTATTAGTACCTTTAGATGAGGGGACTCGTGAGTCTTGGCCAGAAATTTATGCATTATGGTGCTTCGTATATTCACATCAAGTGCTTCCTACATGCTACAATTTGCTTTTAAAACTTGGAAATGTAAAAAAAAGGGGCTGATGACGATATTTGGGAATCAAAGTCCGGAGGAGGTGTCTCATTTTGGCTGATCGCAAATGTCGTTAGCCGTTAGTCTGTCACAAGTCCACGAGCTGCTCTTGCTAGATGCAATTGGGGATGGCATGCTTGTCGTTGGAGATGGACAGAGAAGATGACACCGAGTCGCTGTTAGCCTGCTAGGAAAAATCGAGAACGATTGTGGTAAGTTACGAGTGATGAGGTGAAAATGGGTAAATGATTATGTCCGTAGTTTTTGAAAATTAATCAAAAGACAATAAAATTAATGCACAAGTAACGTTGGTCGCTCGATCGAATGAAAAATAATTGGCATCAAAACGGACGGTCCGAGGAAACCGTCCGCCCGAACATCAGAACGATGACTTTCACTAAACTTAAAGATACATATACATTTAAAATAGTCTGTCTTCTAAACGGTAAATTCCTTATACCAACCTTAAAAAACCACATCAAGCAGCATGAATACAGTATCTAAAATGCATTCGCCACTCAGATCCCACGAATAAAACCCAACGCAAGCAGAGCAGGGGAATGAGCATGAGCATGACAGAAGCAAAGCCGCCGTGTTCCCCCACCCACCTCTGCAGCCACAACCCCAGCGCTACGTGTACCTATCGATCACCGTCGAAATCAAACACAAACGGTCGGATTAAAACTTCCGTTTTGTATAAGTTTCTGCCCAAGCCTCACGAGTCCCCTCGTCCGCCCCAAATCTGGCGTCGCGCTGTCTTCTTCTTCTCTTCTACCCCCGTGCGCCTCCGATCCAGCGCAATCCGGCGCGGGCTCTCGCGAATCTGACGGGGGCTCTTATAGATTGGTGTGGTTCGGAGGTCGCTGTATCGGCAGGCGCCGCCGGGAGCTGCCGATTGAGCTCCGGGTCGCCGGATTTGACCGCGTAGAACGAGACCCAGGAGGCGGTTTGTGGCCCGCCGCCTCGCCGGTAGCGTACGCCGGGGGACGGCACATGCGCGTGACGGTCACGCCGAAAGACGAGGAGAGGCTGGTCGTGCTGATGACGAGGGAGCGGCCGCGGTCGGCGGTGCTGGCGCCAGGGGGCGACCTCGTTTCCGCCAACGGCGGAGGGGAGACGTCTGACGAGGACTCCTCTGAGTCGCTGGAGGAGATTACGGCCGCTGACTTTCAGAAGGAGTCGTCCGGCGGCGCCGCCGCCGGGACGGCCGCGTCGGCGGCGGCGCAGAGATCTAGGGTTTGGATGGGGTACACCATGTCGCGCAGTTACGCGCCGGCATTCCACAGCTTTGCGTGGGCCCAGGCCGTGCAGAATAAGCCGCTCGTTCCTCCTCCTGCCGCCGACGAGGACGAGGTCGAGCACATCGTGGACACCTCTGACGAGGAGAAGGAAGAGGGCGAGATTGAGGAGGGGGAAGCTGTGGATACCTCCTTTCCATCTCCGCATGCACAGCCTGAGACTATCGACTTGGACTCTGATGTGCCGGAGAAGTCGGAATCGATGGCTGTGGAGGGGAGTAATACTGCGGCTGTGGCTGTTGAAGAGGAGGTTGATTTTGACCAGCGTGTGGGGAGCATATTGGAGGAGCTTGAAATGGTTTCCATCGAGGAAGCTGAGAAGTATGGGCTGGTGTTTCATTCCAAAGATAATGTGTTTAATGGACATAGTGTTTGATTCAATTGCTGAGCATAAGTTATTTGCATTGTAGGTCATTTGAGGGTGCGTGTGAACGCCTGCGCACTTGCTTTGAGAACCTGAAGCCGCTGTTCCTGGAGAGTGGTAGCCCGATGCCTATGCTTGACGCTCTTGTTCAGCAGGGGTTTGTTGGAATTGACACCATAACCACTGTAAGACTGACTGTTGGGTTATTTCCTTTGTGAACCACACGTCTCACATCTTTTGCATTGTTGTAGGTGGCTAATTCATATGCCATGCCGAAGAGGGTCCAGAACAAGGAAATGCTCTTGAAGTAAAGAGAAGTCATCTTTTGCTAATCATTTGTGGAATAAATTGACTTCTTTTCTGTATTACTAAAACAGTGCTATTGCATGGCTAGGTTGCTGTTTCACTTAAGAAACAGATATTCAGACATGCTGACACCTGACCAGCGAGTTGAGGTTTGTCTAGTTTGTACCTCTTGGGTCCTCATTATGATTAGATTTTGCTCTAAAGCTCAGTTCTCTTTCTTTTCTGTGAACAGCTCGATAGTCGTGTGAGACAGTTAGCTTTTGTGGATGGAGAAGAAAATACTGATGGTCCAAATGCCAGTTGCAGCACCAATTCAACGAACGTTGTGGTTCCAACTGGACAGGTTCCATCAGAGAGATTACCATTTGAATCAGGAGCAACAAATCCATTTAGTGGCTCAAGTTTGCCCTGGTTGGAGACACAGACAAAGAATAGAATGGTTAGCCCCTTGCTGGATCTTCATGCAGATCATGATGAGAACAGCTTACCCTCACCTACCCGAGATAATGCACCACAGTTTTCTGTGCCAAAGCCCATTGGGTTTGGAGCATTTCCAATGGGACCTGACAGATCTTTGACAGAAAGAGCTGAGCCTTCTAAAAAAAATCTGTATCCTTCCGTAAATGATTCACTGGATGTTTCCTCATACAAGCAAAAGTATAGCCAGAAGTCTAACTTTGCAAATGATGATCTTCCAAGCCCAACTCCTTCTGGTGATGGTGATAAATCTGAAGACAAAGATGGTGATATGTTTGGTGAAATTTCAAGCTTTTCATCTTCAAATAAGACTGCATTGCCAAGTGTGAGTCAGATACCTGCTTCTCGGCCTAGTACAGTTAGCAGCAGCAATGGCAGTTTCAGTGGTCCTCCAGGTTATGCTAAAAAAATTGAGCAGTCTGTTTCAGGCCCCAACCTTGCTCTAAAACCTTCAGCTAAAAGTAGAGATCCAAGGCTCAGGTATTTGAACCGTGATCCTGGTGATGCAAACAGATGTATGAATTTTGCAGAACCCAATGCGTCCCTAGGGGGGACCTTGGGCAAGCACAAGGCAGTTGGCCAACCTCTGATGGATGAAAACATGGTAAAAAGAGCTAGGGGGAGTATTGGTAATCCCAGGGACTTGCAGGTACCACCAGGTAGAGATGGAAGCAATATTAGCTTCTATCCAAGTGATAGAGTTCAATCAAATCAGAATACAAGGCTTGATACCAAAACAACAGGAAATCCGAATCTTAGGGCAGACAGTCAACTGCTTAGTAATGTGAGTAGCATCACAAATAGTAGTGTAACGAGTACCAAAACTCTTAATGCCGGGCAACCTGATTCAGTTCCACAGACCAGTGCAGCTCCTAGTGTTTCGCTGCCTGCAGTGTTAAAGGACATTGCTGTGAACCCGACTGTGCTCATGCATTGGATTCAAATGGAGCAGCAGAAGAGGTCAGCATCAGAACCTCAGCAGACGGTAAATACTTTAGGTGGTATCTCTTCTGGCATGATCAATAATGACACTGCAGGGATGGTTATACCACCTGGCAGTGCTCTAAAAACTGCAGATGCTGCACAAATTCCTTCTATTAGGCCACAATGTCCGACGCAAACAGCCCCTGTGGTAAAGCTCTTGCTACGACACTTGCATCTTTGTTTGATAATCGTCTCTATCGTTTTACTTTATAGTGATTTCCATCTCAGTATATTTGTGAGGCATAAAAAGTCAAGAGAAATAACTTAGGACTTGGGATATCCATGTTGAGGTTACATTAACTTGGCAGGTTTTACATCGCCAATAGTTAGGCAAACTATTTTCTCGTCTGGTGTCATTTGCTGCTTTTGTTTTACGATGGTTCTGATGTTAACTGTTGTTGTATCTATAGATCTCACAAACTGATGCTGGAGTAATACGTATGAAACCGCGTGATCCCCGTCGCATTCTCCATAATAACACATCGCCAAAGAACGATACAACGAACTCTGAGCAGGCCAGAAGCAATGGAATTGTCCTGCCAGTCTCCCAGGACAGCAAAGACAATATGATCAACCGTGAACAACAGGCAGAGCAACTTCAGACTGGTGCATTGCCTTCTCAACCAGTTTCATTATCCAACATTGCTCGGCCATCCACCATGAGCGCCAGTATGGTGGATCCTGTCTCTAATTCACAGTTAGCTGCTTCATCACTCATGGCTCCTCAGCAAACTTCAGGCAGCATAAATAGGGCAGATCCAAGACTAGCTCCTGGGCAGAATGATCCCAATGCTGATGCCGCAACAAATGCTTCTCCTGCTACAACGCTTGGTGCTGCACCACCAGCTAACCAATGGGGAGATCTCGATGATCTCCTTAGCGGTTATGATGACCAGCAGAAGGCTCTCATACAGAAGGAAAGGGCAAGACGGATCATGGAGCAGCAGAAGATGTTTTCAGCAAGGAAGCTTTGTTTGGTACTTGATTTGGATCACACACTCCTCAATTCTGCGAAGGTATGGTTTGTAGCCTATGACTTGAGTTTAACTATTTGACAAGTTAATTAACATAGTTTGCACTTCTAATTCAGTTTTTAGAAGTGGATCCTATTCATGAAGAGATTTTGCGGAAGAAAGAGGAGCAAGACCGGGAGAGGCCAGAGCGCCATCTGTTCCGTTTGCATCATATGAGCATGTGGACCAAACTGAGACCAGGAATATGGAACTTTCTTGAGAAGGTTTTGCCATCTTAGATATCTCAGCACCGATTGTTGTCTTAGATATCTCAGCACTGCTCATGGATATATTTTTCTACTCTGTTGAATATGGTTCTGTTTGGTGCTTTTATGCTGTAGGCAAGTAAGCTTTACGAGTTGCATCTATACACGATGGGGAACAAGCTGTATGCTACTGAGATGGCCAAGGTTCTTGACCCAACTGGAGCACTGTTTGAGGGGAGAGTCATCTCAAGAGGTGGTGATGGCACGTCAAGAGGTGGTGATGGCGATTCTTTTGACAGTGATGATCGAGTACCGAAAAGTAAAGATCTTGATGGGGTATTGGGGATGGAATCTGCAGTCGTGATCATTGATGACTCTGTGAGAGTCTGGCCCCACAACAAAAACAATATGATTGTTGTAGAAAGGTATGTTTCTCTGTCAAATGTTTCCTCAAATTGAAAATAATATCACATGCATCTTGTTAAGCCTATTAAAACGATGTTGTGTAGATATACCTATTTCCCCTGCAGTAGACGGCAATTTGGCCTTCCTGGACCATCACTTCTTGAAATTGATCGAGACGAAAGGCCAGAGGATGGCACTCTTGCTTCTTCACTGGCGGTATGATGTGACATTCCCTCAATGAACTCTTGAGCATTTAAATTGAATACAACTTTTTTTCCAGTGAAAATGGAAATGCAACTTGATTATACTGATACTTCTCAAATTCTTGAAATAGGTTATTGGACGCATTCACCAAAACTTCTTTTCTCATCCCAACCTAAATGATGCTGATGTGCGGAGCATACTAGCATCTGAGCAGCGAAGGATCCTTGCTGGCTGCCGTATTGTCTTCAGCCGGATATTCCCGGTTGGAGAAGCTAACCCCCACTTGCATCCTCTATGGCAGAGTGCAGAGCAGTTTGGTGCAGTGTGCACGAACCAGATTGACGATCGGGTCACTCATGTTGTCGCCAACTCCCTTGGGACTGACAAGGTGAATTGGGCATTGCAAACGGGCAGATATGTTGTTCATCCAGGATGGTGAGGAATATTAATTCTTAATTTACTTCAATCCATTTTTTGTTAAACAAACCTAAATTCCAATTGTACCATGTTTGCCATCTACAGGGTAGAAGCTTCAGCACTCTTATACCGACGCGCCAGTGAGCACGATTTTGCAGTTAAATAACATATCCTGAGCCTAAATTCCCATCCAGTGTCCCTGGGATCCTCCTAGGACATGGTTCGGGTCATGAAAACATAACATGACAAGAAAAACGAGACAACTTCACTAAAAACACTGGACCTTTCTAAGGAAACAATTGTCTCTAAGAGAACCGCAGGTTAAAACAGGCAACGAAAAATGCTTTCTCCAAAGCCTGAAAGAAGAGAGGTTTAGCCCAAACTGTCTTGGGTGGTGAATATGTTTGCTTGGAAGGGTTCAGATACACCATGGAAGACAGACATGCCAAAGGCAAAGGTGGGCGAAGAGTCACCACTCTATACCTTGTAACATGTAGAAATGGTATCTTTCCTGTACGGTTATGTGTTTGCGGCTTTGCGCTGGCCTCCTGCCAAGCGTGTGCTGCTTGCCACAGAAATGGGTCATGGACTCATGGCCGATATCAGTCATCCGCCGAAGTGGCTGCAGGAGCAGCAGTCCTTGGAATGAAGGAGTCATTTAAGTCCCTGTGCTCAAAGCCACATGGAAAAGGACACCTGCTCTCTACACTCTCCGCAACAGAACAAAAAGTTTTCGTATTCGTACGGTGCGAGGTATCAGTTCATGACGCCAGGGTAGGGCGTGTACGGAAAAGCTTTTTGGTCAGCGGGGAGTTAAAAGGTGTGAGATAAGAATGCAGAAGATGTCATCGAAATGTTCGGTGAAATTTTTCCAAAGATTTTGGTGGCTAGAACTTGGTAAAGGAATAGTATGGCCGGATGATTCGGACTGTAAGGGGCTTGTAGGGGGGATAATGATGAAAAATTAACTTTGCATTGGTTTCTATACCGAACTCCTCACATTAATTGGCTGTTAAAAATCTTAACTCCAAAAGGCATTTAACATATTAACTTTTCCCACCATATATTTTTCTTGCACTCTTGAAAACCTACCTTCTGTTCAGTGGGGGAGACGGGACCAGCAGGAGCCCTCATTTGGAAATTACGTCTAGGTCACTTCTTTTTTGTACATGTAACCATGTATTTTTGGGCTTTGGCCCACCTAATGACAGTATTTTCTGCTCTGGCCCTCTATACACTCTTTTTCCTGCTTCTGTTATGAGAACGAATGCAAATTAAACCTATTGAAGAAACATGTGCAAGTTGTTGAGAATGAAATGATTGAGAATGAATCTGTGTTTGTTTTCATTGATCGGTGCTATATTTATACAAGGAGATGTGGCGCCTCAAGATTTGGGCACAGTTGCTGCTCGGGAGAAATCGGGAGAGAAAACGTGTGGAAATTATAGAGGCGACAGTTGCTAATTAACTGTCGTTAGTACTAATTAACACGTGTTAAATCTAACTGATCACATGCTAATTTATTCTTAACACGCCTTCTCGTACTTGTAACACCATGGAATCTTATAATCTTGTAATTTCGTAATTTCCTCAAAAAACCCTATGGGAAAAATATTGAGGAAAGTAATACTTATATTGATATGTTGTGAAAACTCCTTCCTAAAAACCTAATGGGAAAAATAAGGAGAAAGTGGTACAACATATATTGATTATTGTTACTTGATAATTCATATTAAATTTTGTGAGCAATAAATATGTCTTGTATATCATCTTTAAAAATCCCGGTGGGGAAAATAGATAATACGACATATAATCTTATGTTGATATTACCTCATTAAAAATATTTTATGAGAAACTAGTGAGTAAAACTCATAATAGGAAAAGAGTGCAATATGATGTTGTGAACCGGTTAAATTTAGGTGGATACTCCCCCAAATGCTTGCATGTTTTAAGTTGTCGCATACTGATATAACCCGTTTGCATCTGTGCAACATAAGCAGGATTATCTTCATATATAATTGTAGGTGATTCAATCGAATCAATACCACATGATATATGTGGTTTGTCATTCTGTGAAGACATGCACACATTTGTGTGTTGCCCGTATTAATTCCAGAATAATTGGTGGGTTTAGCCACTAGAGTGAAGTATGGACAACTTTTTTGGATGGCTATCCTACCATGTAGGAACATGCAGTCTATTTTGATCTAACTTTGTGGGATCTGATAAGTAGTCAGAGTCAGTTTATCCAATGATAGTGGAGTTTTGATATCTCTTATCCTGTCACATGGTTTAAATGGATCTTTCTCTACATTTAGAAATCGAACAACCATGAGAGATTTGGTGGATAAGATTTGTCCATGTTAAAAAAAAATCCAAATTTGGTCGATGTACCATAATACTTGAAAACCCAAGTAAATTTGGTCTTACACGGATCCTTCATCTTGAATTCCGTCTTTAGGTGATTTTACCATAATACTTGAAAACCCAAGTAAATTTGGTTTTACCCGGATCCTTCATCTTGAATTCCGTCTTTAGATGATTGTATGTATCACCAAACTTCTTGATATATACACTTGTACAATCATCATTTTTTGAGTATTCCTTCAGTTTAAGAAACTCATTTAGTCAGCTGTACCAATTTGCCAGACTATGTTGATAAGCCATATAGTGGCTTATTAAGGTTTTACACTATTCATGTTGCGTCTTTCGTGTGCATTTGAAAATTGGGATTCCTCGAGAAACCTATATGTCCAAAATAGGTGACTCATAAAGATATTTTGTCACTACGTCTCAACTGCATAAATAGACGATTTAGATCTGCCATTGAAATATGTTATCGGAAAATGATTCCATGCATATATGGAGAATTGGTTTCGGGTATCTGCGTGAACCCTAGTGCTACAAGCCTCGCTTTTGAGTTTCGCCACCTCGTTATTTTCATTCTTGTTACGGAAGAAAAATTGGTGCAGGTATTACTTTCGCTGATACCTTCCTTTTTATTGAGCGAAGCTAATCTTGCTTGCATTGCATCCTTCGATTGAATCCAGTCCGAGTGTTGACACACTATGCCATGGCCATGGTCTTTGGACTAGGATCATTTGGGAGGTCGTTGCAATTATAGTGCAGAAATGTATGTCGACAATTTGTAGGCTTTTTGATGATTCTCCAAAATCTAGATATTTGTGCATGGTTCAGTGTGTTGATCAGCTAGATACACGTGAGATCATCGTATATACGATTATGTACCCATGATGACTATTCACAGTTTCCCAATGCGGTCAAGTCTGGGTATTCCGATGTCCCAGTCATTGTGTGCACTATTGAGCTGGGTTTGTGGAGGTTTCCCTTCCACTCGGCGTATACTACCCATTTGGTATCTATCAACGTGAAGTTGAATTGCATTTACTGATTTTTGAGAGTATACTCTGAAGTTTTCTTCGTTGCTTGCGAGGAGCTGAATCATGTGGTGTGGCCATACTTCTCCCCCTCGTGTATTGAATGGGGAGTTGAGTGGTTTTTTCTATTGGTACCTCCACTCTTTCAGGCACATTAGTTGCATGATTTAGAGGATTTGTATGATACCGTTGTAGTCAGTAAATGAGTATGGTAGATTATTTGCAATGTGTTGCAAATGAATGATTTTCTGAACCAGAGGTTCAAATCCTTGAGTACGTGGATTTGAGGAGAAAATATGTTGGACATTCATATTAATTTCCTGCCATTCTTTCTGGTACTTGAAATCTCCCCCTAATGCCTGAAAATGCTCCTCGGTGATATAGATAGTGTACTAGCCATGAATAACTCCCCCTGATTGGGGTTCGAGGTATTTGTAAGTGACGGAAAATACAATTAATTCTCACATAGATCCCAAATCTGTGAGGGGCCATTGATGTACGCTGGGTAGTGATATTGGTATTTAACCGAATAGTGGCAGATGGGAAATCTTTGGTATCCCAATTAGGATAGGGGAATTATTATGATATGCAGTTGTTCACTTATGAATTAAGTCAGCAGCGTGTAAAACTGCATGACCAACAAAATTGTTCATAATTTTCGTATCATCCCGATGCTAGGATGATCAAGGCGATCATACCAAGTCTGGAATGTATTGACATTCTGAAAAATTATTTTATACGTGTTGTAGTAAAATAAAATCGTTAAATGGGCCGGGCCGTAAATCCTACGTTGTGACGACCAAGTCAACATTTCCCGAGCATGAGTCAAGACGCCCACGTGGCGCAATCAATCCTATGTGGCAAAGGAAGACAAGTTAACAATTCAAAGCCTCTCATGCCATGGTCAAAGGGTCAAATGAGTTAGAGTAGGGGCAAGAAAGGTGTGAGGAGGGGGCCATTAGTCCATGGTGGACCATGGACCAAGCCCCTCTTTTCCCCCATGGTGCACACAAAAGCTATGAACCAAAGAAGTTATTTTTACCACTTTGCCCCCACTTTTCTCTCTCCCTCAAGGAGAGCCATGGTCTTTTGTTATGGACCCCTAGGCTAGAAATACCCCCCAATGGGGGCATGTATCATTCACTCTCAACTTGAATAAACTCAAGGGGAGAGGGCTAGAGCCTCTTGCAAAGAGCTCTAGTTTCGAGATCTGGGAAGACGCGTTCGGCCCGGACTCGAAGGAGAAGGGGTTGGGTTTGAGTTCTGAGGGTATCCTAACCTCGATACTTGGAAATACGCGTTCGTTCCAAGTACGAGGCGGCTCCGACGAACCTCTCGCCAAAAGGTGTCTTGAGAAGATCCGCTCGGCCCAAGCCCTCGGCTAACAACACCCTCGAAGCCTTTCCTAACATAGGATTAAGTCGCACCCGCAGGGTCGACCGAACCTATTCAAAAAGTATCGACGTGTCAACTTGTCCGAGTGTACGGCGACCTTCGCTATAAGGCCGGCGTACACGCCCTATATTTATACCCGCACTTGTGCCATCGAGCATTGGCACCCCTTACTCTAATTGTTGTCGAGAACAACAACAGTGGCGCCGATCGTGGGGAACCCTCGCCGCAATTGAAGAATTAATGGCCCCGACGAAGCCTACTTCATCGGGTGCCCAACTTGCCGCGAAGTCTACACGGTTGCAAACGAAGAAAGCAAGTGCCTCGGGGGCTCCCGAGGAAGAAGGAAACATCACCAATCCGGACACCGCCGCAAGCTTGGTCGCCACTACGGAAGTCGTGGTCACCCCTTCACTACCGGCCGTCCCGGAAGGAACCGAGGTGCTCGAAACCGTCGTAGGCGGTCCCTCGACACTTACCAACGTAGTGGCAAGGATCAGCGAGCTGCCTACGATTGCCGCCCCCGCAGGGGATACGAAACTCGGCATGCCTCGCTCGATGGGCTTCGTGCCACCTACCCTACAACCGGTGGTAACCCTGCCCTCGGAACCTACAAGAGGAAACCATGTGGCGTCGGGAGGATCCGCGCCAGAAAACCAAGGAGTCCCGGCCTACGACCCCTCCAACCCGGGATTACCTCCACTGGCGCTCGCCGCGATCGCCCAAGGAGCTCCTTGGTATCATCCTTATTGAAGGCTTCCGCCACAAGGCGCTCTCCAAATCGCACACCCTCAACATCAACCTCGCTTTGCGAGTGCCCCGCAAGCGCCCCTTGCTCCCCCCGCCAGGGTCGAACAAGGCGCCCACCAGGTACCACCTCAAGCTGTGCCTCGCGAGTAACTAGACCCTAGCGTGCATGGGAACGAGCAAGTGGCGGAATCCGGAGCCCGCACCGACGGCGAAAGGAATTCCCGTCGACGCTCCGACCCTCCCAAAAAATGTCGAGATCATTCTCCAAGCGACCCCTCTAGCGACGAAAGCGATGAGGGAGGACCTCGCCATCGAAGGAACCAAAAGAATCGGCCGACTTGCAACCCACTCACTCGGGAGATCCAAGACATGCCTTTTCTGCCAAGGTTCAAGCCGCCCACGATACGGTCGTACGACGGGGAGTCAAATCCTCTTCAATTCTTGGATGTCTACTCCACCGCCATACGGGCCACCGGGGGAGGACCCGTCGAGATGTGCAACCTCTTTCCGCTCGCGCTCACCGGAATGGCGCAAACTTGGTTTTACAACCTACGGAAGAACTCCATGCACTCATGGGAACGCCTCCAAGAGGTCTTCATCACCAACTTTCAAGGGAACTTCAAAGAAACCGTGCAGGCTCACGAGCTATACGCCATGAAACAAAAGCCGGGAGAATCCCTCTGAAGCTTCTTCCATCGCTTTGCGAAGGTGCGAAGCCAAATCGCCACCCGCCGTCGACCACCGTGATCGACGCATGCATGCAAGGTCTTCTCCAAGTAGAAGTGAATTGGGCCCTAAGTCGTAACCCGCCGAAGACGACCGAAGAGCTTTATCGAATCTTGCAAGAATACGCCCGGGGTGAAGACGGGGACATCGCCAAGAAGGACGCGCCACGCGCCGCTCCCGAAGGAACTCCCTCGTCCGACAAACCCCCTGCGCCCGCTTCATCTTCCAAGAAGAAGAGGAGGTGGGGGAAAAAGGGCGCCGGTGACTAAGCCCGGAAAATCTTCGCCTTCGAAGGACAAGCACCACCCCAAAAAACTTGGCAACCCAACAAGCCACCTCGTCCGACCGAGGGAGGAGCTGGAAGGTGCCTCATCCACAACTCGGCAAGCCATAGCATCGAAGAGTGCAACACACTCATCACGGCCCGCAAAGAGTTCCAGGCGCGAATGCAAGCCCGGCGCAAGGATGAGAAGACAGCCGAGGCTCCGCGCCCCGCCAACGTCCTTGTCGCTGACCCAGCACCCAAGGAAGACAACCTCCCGTTCCAGGAACCCGCACATCACGTCGGAGTGATACTCGGGGGCTCCACAACGGGACGAGGATCAAAGCGACAGCACAAGGAGTACGCTCGCGAAGTCAATGTCGTGGAAACCTTCACCCCGACACCACCACCTAAGTGGGCGAGCATGCCAATTGCCTTCATCGAAGAAGACGCTAAGGGGATACGCTTCCCACATGACGACGCCCTCTTTGTGACGGCGATCGTCGCCAATTGTGAGCTCAAGAAGATTCTTGTGGACGGGCGGAAGCTCCGCCGACATCCTATATCTGAGCACATTAAAGAAGCTAATGGAGCCACGGGGGGATACAAGAACGGCTCGCTTCAGCCATCCCTTTATCCCCTCACCGGTTTCGTACCGGGGAAGCCCATTCAGCCGCTTGGACAAATTGAGCTCCTCACGACCTTCGGAGACGCCATAAATCATCGAGCCGAGCTCGTACGCTTCGACGTGGTGGATATGGAGGCTTCTTTCAACGCCATCCTCGGGAGGACGACGCTAAACCGTCTTTGTGCCGCCATCCACAACAATTTATTGTGCATGAAGATCCTAGGCCTGAAGGGCGTGATAACGGTCCGCGGCGAGCAATCTTCAGATAGGAAGACACTTTACCGCCATGAGACCAAGTGAGCCGAAAAGGGAGAATCATCCAAGAGTATTAACTTGCTTTCGAGCACGGGAGCATCCGAAACCAATTCTCAGGAGCGCTACATCCCCAAGCCTCTCCCCGAGGGAGAGCTCAAGGAAGTACGCATCTCCCAAGATGACGCCACACGCACGAAGAAGATTGGAGCCGACCTCCCGAGTAAACTCGAGGAAGAACTTGTCGGCCTACTTTGGAAGAATTCAGACCTCTTCACTTGGTCACCTTCCGACATGGGAGGAGTCCCGCGTGACTTCATGGAACATCGCCTCGCCGTGAGATCCGACAAAGCTCCCGTGAAGCAGAAGCTTCGGAAACTCTCCACCGAGCGAAGCGAAGTCATCAAAATGGAAATCGCTAAACTCTCTAACGCCGGGCTTATCCGTGAACTTTGGCATCCCGAGTGGTTGGCCAATCCAGTCTTGGTAAAGAAAACCAACGCCAAGTGGCGAATGTGTGTCAACTTCACCGACCTGAACAAGGCATGTCCCAAGGACGACTATCCGCTCCCTCGGATCGACCAACTGGTCGACTCCACGGCGGGATGCGAAAGGTTGAGCTTCTTGGACGCCTATTCAGGGTATCACCAAGTCCACATGGCCAAGGAAGACGAGGAAAATCCCAGCTTCATCACTCCCGTCGGCACCTTCTGCTACCACAGAATGCCTTTTGGATTGAGGAACGCCGGCGCGACTTTCCAACGCCGCGTCAGCCTCATCCTCAAAGAACAATTGGGGAGAAACACCGAAGTCTACGTTGACGACACCGTCATCAAAAGTCAAGTTGCGAAGACCCATCCTTAGGATCTACAGGAAACCTTCGACAATCTCCGCAAGTACGGCGTAAAGCTCAATCCGAAGAAGTGCGCATTCAGAGTTCGAGGAGGAAAACTCTTGGGCTTCCTCGTCTCTCAACGAGGGATTGAGGCCAACCCGGATCAAATCCGGGCCATCATGGAAATGGAGCCTCCTCGCTCCGTCAAAGATGTGCAGCGCCTAGCGGGAAGAATGGCGGCCTTGGGACGATTCGTCGCTCGGTCAGCCGAGAAGGGTCTTCCTTTTTTCAAAGCTTTGAGAAGCCTCGACAACTTTGAGTGGACCGACGAAGCTCAAAGGGCCTTCGAAGATCTCAAGACCTATTTGTCGACCCCTCTGCTTCTCACGATCCCAAAGCAGGGGGAGCCCTTGCTCCTGTACCTTGCCGCGACCCCGGTCGCCGTAAGCGCAGCACTCGTGAAGGAGGAAGACGGGTCACAACGCCTGGTATATTACGTGAGCGAAGCCTTGGGAGGAGCAAAGGGTCGATACACCCAGATCGAGAAGATCGCATACGCCCTCCTCATGGCCTTTCGAAAACTCCGTCATTTCATGGGCCACACCATCATGGTGCCAACTACCTTCCCACTCAAGGAAGTCTTCGGCAATAAGGAGGCCACCGGAAGAATCGCCAAATGGGCAACGGAATTGGCCCCCTTCTCGTTGGAACTCACAGCGAGAACGGCCATAAAATTCCAGGTCCTGACTGATTTTGTGGCCGAGTGGCACGCTCCACTAGCCCTGCCCGAAGAAATCACTTCTAAGACCAAGCCCCCCGAACCACATTTGATAATAAGGTTTGATGGCTCCAAGCGCCTCGACGGTGCGGGGGCTGGAGTCGTGCTCATCAACCCCGAAGGCAAAATTTTGGAGTACGCCTCCCACCTTGACTTTAATACCACCAACAACATGGCAGAACATGAGGCGCTCCTTCTCGGGCTTCGACTGGCCAAGTCCATGGGAGTTCGACGCCTTCTCATCCAAGGAGACTCCCAACTGGTGATAAACCAAATGGGCAAGTCATATCAATGCCTTGATGAAAGGATGAAGAAATATATCGAAGAACTTCGCAAGATGGAACGGTATTTCCTGGGTATGGAGGCGCGACGCATTCCACGAGGAGAAAATCACCTGGCCGACAGGTTAGCCCGAACGGCCGGTTCCAAAGAACCGCTGCCACCCGGTGCATTCTTCGAAGTAATCCGCGCCCCATCCATAAAGGAAGAAGCCGACGCCTTTGACGATGCTTCAAAGACCAGCATAGTCATCGACACTCCACCTTCTTGGATGACACCGATTATCCGCGCCTTGAAAGGCGAGGTGGACGAAGAAGCGGAAGGCCCGAGCGCCAAAACTCTGCTCGCAAAAGTCAAGATGTACGTCCTCCTCGACGGCGCCCCACACAAGAAGGGTGTCGCCGCTTTGCTTAAATGCATGCCCTCGACCAAGGAGCCAAACCCCTACCCAAGGTCTATTCGGGAATATGCGGCAACCATCTTGCGCCAAGCGCAACCATGACAAAAGCTTTGCACTAGAGGTCCTATCGGCCAACGATGATGCAAAGCTCAAACCCAAGGGGAGAGGGCTAGAGCATCCCAAGGGGCCTGCTCTCGAGTGCTTGGGTCGAGCCAAGTCTCAACTCGACCTCGGGGACGCACCTTGGGAGGCCTAATTTCGAGGTTCCGGGCCGTCTAGTACGGTCTGGACTCGAAGTAGAGGGATCGAGTTAAAGTCTTGAGGGTATCCTAACCTCGCTACTTGGGAAGACGAGTTCGGCCCAAGTCCAAGACGGCCCCGAAAAATCTCTCGCTATAAGTGACTTGGGAAGACGAGCTCGGCCCAAGCACTTGGCTAATGACCCCCTCGAAGCCCCTCCTAACATAGGACTAAGTCGTGCCCATAGGGTCGACCGAACCTATTCAAAAAATATAGCTCGACGAAATGGCTATTTTCCCGCAAGGGAACGGACCTTCTCGGGCCCTCCCCTCGCATGCAACGGGGGCTAGAGACATGTCATGGTGACAGGATAATCAATCGCCACTTCTCCGAGAAGATCAAGGCATAAACGCTTCCCTGAAGAATTTGTGTCGCAAGTCATCCAAAAGTTCCGGGAAAAATGTCATTTCGCCAAAATGATGTCCCGCAAGAACTAGACTCCAAGGAATTCATAAAATTCTGCGACCATCTGGAAGATAAAAGTATACTTCACCTCCATGACTTATCTAAAGACAAACGGCGTAGTCAAAAGAGCCAACGGACTCGCCCTCTAGGGGGCTTCGCCAAGCAGACAAAAGTATGATAAGCAAGGAGGAATGCGAGCCAATAGGCTCGTCAAGGGTGTGGTGTGAGGAATACGCACCTTTGCAAGCCACTCCACAGGGCCGAACACCGTCATTTTTGGTGCATAGGAGTAAAAGCAATGCTCTCGGTCGAAGTCGAGCGTCATGCGCTCACTTCAAGAGGAAAGGGCTCCAAAAAACCACCGCCCTCGCCTTCGCGAAAAATGAAGAGCATCAAATTGAGGAAACTGCCGACAGAGACCTCATGAAGCATGCCACTTATAAGCAGAGTGCAACTCGCTTATACAAAACAAGGGTACGAGAACGATTCTCCTCCGAGAAGACCTCGACCCGAAGCTCTAGCACGAGCTCGGCCCTAAGTGAGAAGTACCTTGCCGCATCGCGGCCAAGAGGGACATAAAGAGAGCACGCGTGCCATCCTAAAAGCATAAAGGGTTAACTCCTCACCAATGCCTGGAGTCGGCAACGAGCAGCCACTTCAATGCCTAAAAAGGCCGAAGTAACCAAGGATGCCCAACGACCCTTCGAGCGAGTATAAGTGCCAAGCCAGCCATCTTCGCCAAGGGATTATAAGCACCCTCGAGGCCATCTCCTCAAAAAGGACGGGAAAGGGATGTGAGCACAATCATCCTTGGAAAAAATAAGGTAGCACATTGTCATAAGTGTTACCTTGGCATGTGTGGGCACTCAAATGAGGCTCACCGCCGTCGAAAGGGAAAACCTTGTCACGTGGCATCGCCGCGAAAGGTTAATCCTCCTCGTGGGGAGTTGCTGCCCAAGTGTCACTCTCCAAACTTATCATGGGAAGCCTACACCGGCCTAGGTATTTTCCATGCGGCATCACCGCAGAGGAGAACCTTATCAAGCGGCACCCCCCGAAAGGAAAATCATCCTCAAAAAGAGTTGTTGCCCCAGTGCCGCTCGCCAAGGAATGCTAGGAGGCCTACGTTGGCCCAAAGCATCTCCCTAAATGTCTCCGGACATAATTGCCTCATTGGCAACCTGTTCCTTGGTGGATCCTAGTGTGCCCCGAGGCCATTCACCAAGCAGAACCAAGTCCCTCGAGGGCCGGAAGCTCCTTAAAACGCATTTAAGGAGAACCGTAAATAAGCGAGTTATGCATGAGCTTACTTACCTCGGAGAACCATGCTATCCGTGTGCGAGACGTCGCGCACGGGCCTGTGTGATAGTAACCGAGTTAAGGCTCCATAATAATCGCGGGAAAGCATAGCTTCCTGAAGTCCGAAGAGGGAAAATTCCGCATGAAATTTCCCGAACGGCAGGTCGAAATGTCCGGATCACTACCGGCATATCGATAGCGACATTCGCAAGGGTACCAGGATCCATGACCTAAGGCACCGAAGCCGAGTCGTATCCCAACGGCGACAGCAATTGAAAGCATAATGTGCGAGTAATAGCGATCGATCGCGAGCTGTATAAACTCGAGGAAACATAATATTCCACAAAGGAAGAAATGTAGTACTCACAAACACATGTTGAGCTAAAGTTAACATTTTCGTTAATGTTAACAACACAGCGATACATGGAACGAAACAAATGGATGCATTGCAGGCATATGGCAAGCTACACGCAAGTCATAAGGCTATGTCAAAAGGACAATCTGCAAAGCACATATGCAAGCATTAGAGGTGACTTGTCGACTCCAAGGACGACATAAGCTCATACCTCCCAAATACCCTCCGGAAGGGTGAGGTTGGAAACTCATCACAAAGTGAGGAATTTTGGACCATTGAGTACCACCGTACTCTCGAGGAACTTCCTCGCCCAACAAGGTCATCACAACCTTAGGGCTCGAAAGTGCGACGAGGTTACAACCTCCAGCAAGCGTCGGACCTTCCAAAGGTTAAAGGCGCATGCTAAGACTTCATGACTCAACAACAAGAGTTTGAAGCAAGAAAGCCACTCACCAAGTCTCGATCTTGGAGTGGGTAGCCCATGGCACCCTACATGCCTTGGAGAGAGCCCAAGGCCTCCTCCTTTTTTCGTCAGCACCAATGTCAACTCTAGAAACACCGGATACAACTATCACGGTACCTGGAAAAGAAGACAAGTATGGTGTCAAAATATTCACCAAAGGTGGACAAAGCAAGAGAATGCAGAAAAGCTCACCAAAGATAGGCAAACAAGCTCAAGCTTTGTGCCTGAGAGCGTCAATAACTCGAACGCCACAAAGGGCATCGCCTTCTTGCAAAGGCTTTGGTGACATGGTTGAAACGCCATCTTTGACTGGATTGCCAAGCGCAAACAAAACCTGTCACATGGTGCCTAACCAAGTCACGATGTCAACATACAAAACAAGGGAATCTTGCCAAGATTCGCTAGGGGGGCTCACCTCCAAGGTTGCCAGACAATCAAGGTCCTTGCTTCGATGCGATTGGACTCCGTTGAACAAATACCTCGACAAACAAGACCTCGATTCCTTTGGGGCGAGATACCACCAAGATTGTGGTCAACAAAAGTCTGCATCCCGAGAGAATTGGACTATATCGAGATGGTCCTTGAACAAAAGGAAACCCTAACCCCCACCAAGTCGGGGTGCAATCATCTCGGTGATAAAAAATCCACACCTCCTATCTTACTTGCAACATGGGTAACGAAGCGTGTGAGCAACACTGAAGAGCCCAAGGTTCAAGGTTTGTTTCTACGACAAAAACCTTAACTCCAAGAGTTAGGTTTGAAGGCTCAAGACTCAAAGGCCGTCGCAAAGTATCATAACTCCAAGAGCCATGGTCGCGGCAAAGAGCCGAAGGTAAAAAAAAAGTACCACTAAAAAGTCTAACTTCAAGAGTTAGCATTACGAACCCAAGGTTCGAGGCCGCCGCGAAATACCATCGCTCCAAGAGCCATGGCCGCGAAAAAGAGCCTACGGTACGAAAGTACCACTTGAAGTCTAGCTCCAAGAGCTAGCACAGCGAACACAAGGTTCGAGGCTGTCGCGAAATTCCATCGCTCCAAGGGCCATGGTTGCGGCAAAGAGCCTAAGGTACGAAAGTACCACTTAAAGTCTAGCTCCAAGAGCTAGCATGACGAACCCAAGGTTCGAGGCCGCCGCGAAATACCATCGCTCCAAGAGCCATGGTCACGGCAAAGAGCCTACGGTACGAAAGTACCACTTGAAGTCTAGCTCCTAGAGCTAGCACAGTGAACACAAGGTTCGAGGCTGTCGCGAAATTCCATCGCTCCAAGGGCCATGGTTGCGGCAAAGAGCCTAAGGTACGAAAGTACCACTTAAAGTCTAGCTCCAAGAGCTAGCATGACGAACCCAAGGTTCGAGGCCGCCGCGAAATACCATCGCTCCAAAAGCCATGGTCGTGGCAAAGAGCCTAAAGTCTAGCTCCAAGAGCTAGCGTGGAGAACCCAAGGTTCGGGGCCGTCGCAAGGTACCATGGCTCCAGGAGCTAAGGTCGTGACAATAACGAGCCCAAGGTTCAAAGGTCCAAATTAAAGGCGATTGCCAGAGACCCACCTCGCCAAGCGAACATGAAACTCGCCTAGAAAAGATGACACGAAGAGATTAGTATGAGTTGCAAAGATTCCAAGGAAGCGACTACGGAAAATCTACGGCAAAAGACGTCGCCAAGGCGTGCACAACCACCGGTCTAGTAAAAAAAGGGGGAGCCAAGCTCCTGGGCTGAAAGGCCCTCAGCCTGCCTACGCGAGCAGCAAAGGAAGAGGGGAGCAAAGCTCCTCGGGCTGCAGGCCCACCTCAGGCCAGCCCATCAAAAAAAAGGGAGACGGAGCCTCACCCCCGGGCCGCAGGCCCTTCTCTCGTCCGGCCTGCCCACGCGAAGAAGAAAGAAGGAGAGACGCCGCCACCTGCAGGGTGCTCGACGAATCGCCTGACGGGGGCACGCCTCGCGCCCCGGCGCCTTGCCTCGCACGCTCGCCCGTGTCCGCGTCGTGCCGTCATGCCCATTTATGCGTCATGCCACTCGCATTTGCGCCGCACCAAGCACGCTCGCGCCCAGCTGCGTCCTTGTCGTGCCCCGCGAGCGCGGTCCTGCTCCACGCCGCGTGTGCTTGCGCCATGCCGCACGCGCCTGCCAACGCCTTGTCGCGCATGCCCGTTCCTGCTCCATGCCCACGCCCGCGCCGTGTTGCCCACGCTCGTAGTGCCGTGCGCTCCCATGCGCCTGTCGTGCCCGCATGCCACACCTCGCTGCACCATGCCGCGTGTGCCAAGCTCGCCGCGTCGCGCGCCTACTGCACCGCGTGTGCCCGCGCTCGCTGCGCCACGCGCCCGCCGTGCCTGCGTGCCGCACCTCGCCTTGCATCAGGCCTCGCTACACCATGCCGCGTGCCCGCCGTACCGCTCGTGCACGAGCTCACCACGCCGCGCCCACCGTGCCTGTTGTCATGTGCGCTACGTCTCACGTGCTCGCGAAGGGTTCACCACGCCCGCTCCCGTGCTTCCGCTTCACTCTGCCGTCACCTCGCACACCAAAGTCTCGACGCCCCCAACACACGTCCGAGCTGCTCGATGAAATGCCCAAGGGAACCGGCAGACGCCTAAAGGCATGTGAAGCCCCACAGTGAAGCTCCTTTCACCTCGGCGCGAGCAGGGAGAGCCACGGGGCGAACAAAGTTCTCACGGGAACAATTGCAAACAAAATCGGCGCCTAGGTCCGAGTGGCCTCGCGTGCACAGAATCCCCACGAAACCTCATCAATGCAAAGCTTTGGCCGCTACCCCATATCGGCTGGCCTAGCCCCCGTCGTGGCTAAGGAGATGTCTAATGCCCCTACGGGGCTCCCTACTACACCAACCTCTCGAAGAAATGCCGGGCACCGCCGAACGCGTCTTCGGCACCGAGCAAATCAAACAAGCATGGTGTGAACATCCTCAGTGGCTTTGGATTCCATTTTATAGGCCCAAGGAGCGTCCTTGACATCCAGGCTGGACCAACCCGAGGCCGACACATCGCCCTTGGGAAGGACAAGACACAGAGCAAAAGACGCATCCCTTTTGCCCCAAGTCAGGCCGAACCAGTCGAGGGCTTCCTACCGCAAGACCCCGCATGATGTCCTCGCCGGTGTCACCTCGAGTGACGTCTGCTGCCCGCAAAAGCGAAGGGACGACCCCCAGGCTCCTTTCGGCCAGTACCAAGGAAGAAGATGAACTTCCCCCATCGGATCTAGGGCGCCCGGTCGCCCCAAGCCGTCCGATCGTCTTCGCTAAGGTGGAACCGGTATCAAGCCAAGCTGGACCTCGACCTGGAACGGCCCGAAAAGCGGCCTACAAAAAAAACGGGCGTGCCTGAAGGCGGCCCAATCTTTGGCCCACCTCGTGCCGGCGCTCGCGCGGAACCGTCTTAGCTAGCCGATGCAGCTGCATCGGCTCGGGAAAATCGCGAGAAGGCCCGGGAGTTTTTAGAAAATCACCAATAAGTCCCTGGGAGTATCGGGGAGGCCCGTAGGGCTCCTGATTTTTGCAAAAACGCCCCCGGGCACCGGATTTCTCGCAGAGAGGCCCCTAGGGTCCCGGTTTTTGCTAAAATACCCCCCGAAACTCGATTTCTCGCATAGAAAATCACCATGGGCATGGTTTTTCCTTGAAAAACCACTAAGGCTCCAGTTTTCCGCAGGAAAACGATCGAGATTCTTAGTTTCTCGCAGAGAAACCTATCAAGACAATGGTTTTCCTCAAAAAACCTCTAAGGCTCCAGTTTTCCGCAGGAAAACGATCGAGGGTCTCAATTTCTCGCAGAGAAACCTATCAAGAAATGGTTTTCCTTGAAAAACCTCTAAGGCTCCAATTTTCCGCAGGAAAACGATCGAGAGTCTCAGTTTCTCACAGAGAAACCTATCAAGAAGATGGTTTTTCCTTGAAAAACCTCTAAGGCTCCAGTTTTCCACAGGAAAATGATCGAGAGTTTCAGTTTGTCGTAGAGAAACCTACACAGCAATTTACCGGAAAGATCACCATAAATACAAGAACAAGAAAAAGACTCAAGAGTCTCACATCGGAGGTTGACCCGAAGGCATTCTCAATGCCTCCAGCTCAAGGGGGCTACTGTTGTAGTAAAATAAAATTCTTAAATGGGCCGGGCCGTAAATCCTACGTGGTGATGACCAAGTCAACATTTCCCGAGCATGAGTCAAGACGCCCACGTGGCGCGGTCAATCCTACATGGCAAAGGAAGATAAGTCAACAATTCAAATCCTCTCATGCCATGGTCAAAGGGTCAAATGAGCTAGAGTATGGGGCAAGAAAGGTGTGAGGAGGGGGCCATTAGTCCATGGTGGACCATGGACCAAGCCCCTCTTTTCTCCCGTGGTGCACACAAAAGCTATGGAGCAAAGGAGCTACTTTTACCACTTTGCCCCCACTTTTCTCTCTCCCTCAAGGGTAGCCATGGTCTTTTGTCATGGACCCCTAGGCTATAAATACCCCCCCATGAGGGCATGTATCATTCACTCTCAACTTGAATAAACTCAAGGGGAGAGGGCTAGAGCCTCTTGCAAAGAGCTCTAGTTTCGAGATCCGGGAAGACGCGTTCGGCCCGGACTCGAAGGAGAAGGGGTAGGGTTAGAGTTCCGAGGGTATCCTAACCTCGATACTAGGAAAGACGCGTTCAGTCCAAGTACGAGGCGGCCCCGAGGAACCTCTCGCCAAAAGGTGTCTTGGAAAGATCCGCTCGGCCCAAGCCCTCGGCTAACAACACCCTCGAAGCCTTTCCTAACATAGGATTAAGTCGCACCCGCAGGGTCGACCGAACCTATTAAAAAAATATCGACGTGTCAACTTGTCCGAGTGTACGGCGACCTTCGCTATAAGGCCGGCGTACACGCCCTATATTTATACCCGCACTTGTGCCATCGAGCATTGGCACCCCTTACTCTAATTGTTGTTGAGAACAACAACAATACGCAACATGAGCTACATGTTTGATGTATGTATAGTACAATCCGAACGGTAAAGAAATATTTTTTTTCAAGAATTTGTTTGCCATATCCGTTACTTTTGTTAGAATGAGAAATTCTAATTGTTGTCATCGTGGGTTTCCATATGAATCCCATTTCAACGGATATCTCCATAACTTATTAAAGTTTTGAGTTCATGGAACCCCTGTCCACTAGGCAAAATTCTTCGTCCATTTTGGATTGACTTCTGTAGAAAACTATATATTGAAAATGAAGAACTTTGATATAAATTCTTAATAGATATATAGAATCCATACAAATTTTATTTAAGTATCAATGTGATGATACAATATCGTAATTTACAATACATATGTCAAATATGTAGGTATCGATATGTTGATACAACAATATAGATGACAACATTTACTATAATTATTTACAACAACATTTGGACATAAATATAGATAATATCTATTTTGGAGATAGTTAAACTAGCTTAGGTCTCCATACATGTCCTTTGAACTAAATTCAATGATCATGTTCTCCGTGCTCATTAGGTCCTCAGACGTTTGGAGTGGCAGGTTGTTACTTGGTTCCTCCATAATGTCATGCGAACAACCAGCTTCCTTGAAATTGTCAGATTGGAGATTGAAGTGTCATTCAAATCTTGGTCCTTGTTGAGCATGTCGATTGCGTCCCACGGATTGGAGGTATAGATCTACCAAATGATGGGGGGTTTGGCACTTCTTTGTTATATGCTTGTAGCACCAACATTTCTAACAAACATTAGATTTATCATATTGTGGCTTGAAAGTACCTTTTCCCTTTTCTGATACATGTGGCTGGAAATTCTTATTGCTCTTTTGCTTGCCTTTGAAGTTTGTGGGTCGTCGAGATGACTCATCAAACTTGTTATTTTTTTGAAAATTGGCATGCCCTTCAGTCAAAGGTGTAGCGTGGACAGGGCGCTGATGATGATTCCTCATGAGGAGTTCATCATGCTTTTCGGCTTGAAGTAGAACATGGATAAGATGAGAATATGTTGTGAATTGGCGTGCACGATATTGTTGATGGAGGATCCTATTGGCCGGAAGCATGGGGGATAAGGTTTTTTCAATCTTGTCCGCTTCAGAGGGTCCTTCTCACAAAATTGCAACTTTGAACAAATTTTATGAACGGCATGATTGAACTCTCCAATGGATTTAAAATCTTGTAGGCGGAGTTGAGTCCATTCATGAGTGGCTTCAGGAAAAATCACAGCCTTCTGCCGTTCATATCTAGTTTGAAGGGCGAGCCATAACGTGTACGGGTCTTCTTCTATAAGATACTCTAATTTGAGATCAAAATGGATGTGGTTCCTTATAATGTATAAGACATTATATTTGTATATATCTGCAATGGGCGCTTGTCCCTCTAGAGGGGGTTGGATGGCCGCTGAAAGATTGCGGGTCGCAAGGCTTATTTACGTTCATTGCCCAGGTTGGATAGTTATGGCCCTCGACGGCGAGTTCATCGAACTCTTTCCCGGTCATTTTGTCCTACATGGGATTGAAAAACCATGGATTTTGTCAATTACTAGTGGGTAAAGCAAAACCGTTGGTAATTGTTGTAAATAAAATTGCAAAACTGTATGAAATTTAAGCGACGTTAAATTCATATGGTGTAGACCTCAAATAACACTTTGAAGATAATCACCAATTAGTGGTGTAGATCTCTCATCTCTACGCGAAAAATTCACTGCTTTCAATAAGGTGTATTTTCACACGGAACATTTAACGTCATTTATCATTTTACCGTTATTGAAAGTCTGTAGCACCTTGTGTTATTATTTAATTTAATATTGGAAGAGCACGTTGAAGGTAGTCATTATGTACATCCGACACAATGTTGACCTCTCAGCACTACGCGAAATAATTCGCCGCTTTCAATAAGGTGTATGTTTTCACGAAACATTCAACGCCATTTAGCATTTTACCGTGATTGAAAGTCTGTAGCACCTTGTGTTATTATTTAATTTAATATTGGAAGAGCACGTTGAAGGTACTCATTATGTACATCCGACACAATGTTGACCTCTCAGCACTACGCGAAATGATTCGCCGCTTTCAACAAGGTGTTTGTTTTCACGGAACATTCAACGCCATTTAACATTTTACCGTTGTTGAAAGTTTATAGTATCTTGTGATTCACATATATTAAATTGAGGTAGTCAAGTAGTGATGATTTATCCTTATTACGAATAGAGTCTTTTCTTGAATTAAGTCAAATTTGTGCATATAATATGATTTGGGACTTAATTGATGAAACAAAACTCTCAAATTTGCAAGAAATATGGATTTCAATTGCAAAGGCATAAATATCACATGTAATAGGGAATGCATATTATACAAAGACATTGGACATGATAATATTTACATAGACAAAGATGTCTTTGAATAGAAATCCAACAGAAAACTACTGGACTATTTAATGTAAGTACTGTTGAACAGAAATTAGGACTGTATCGAGAATAACCGAAACAATTGGGCTTTTCTGCAAATCGGTCTTTGAGCCAGTAGAGGGTGGCGTAGGGGCTTGCTGGTGCTTCCTAGGCTGGGTCTTGGTGGCCTTTTGGGCCGGCCCAGGTTGGGGCAAGGGAGGCAGACGGGGCTTAAAAGGGGATCGGGGTGGCTGGCTAGGGTTTCCCCTATCGATCGATCCCACGCACGACGGCGCGACGGCGCCCACTCCCGATCCGTTTTCTCCAGCCTCGTTCCCTTCTGCTGCTCCCGTTCTTTTCCAGTGCCACTACAGCAGCCGCCCCCCACACCACCATGCCGTGCCTTAGAGAGAGGAGAGCCCACCCTCGTTGGTGGAGAAGAGGCCGAGGGCAGCCATGGCCGGAGTCGGAGTAGGCGGAACGGCGGGGATGGCGTCCATCCAATGCTCCTCGACGTTGTTGTGCATCGGGTCGGCGTTGGAGGCCAACCATGCACCGGCGGCGTCGAGGTCGTAGGCCGGTTTGGTCGATGGGACGAAAATCCCATGGAGGCATGCGATGGGGGCATGGTCCATAGCCATGGAGATGGCACCATACCGGTGGAGGAGGTGCAGCCAACGCCGGGTCCAAGGCGGCTGTCCGGTGGCCGTGGCGGGCACGGGTTCCACGCGTGCGAGTCCGGCGGCGACGTGGGATCCGGCGGCGTCGAGGAGGCCAGCGCCGTCGACCACGGTAAGTTCGTCGGCGGCGTGCTTCATGTTGTAGGGACTCGAAGAGACCAGAGAAGAATGGGGGCGTCTCGTAGATTTCCATTTTTCCTCACCTTTCTTCTTCTCCGTTCTTACTTTGTTCTTGTCTCCTCTTCTTTTTTTATTTGCTCTCGGCAGATGCAGTGCTGATAACGTTTTGAAATTGAAATGATTGAGAATGAATCTGTGTTTGTTTCCATTGATTGGTGCTATATTTATACAAGGAGAGGAGGCGCCTGTACATGCACAGGCACCCCAAGATTT
Source organism: Brachypodium distachyon (assembly GCF_000005505.3). Lineage (NCBI taxonomy): Eukaryota > Viridiplantae > Streptophyta > Magnoliopsida > Poales > Poaceae > Brachypodium > Brachypodium distachyon. Next base: position 19,845,399 of record NC_016134.3, on the reverse strand, counting down.
GGGCACAGGCGCCCGCTCGGGAGAAATCGGGAGAGAAAACGTGTGGAAATTACAGAGGCGACAGTTGCTAATTAACTGTCGCTAGTACTAATTAACACGTGTTAAATCTAATTGATCACATGCTAATTTATTCTTAACACAAGTAAAACACCTAACCTTGTTTTGAAAAGAGTCGTTTTCATTGCCCAGGATGTACTGACACAGATTTATACGGTATTTTTTTAAACGGAGTTATATATATATATATATGGTTTTTTTTTTGTTAAAAGAACAAGCATGGCATGTAGCTCGCGTCAGCACACAACTCTTAACTTTAGCTAAATTAAGTCGCCCGGTATGGTCTCATGGTCATGGATATCTTCATCTTCGTATAAACTTTGTGGGGGTGTAAACTTGAAAGGGCGTATATTTTCGATAGAAATTCTTGCAATTTTTCTACCATGAAAATGATTTACTTTCTTCCCTTTGTGATACTATATTATTATTCTCATGGACAAGGAAAAAATGTACTTAGAGTCTGAGATATATAATTTGATTTGCACTTTTAAAATATACATAAAAGAACAGAATTATTTACTTAGCTTTAAAAAAGCAAGGCAAAACCATACATGATAAAGTTTGTGGGGCGTACACTTGCCTAACTTGCTTACTCTCCGGTCTTACATTGTGACTGTCCCTAAAATGTAAATTGACTCCTAATTTCTACTGTACAGTATATTTATAAAGCCTAATAAAATTGCCATACTCTCCATTTCACAAAGAACGGTGTCCACGCTTTTCGAGGTCGAATTTTGACCAACGAGTAGACCAATTATATGTATATTATATGGTACAAATTTTATAAAAATACGAATCTAGTGATATAATTTTTGTAACACATAAGTCTCGAAACATTAGTATAATTGTTGGTCAAAGCAAAATTTTAAAATATGTGCATGCCATTTTTTGTGAAATAGAGAGAGTATTATGAAAGTATTTTTGTGACAAATCAGTCAATATGATTTCCACACATCGAATCAAAATAATTTAAAAATATATTTGTGGTCAAATTTTGAACAAAATGTGCCCATGCGATTTGCTTCCATAAATTTGAGGAAGTATGTTACTCCATACTCCATAGTGCTAACACACGTATGGCCCCTTTCTTTTGGGCTTCTAGGACAGCACCTGGTTCCAGGCAGCTGAAGCCTAAAAAAAGAAAAAAATTCTCAACAGTTGCTAGGAGAAACCCAACCCAAATCATGTGTAAAAATGGCTCGACCAGTTTCTCGGGCTTCTGCACACACTAAGTTTCAGACTTACCCTCACGGCGAACCATATTTACGGCCAAAATGCCACCGCCAAATTTCCCTAGCGAAACGTATTTCCCAGACGAACGAGCCCTCGCGAGCAGAAACACATGCCTCCCTACGGCTGCCACTCCTCCCCCCACCTTGCCTCCTCCCAACCGCCGGTCGGCCTGCCTCCTCCCCCATCCCCGGCCGCCACGCCTCCTCCCCATCGGCGGCCGCCCCGCCTCCTCCCCAACCCCGGCCGCCCCGCCTCCTCCCCATCGCGCACAAGAGCTCGTCGCCGGCTTCCCCATCTCCTCCCGCAGGTCGTCGCCGGTCACAACTCGACACTCGACCTCCCCTGTGCTGCGCTCGATCCCTGTCCCAGCAACGCCGCCGCCCCCCTCACGCATCTCTACCGTGGCTGCTGCCCCCTCCCTCCTTCCCTCCGCCGGCGCCATCTCCATCTGCGCCGCTCTCTATATCCCCCATCCTGACGGAACCGCCGCCGCCCTCCCCCACTCGAGCTCCAAGACCGCGTCGCCCCCGCACGCCGGACCACGTCTCCCTGCGGTGGCCGTCGTCACCCTGTCGGCTAGATCTGACGATGAGTCGACTGAGGGAGGAGGGCTCCCAGGTTCTTCATTTCCATGAGCCCGTCACCTCGTGTTCTTCTCCGTTGCCTCCTCGTTTTCTCCTCTGGTCGGTGCCATGAATTAGAAATATGGAAGAAACGAAAATCCATGTGCACCTGAGAGCAATGTGTGTGCTAATTGTTTGCTGATTTTGGTTCGATCGAAACATATTTTTGATGTTAAATTGTGATTGCTGATTGATTTTGTTCAGAGAATTAGGAACTGAAATTTTGGTTCGATCAAACAATTTTTTGATGTTAAATGCAGCAGTTGATTGCTGTTATGTGATGTTCTGAATTTCGTAAATGAATATCAGGATAATTTCATAGATGAATATGGGTGCACTGTGTGAAATCATGATTTAACAGTAATGTAACAAGCTGGAATCATAGAAGCCGGAAAGAAAGCAACGGTACAGTTTCTGGAGGGCAGCTACTTCTACGAGAAATTCAACTAAAGCCGGCTTACAGAGAAGCTCAAGCCGAAAAGAAGGGGGCCATTTCTGATTGATAAACCTGATCGTTTGTTTTGAAATTGAAACTGTGGATGACAATTAATTTTTTTTCGATGCCTCTTTACTTCTTTATTTACCATTTCTCGTGAGATATGTATATTTTTTCATCCTCCGGCTATCGAGTGAAAGCACATTTGATATCTTATCTATTTTTATATTGATATATCTTGTTCCTTAAATGTATAATCTTATACTTTTGGTCCCTTAACCAATGCAATAAGATAAGATACAAAAGTTACGGCCGGAGAGTTATTCGCTCCCTCGAAGGTCCACGTAGGTGTCGTTCCGGTTTTCTTTCGGTCCGAGGTTGGTTTTGGTACGGTTTCTTTCGGTTTTTTAGGCCCTGACTGGTTTTGTGACGATGGGGTGAGACCGGTTGCACGAGTTGTTTGGCCGGTGGTACTCTGTTGGGTGTCATATGGGCTGCGGTGTTTACGCATGCACGATGACGCGTGTCATATGGGTCGTGCGCTGTCTGCGTCGATATTTCCGGATTAGGTGTGCTGGCTGCCTGAGGTCGGTGATTTTCGTTCTTGTACCTTCTTCTAGGCCTATATAGAGGACCGTTGGGAGCCCGTGGAAGCAGAGGTTGGCCGCGTGGGAGATGTACGGTCTTGTTTGCTTTATGCCCCAGCGCACCATGCCAACAGTTGGCTCGCTCAGGAATTGGCGAGCGATTTCGCCGCCAGCGATTCGCGCGCGTAACTGAACTAGTGCCGGCGAATTCTCAGGTGAGTAGCGTTGGCGAGCCAATCTGCTGGCGGTGAACCAAACCACAGCCCGAGGAGTCGGGCGCACCAAAATCGGCAGGATGTGGGATGGTACTGAACCAAACAGCCTCGTAGTCCGGCGCGTCGAGGACGATCGACTCGAGGAGCGCGGACAGCAGAGCGAGCCGGCGTGGGAACGCAGCGAGGTTCCACGGCCGCTGGGACGACGGCCGCGCCACCGCGAGCAGATCGGCAGCCAGCGACTCAGTGCGTGGAGAATAAGGCGCCGGCCAGCGGCAGCCTCCTCCCGCGCTGCGGCAGACGTCGGAGTAGGAACTCCACGGGCGACGAGGACGATGACGTTGGCGCGCGATGGCGCTGCGGGGAGGCCGACGCGGTCTCGCGTTTCTCTTTCGTCCGCTGTCGCGCCGCATTTTTTGCCCCCCAACATCCACCATCCAATTGAATCGGACGGCCAGCAACAATTCAAGCCACGAGTCTCCCTCCTGTGTCAAGTCAACGAGCGCAGCAGTGGAAAGAAAATCCCTTTGCGGGTGTTCTCGCGTAAAATTGAAGCCACGCAGAGTCTCTCGCCGTCGCTGGCGTCGCGGGAGAGAGTGGGGAGCAGGCTCCGCCGGCCACCGCTGGATCTCCCTGCCCTGCTCGGACGGTCTCCTCCGACCCATACCGCTCTGACGTCCTCCTCCTGCAACTCTTCTTCATTATTCCAGTCTGTTCAACGAAATCGAGGAGCGGGGGACGACGAGGCCGTGGATGGAGACCACGTTGGGCGGCCATCGCACGGAGAGAGACATCGCGCGCGGAGGTGGCCGGCTTCCGTGGCGCAGAGGTGTCCGGCGGCCGTAACGAGGGAGGCCATCGCGCGGAAGTGGTCGGCGGCCGTCGCGCAGAGGAGAAGATGGACGGTGGCGTGGCGGACCTCGCACGCAGTAGGCGGCGCGTCGGCCTCGGTGCGCGGCGAATCCTTGCTGACGGCAGTGGCACTCGAGCTGAGGGTCACGCCGGCGAGAGAGAGACACGCTGGAGCAGCTCCTCGCCATGGCCCAGCAACTGCAGCACCTCCCTCGCCGGGAGAGCCCGCGGGAGGCGGCGCACGGCCTGAGGGAAGCGGATCCCGCCGGATCTCGCCTGAGGCTCTCGCGCGGAGGGAGGCGCGGTGGCGGCGGTCGGCGATGGCGCAGCAGTCGGCGTAGTCGAAGAGGGCGAGCTCACGGCCGCGCGGGAGGCCGCCGAGTCGCCGATGTCGCGGCCCTGCCTGCATCGCGCACTAGTGCCTGGCACTGCTGCTTCCCGGCTCCTCTCAAATTTCGTCCACACCGCCACATCGATCTTTCTCCTTGAGTCATCGCGGACAGGAACGCATCGTGTGAAGAAGGCAAAAAGGCAGGAACTGTGCAAGGAGTCAAGTCAACTGGCATGGTCAATCGTTGGTTGTTCTTCTAACAAAAAGAAAAAAAATTGCTGCTGTGCTGCTGGCCGTCCGATTCAATTGGATGGTGGATGTTGGGGGGCAGGGTATGCTGGATCTCAGTCCGGGCGGCGTGGGGCGGAGCGGGCTGGTGCGTCTGGGCCCACGGGAGTACCGTCCGGGGGCCGTGGTCATCGTGGGAGAGATCACCTGTGAAGATCGTGCATTTCAGTCAAATTCAGAGATTTGGTACGAGGGGGCATGTACCTCGATGAGTTGTCTTGCGTGCTTGTTCCTTGCGTGTCTGACTTCTTTTTTGTCTAGAGGGCGTGGGCTGGCCGCTCTGGTCGTGTATGGTTTCTTGCCTTTTGTTTTTGAGTCTATTTTAAACATCGTCTTCTTAGAGGTCGGACACATCAAACACTGATCTCCAAATCCCTGAATTCTGCACCCAATACTCCTTAATCCAGTCTATGGATGCCAAAACAGAGTTCCCAAACAGGGATTCATGATGTGGCACCCCACCCGAGTCAATTAGCAGGCTGACTACCGTCTCCTTCCCTACCGAACCTGTGGCTTCCGCTTCTCCCCTTCCCCTCCTCTTCTCGGGCCGACAATTCCGAGCCAGCAAGGCCGGCCGGTACATAGGGTATGGGCGGCGCTCGGCGATCCTGTTGGGCGCTGTAGTTCCTATGCAGCAAGCCGCTGCCCGGGTGAGGGGCCATAGGGTGCTGGCACACGCGCTGCGGCACCGCCGTCGACCTCGCGCTCGGCACCATCCCGCCGCCGCGCCGCGTGATCCTTCGGCGTTGAGCAGCTCGCCTTGCTCGTCCAGGGACCAACAACACAATTTCCCTTGTCCTGTTGTCCATCTGTTCGTCCATGCACTGGATTATAAAATTCCCCTTTCGATCTCTTCTTCTGGTAATTAGGCTTACGCCTGCCATAATTTGGATCCAGCGAGAGCTTCAAGCAGCAGCTCGATCCTTTTTCACATGTTAGGAATAAAAGTAAGCAAGCTAATTTCTACTCATCCCGCACGGCAAATATGCTGGGTGTTACTCCCTCCATTCCCTCTGTCCCATATCAAGTGACTCAAATTTGCTCAAATATGAATGTATTTATACCTAAAAAACGTCTGGATACATGTAATAAAAAGTCGCTTAATATGGGACGGAGCGATTACTTGCTAAGGTGCATCAATGGCCGCATCAGATGAGAGAAGCAAACAGAGGAGAAAAGAGGCGGGGATGCCAGGAATAGGCGGGACCCACTTGGCCAACGTGGAGCCTTAGTCAACTATCCCAGCCTTGACATCGCCACGTCAGCAAATCCAGCCTTCAAATCCTATGATATCGGTTAGTGACCGGGATTAAAGAGGACATGGTACTAAATTCAGGAATTTGGAGGTCGGGGTTTAATGTACTTGACCAGTACAATGACAGGGTTTAAAATGAACTTTACTCTTTGTTTTTGTTACAGTAGATGGTCTCCTTTTTGAAGCTGTTCACAGTGTGTCTTGCTGACCGTAACACGGGTGGTCCTAGGTGTTGTTCCGTCCGCTGGGGTTTTGGCGTGGCAGACCGGTTGCAACTCCTCCGAGGCATCTGTTAACAAATTGTGTTTTGCATTCTTGAAGTTGAAGTCCATACATTTTGTTTTGACTTTTTTATATGTGGTGTTTGAATTTCTTTTAGATGGTATACTTCACATTTTGTTGGAAGAATATGCTCCATGAATGAAATATGTGGATACATATGGTTGTTTTAATTCTCGGTTTGAGGATCCCAAACACAACATTTAGAGCTAATTTTGTTTTGTAGATTGTAATTTTAGTCAACTTGAAAAGTTCAATAGGAGGACGTTTTTATCTGATCAAAGAAGGTGAGATATTTGTGATTAATATTCAAAAAAATCTAGGCTTTAGAAGAAATAAGAAATATGCATTAATTTTAAGTTGTGTCACACAAGAAGACCAGGGCTGCATAATAAGAAAAAAAACATCGAGGTGTCGCCTTTGTTGATTAATATTAAAAAAATCTCATGTTTGAAATTTGAAGTGTTAGAAAAAATATGCATCGATTTTAAAAGATCAAGGTGTCGCCGTTTTGTTTTTGAAAGAGAAAGAAAAAAGAATTTGTTGCCTAATCATTTCAGTTCTTGTCGACGGCGCGGTGCGGCAGAGCGCGCGTGCCAAGCTAGGATTGATCTTTTTTTTTCGAAAAGGGGTGGAAACCCCGGCCTCTGCATCAATCGATGCACACAGCCATTTTTATTGCAAAGTTATAAAGAGTAAGTGTTACAAGTAACCAACAAGCGATCGTGGATACAAAAATAAGCCAGCTAAAAACATCAATCATGACGAATCTATAATTGAAGGTGTCTAGTACACCGCCATCCAGCCCGGTTGAAGATATCCCGAGATACCGTCTCCAGCCGGTTGCATCCAATATCCATAAGTCCCCGTAGGTGCATAAGGAGTAGGAAAGCCCAAACATGGATCCAGTGCGTAACTTTGAAGATAACCTGCAAAAAGTTGTAAACTCCGGATCGATTAGAAACCACATCATTCCTGCAATTCCAGATAGCACAACAGAAAGCCGAAACTCCCATCCGCATATGAGTTTTAAGTTTTTTCTCTATCCCATTAAATCAGTTACCAAACAAATTAGTAATTGATGTCGGGGGTGGAAGATTAAAAGTAATAAAAATGATGCGTCAAATAATATGAGCAAGAGGGCAGGAGAAAAAAAGATGTTGAATGCTCTCATCAACATCACAGAAACAACATTTTAAACTCCTTTGCCAATTCCGCTTTGTAAGATTGTCTTTAGTATTGATCTGATGGATTTGCATGATAATTTCCATGTGGTTGGTTCCTCTCAGCCTTGGTCCTTTCCTTCGTTGGTGCTTTTGAGGACCCTTTTATCCGCCTCATCTTCTTTATTGGTGTCAATGTGTCATCGGCTTCTGGGATATGGAACATGAACCAGGTGCAGGGGCCTCTGCCTCATCCTCTTTTCTTCGTTGTGGAGGAACATAATTTTTTGCGCCAGTAGCCCCCTCGCTCACCGTTTTGACAAAAGTAGCCCCCTCCCAAAAGAATTGACAAAAGTAGCCTGACGAAAGGCCTAAAAGGCGCCACGTAGAGCTTTCCGCCAACTGAACCGGACGCTGATGCTTCGTGACAATGCCAAAGGCGGAAAGGCCTTTCCTCCAATCCCATTGGCGGAAAGCTTATGCATGGGCTTTTTTAGGCTAGTAGGGCCCCCTGTCCTCTGCGCATGTCGGCCAAAAGGGGCATCAGGGTCCTTCCCTCCAATGCCATGGGCGGAAGGCCCCAAGATTCCCTGTGTTTCCGTGAGATGCGACGGCACCCGCAACAGTATCCTCGTCTTTTTCCGTGTGAAGCGACGTGCCCACCTTCCGCCCATGCCATTACCGGAAGAGGCTTTTTCCCGCGCCTGAGACGCTCGGCTCTTTTAACACTCCCTCCTTCCTACCACTCTCGCACAGGCGCACTCTCATCTACGCCATTTTCTTGGCTTGTATTTCTTCTGAGCTTCTTTCGATGTGTTTTTGGGCTTAGAGCTGATTTATGTAGGAACGAAGCGATGGATGAAGGTAAGGTTGTGTTTCTTTCGTTACATGCATGTTGTTTTTCTTGTGTTTTATTATTTCGTAAACGGGTATGTTATGATGTTTTAGGGAGTTCATAATCATTTGAGAGCTTGATTTTGGATCCTTTGGAGTGGGAATATTTACTTGAAGTGATTGAAGAAGTTGTACATCAAGGTAAGGCCTATGAAATGCACGGTTTGTTTTGCATGCAGATTATAGCTGTTTTATGTTTTATTACCTCGCTTGTAGTTCTATGATGCGATAATAATAGTTACTAAGTTTTTGAAGATGTTAGACTAGGAATCTGTGCGTGTTATAGTTGAAGATATAATAGATGAGGGTTAGATGTGTCCGGTGTTGTAATTCATTTTGACATGCAAATTGTAAAATAGTTTTTAAATTATGTGCGAATATTATCATAAGTAGTAGATAAAAATGTATTTATCAATTGTATTGGAATATGGTTAATGTGTAGGTACAATGAACAAACTGCTAGTGTTTTATGGTGATGGCATCGTACGTGATGGCCCTTCCAGGCTTGATGTGTGGCAGTGCCAGCACAAGCTTCTTACCATAGAAGACATTGTCAACACGAGTTTCTTGGACGTTACAAACTGCATCAAGGTTGAGTTTGGTTCTGAGATGGCATCGAAGAAGCTGATCGTTGAAGCATTGATAGTCCCGTGGGTTCAAGAAGGATCCTTGCCGCGTTGGGGGCTACGACAGGTTAAAAGTGAAAGTAACTGACGTACGTACATGAGGCTTGCTAGCACGCCTGGTGCAACAATGTACGGACGCCCCATGGTTTATGTGCAGTTCGACGACGATGATGAGGCTAGGTGCAGTATGGATCTTGGCTCCATGCAGTTAGCTATTGCTGGTACTGAGATGGAGGGAATTTCTATTGATGAAGGTCCACTTCTCCCAACTCCAGATGCCGGTCCATATTGGTCCATGGTCGTTGATCTGAATGATCACATGGACGGACTGCCTGATGAGCTAGATTCTGGTGATGAGGCAATTGATTCCTCGTCAGATGAGAGCGATGAAGATGTAGAAGATGGTTCGTCTCACAGGGCAGAGGTGCCACCAATGGATGTTGAGGCTGTCCGGGCAGAGGATACGTCTCTGCGTGGCTTCGGTTCGGAAGTTCTTGAGGTTCGGCAACATTTTCCTGACAAGAAAGCAGCCAAACATGCAATCCAGGGGTATGGCATCACTATAGGCCGGGAGTACAGAGTGTTGAGGTCCAATGCAGAAATATTCAAGGTATCATGCATCCACAAGGAGTCAGGTTGCCCTACAAGAATTGTTGCTCGACAGCCACGGGGGATTATGATGCCATTCGTTGTGACGAAGATGGTACCACACACATGTGAGCAATCTGGTGTGCTGCCACACCACCGCAACGTCACTGCATCATATGTGGTTGAAGCCATCTCTTCCACCGTCGTTGACAAGATTGGGGTCAGCGTTAAGTCATTGATAAAGGCTGCTGCCGATCGCATTGGCTACCCAGTGAGTTACAACAAGGCCAGGCGTGCTAAGGAGGAGGTACTGACGAGGATGTTTGGCAGTTATGAGGATGCCTATAACTATGTCCCCAGAATGCTTCATCAGATTTGTGAAACTAACCCGGGGACATACATATCCAGGCAAGAGCATCTAGTGCCAAATGGACCGGAGGGTCATTACATCCTTGATCGTGTATTCTGGGCATTCAGCCAGACTATTCAGGCTTTCTCGTATTGTCGACCGGTGTTATCTATTGATGGTACCTTCCTCACTGGAAAGTACACTGGTACTCTGTTGGTGGCGGTTGCAGCGGATGCGAATGACCAGCTCCTACTTATTGCATATGCCATCGTCGAGAACGAGAGCACAGAAAGCTGGTTGTGGTTCTTGAAATGCTTGAAAGATGTTGTTGTCAGAGACAGGGCCGGAGTTTGCATCATTTCTGATCGCAATGCGGGGCTGCTGAGCGCACTTCACCAGATGAAGTACTCGGTGCCACTGGAGCATAGGTGGCCTGATATTACAACCAGATGGTGCATGCGGCATTGGGCCGCAAATTTTTACTCCCGATTCAAGAACAAGGATTATATGAAGATTTTCAAGAAGATGTGCATGCAAAACCAAACGCGTAAGTTTGATGCCATCTTTGCGGCATTGAACGCAGAAATGACCCGCAATGGTGGTGATGCACCTCCAGAAGGGCAAGGTGAGGGGGCCAGAGGAGGGCCAGGAATCTAGCTGAGTGGGTGAACCAGAGTTGCCCACGTTTGGAAAAGTGGGCCCAGGCTCACGACATGGGTGCTTGCTTTGGCATAATGACAACCAACTTTTCAGAAGTGTACAATGGTGTCCTCAAAGGTGTGCGTGGTCTTCCAATAACTACCTTGGTTAGTGAAACATGGAACAGGATTGTTGCTTATTTTGCCGACAGGGTTCAAGTATCGAGGGCACGCATGTTGCAGAACAAGCAATGGTCTGAAAAGATGCAGAGACACTTGGACTGGAAATCAAAGGCCGCAAGGAGCCATAGTGGTACCATGGTCGACAGGCTTAGAAGAAGGTGGCTTGTCCGCACGCGGTCGCATTTCGTGAGAGGGCACCTCAGAGGTAACACTCAGCATGAGGTCACCCTCCATGCAACGACATGTGAGTGCACTTGCAACAAGCCTAAGCTACTCCACTACCCTTGCAGCCATGTGCACCGGGCGGTTGCGGACCATCAGATTGCCGTCGAACCATACATCTCTGAATATTTTAGTATGTATAATCTTATGGACACATGGGATGGTGAGTTCTGGGCATGGGGCGTACAATGTAATTACAAGGATGTATGGCCTGGAGGTCCTATATGGTTTCCTGATCCGGCTACGAAGCGCCAGAAGAGGGGACGTCGTCCGACTCGTCGCTGGAGGAACGATATGGATAGGAGCCAGCTTGGAGAACGACGCAAGTGCCGCACATGCAGGGTACCTGGACATATGCAGAGGAATTGCCCATTCAGGGTCTAGTGTTCTACTGCTTTTTACTTATGATGTAATGCTAGTGAAATAATTATCCGGATATTCTTGTACTCGTGTAACCGTTAATGTTAAGTTTGATTTTCCAATACTCTTTGTATATGTATTTCAATTTGTTTTTTAAAGGGGTATTTAAATTTGTTATCACATGGATTCCTTAATTAATGTTCGATTGGACGCGAGGCTGCACGGGACAGGAACGGATTTATTGCGATTTGATTCTCTCGGGCTGATTTGAGCGCGGGCAAAGTAAAGGAGTGATGCTTTTCTACTTTCGGTCAATTTTGTCGGGCCAAGTGGGGCAAAGTAAACGAGTGATGCTTTTTTACTTTGATTGAATTTTGTGATTGAATTTTGTCGGGCCAAATTCACTGCTCAGAGCAAAGGAGAGTCTTTCCTCTTTTTTCCCAGGCACGGTTCCCACGCGAGACTGCTTCCCATTTTTTCCCGCGCAGGGAGATTCCCATGTGAGACCTTTCCGGGCAATTGGACGGGACGATCAGTTCCAGGCGATGATTCCCGCGTGGGCGCCGCTTTCCTGGCCTGATTCCAGGCCATTCGTGTCGAGCTTCTTTTACCAGAAAAAAAATGGCGCATGCGATTCCCTGGGCAGACCTGATCGATCACGGATCACGGGGAGCTGGCCTTTAGCTAGCGGGAGCATGGCTTTTTTAGCCGCTCGCTTGCCTCCTCGCTGGCCCGAAAGTGCAACCTGCCTCCTCTATTCCTCTCAGTCCTCTGAGCCTACCACTCTGCACTCTACGCATCCTCCCCTTCTCTCTCTAACACACACACTCCACCATCGCATGAACATTGAAAACCGAAGAACACACTAGCTAGTTGCGTTGTGCTTCATTTCAGAGGTAAGATCTATCAAATGCGGCCTCTTTTATTACATGCTTGTTTTTTTTCTTGTGTTTCATATGATCTATCAAATTTCTTATTACTTTTATTGATTGGTTTTCTTGGTTGCAGGCAATGGCAGAGTTGCCACCTTTGCTTAATGGGTTCTACGACGAGGGCCACCGTTGCCACGGGTGGATAGATCACCAGGACGCCATGACCGAGCCCCCTCCCACGTTCAGGCTGCGAGGCTATACAAAATGGGATCTCGATCCACGTTTTGTGCCTCGTCTAGCAGTCAGCGGCCTACTGTCGTTGGCTAAGATGTTATCTACGAGACACAGCCTTATGCTTGACAGTTCTCTGTTGACAACATTGGTTGACAGATGGAGACCGGAGACACACACCTTCCACTTCCGGTGGGGGGAGATGACCCCAACTCTGAAAGATGTGAGCATGATCACCGGTTTGCCACTCGGTGGTCCGCCGGTCGTGCCACAACCAGAAAGTCTCACCTGGCGTGAGGACCTGGGACAACGGTTAGGTATTGCACTCCCGAGAAAGGAAGGTGGTAAAGAACTCCGGGGGGTACCCAGGAGTTGGCTTAACCACTTTACAAATGTACCTCCCGGTGCAGACGATTACATTATACGTACACACCTGATTGCATACTTGTTGTGGTTGTTTGGTTCGGTTATGTTCCCGTCGTCATCCGGTGATACAATCCCCCCTAGTTATATAGGCATTGCTGTTGAAATAGCGGACACTGATTTTCATGAAATTGTAGCTTATAGCTGGGTATCTGCGGTGCTTTGTCACACATACAGGGGTTTGTGTGACGGCGTTCAGAAAAAGCCAACGAGAAAAGAACCGATACTCTGTGTGTGCTACATACTTCTACAGTTGTGGTCGTGGGAGCATCTCCCGATCGGACCACCGCACATACAAAATCCAGTCCACCCATACGAGGTGGCTGACCCGCGTTTTGAACCAGCAACCTTTGGAAGCCGGTGGACACATGCAAAATTAAGTTGGGCTAGAAAGTATGCAGCAAAGTGTTATCCTCTATACCACAATGAATTTGAGATGTTGCATGACACCGAGGTGATATGGGACCCGTTCAGTCAGGACGACATAGTCAATGTAGGTTGAGATGTCGGGTTGTCGGTGCAGTGTACATACGACTCCGGTATCTGGATGACGCGTTGCAAGCTAGTCTTCGCACATTTGGTAGAGCCATACGAGCCTGAACGGGTCATGCGGCAGTTTGGTCTTTTCCAGGAGGTACCGCCGCCCCCTCCCAGAGGGATTTCACATGATGTCCATACGTAAGTTTGTAACTTTAAAAACATATAAAATTGTACAATTATTATTGCATTTCAGGCAAACAAATCAAGGCAAGAACCGACACAACCGGCGACTAGCAAATCAAACTTGGATACAGGCTTGGAGCGATGCTTTAACCGACACTGTCAATGAAGCTAGGTAATCATGTATTGCGTTGTTTAATTTGGAAACATGTTCGATGCTAACATCATTCTCTTCTAGAGGTTACGACCCGCGAACATACGAAGAATACTTGGAGTGGTACGTCCAAAGCCCGCGCGTGAGGCTAACACAAGGTCCACCACAGAGGCCTACCGAGCTCACGCACCAACAGCAGCAGGAAAGAGGCATGGATCGTGCCATTGCGAGTCGTCGTGATGACACGGTACTTGTATATTCTTTGTATTTCCACGTATCTTCAATACTACAATCTAATTCAACACCATAACCACCATTTCTTAATTTTAGGTTGACAAGGCCAACAGTATCATGCTCGATGCACATGATATGATTACAGAGAACCCACCAATACATCATCGCCTGAAGACAAAACTAAAAAATATTATGGACAATGCAAAGGACATTGTTGCCAATTGGAGTTGTGGCCGTGCCGATGACGTCAACTTACGCACATACCACATGCCAGAAGTCCAGTCGGCACGACCGAGTGAGGCACGCTCTTCACGGCCCAGTGATGTGGAGGTACATGCAAGTTTTCGACTTATAATCTACATGCAAACGGCACATCTGTATATTAAGTTATATTTTCACAGACTGGTGGACGAGTAGACTCAACGTTGTTGCGTACGTCGTCGAGGACTCCTATACAACGGTCTATGTCCGGCGCTTCAAGATTACAAAATGTTACTCCTATACAGCGGTCTCAGTCCGGTGCTTCACGATTACAAAATGTGCAGGTTCGTCTCCATAGATATTGTATTCACATGTACACATCACTTCAATGGTCATTTTGTTTACTAATGCGCATATATATCTCGTAACCGCAGTATGGCCTACAAACGACATGGGAAGAGAGCCCGCCACAAGGGACTACTGGAGGGACCATGGCAGGGTCCTCGTACAATGTATGATTTATTTTTTATCAAAATAAAATATGGATGTTGAGAATTCAATTTATTAATACAAACGATTTTCTTTAATAGGCCCAGTTCACTGCTGCCGGAGGGACCATGGCAGGATCCTCGTATGATCATGGCCATGGATATGAGGTACATGTATGAATTATTTTGATGAAAGTTAAGTACATAGGATGACAGAATTAATTGATATGTATGATTTTCCTCTAATAGGCCCATTTCACTACTCATGGTGAAGAAGGCTGGGGTTGGCGGACGGGCTGAGACTCATACACAAGTCCATCAGCAGATACCATTCGAACTATTCCAAGGGTACTCCTATGGCGCACGGTCATCGCAGGCGGTTCACATTTCTTCATATCCACCGCCAGAATCTACACAGTCTCATGATGCGGATTTTGTCGATTACTTTAGCGATGACCGTGATATTTCTCGTAGTCTTATTCATGAGACGCCAACACTACCACAAGAGACACCGGAACACAATCTCCGCACCAACCCACGAGCACCGTCACCACTCACTTACTCGGCCGATCACTGCGCACGAAAAAAAAACAAAAGCACGGAAAACTACAACAGGGAGAGGAGAATGATTATGCTACTGTATGTAATGTATATCTTCTGCTGCGAGTTCTTTAAATAATTGCCATGGACGTCGACCAACTCTTTATAAATGACTTGATTATTTAATTTGCTGGAAGTTAGAATAACTTTGATTAAAAAACATCAAGGGATATTACAACAGAGATAGCGATTAAAAATAATATGGGATATTACACCAAAATACCAGAATTAAGATACGGTGCCAAAATTAAGATACGGTGCCGAACTTAAGATACAGTGCTGAAATTAAGATACAGTGCAACTGAAACTACGATACATTGTGGGACTCTACTGAGTCCAGCGTGGCCATTTTCCCTTTCCCTTACCATCTGCAGCGTCTTCCTGCGCACGTCGCGCCCTCTCTCTCTTCCTCTCTCTCTCCGCCTCGCGAAGCTCCTTCTCTTCGTGTTCCTTTTCCTCTTCTGGCATTGCTCCTCTTGCCAGCGCTTCATCTTCTCCGCCGCCTCAATGTCATATTTCGCCCACGCTGGCTGCTCATGGTCGATCCACTCGTAATACGAACAGAGGGGCGGAGGAGACTACAACACAAAAATATTATGGTCAATCATATGCAACAAACAACAAACTTGTCTCGTAGATGTTGGAATGCACCGGTGGTTGCTCATACACGTTACGTTGTGGGGCCGGATCATGAGCATAATTTGCACACATGAAAAACCGCCGACCTTTCGTGTACGAGAAGGGATCATCCGCGGTTTTTGCCTTGCAAAGATCGCCGCACCAGCACCTAGGAAATTCAACCCCTTCTTCCACCGTCGCGGGCATCTTCTTCTTTGGCATCGGATCAGGGTCGGACGAAGCCATGCCTAACTTTGAAGGAACTACATGAATCAAACCAATGCAACACAAAAAATTAGAGCAACAAAAATACTTACTAACCTCCTTTCTTCTACCAGCAGCAACACAACCAAGAAACCAAGAAGAGCTAAAGAAGAGGCTAAGATTTGCTCGATGAAGACCCAAGTCAGCCCGGGTGAATCTTTTATAGCGCTAGTGGGTGCACTGGGGGCGGGAAAAAAGCTATTCCGCCAATGCAAATGGCCGAAAGGGCTTCACCTGGCAAGATTCGATTCTCTGCTGGTGGTGTCGCATCGCACGGAAAGAAAAGCGTTGTGGCTGCGCGGTCTCGTCGCGAGGAAGATGCTGGCGTGAGAATCTTGGGGGCCTTCCGCCCATGGCATTGGAGGGAAGGACCCTGGTGTCCTTTTGGCCGACATGCGCAGAGGACAGGGGGCCCTACTAGCCTAAAAAAGCTCATGCATAGGCTTTCCGCCAATGGGATTGGAGGAAAGGACTTTCCGCCTTTGGCATTGTCACGAAGCTTCGGCGTCCAACTCAGTTGGCGGAAAACTCTACGTGGCGCATTTTGGGCCTTCCGCCAGGCTACTTTTGTCAAATCTTTTGGAAGGGGGCTACTTTTGTCAAAACGGTGAGCGAGGGGGCTACTGACGCAAAAAATTCGGAGGAACAGCCTGAAGAGGCTGCGCCTAGGCCTTCTTTAACCACCCGAGGCTGCTCCTGCAATACCTAAGGTTTGGCCCACTACAACAGACTACATCGCCAGCTACTACTACTAGCCATCACGGTCACGGTAGCGATGGTCGCCGTTAAGGTCCAGCCCAAAAGCCTAAGCTTAAGTGAGTAAGTTTTTTCGAAAAGGTGTGGAAACCCCGGCCTCTTCAATCGATGCACACAGCCATTTTTATTGAAAAGTTATAAAGAGTAGGTCTTACAAGTCATCAACAAGCGATCGTGGATACAAAAATAAGCCAGCTAAAAACATCAATCATGACGAATTTATAATTCAAGACGTATAGTACACCGCCAGCCAGCCCGGTTGAAATTATCCCGAGATACCGTCTCCAGCCGGTTGCATCCTGTTGTTGTTCTCGACAACAATTAGAGTAAGAAGTGCCAATGCTCGATAGCACAAGCACGGGAATAAAGGTAGGGTGTGTACGCTGGCCTTATAGCGAAGGTCGCCGTACACTTGGACAAGTTCACACGTCGATATTTTTTGAATAGGTTCGGTCGACCCTGCGGGTGCGACTTAATCCTATGTTAGGAAAGGCTTCGAGGGGGTTGTTAGCCTAGGGCTTGGGCCGAGCGGATCTTTCCAAGACACCTTCCGGCGAGAGGTTCGTCGGGGCCGCCTCGTACTTGGACCGAACGCGTCTTTCCAAGTATCGAGGTTAGGCTACCCTCGGAACTCTAACCCAACCCCTTCTCCTTCGAGCCCGAGCCAACCAAGGTTAGCTCGCAGCCTCGAAACTAGAGTCTTCTAGAAGGCTTCCTCGAGGCCGGTCGACTTCGAGTCGAGAGCAGCACGCGAGAGCGAACCTTAGAGGGAGCACTCTAGCCCTCTCCCCTTGAATTTATTCAAATGAGAGTGAATGATACATGCCCCCATGGGGGGTATTTATAGCCTAGGGGTCCATGACAAATGACCATGGCTACCACCCGGCCCATATAATGGTTTTATTTTACTACAACACATCCAATATTCATAAGTCCCCACAGGTGCACAGAGAGCAGGAAAGCCCAAAGACGGATCCAGTGCGTAGATTGAGGGAGTACATATCCTTTCATTCTTTTTATTGTTTTCTTTCTTTTTAGTCTTTAGTTATCGCGTCTGCTTTTTTTCCCTTCAAAAATACAAAAGGATTTTCTATTTTTATTTTGGTTTGTTTAGTTCTCCTCATTAATCTTTTGAAAAAGGAAAACTCCAAATATGTTTTCCTTTCTTTCTTTCTTTCTTGGTTTTCTTTGGTTTCGTTTTTGCTCTCTTAGTTAGTTCTCCCAAAAAAGAATTTTTTCAAAAAGATTTTGTGTTTCTTTTGCTTCTTTCGTTTGCTTTCATTTGTTTTCTTTAAAAAAATTAAAAATGACATTAGAAGAGTTTGTCTTTCTCGACCACCACACCGAGGCAAAGTACTCAATCCAACATTGCACTTAATTTCTTTTGTTGGTACCAAGAGTCTACATGAGGAACAAACATTTCACTTTATCATAGGCTTTCTCGAAATCAGTTTTACGGATGACTTCGCTTAATTTTTTTTGATGCAGTTCGTGAATGGTTTCATGAAAGACCACCACAGTATATCTTTCCTTCATAACGTATTTTCAGTCAGGTGCACCACAGGTCCGCCACGCTATTCATATGACTATTCACAACCTTAGTAAAAAAAATTTAAAGACCACGTAAAGAAACAAATGGGCCTATACTACTGAATACTATTAGGATCTTTCACCTTTGGTAGGAGTGATCTCGCCAAAGTTAAAGCTAAAAAGCGGGAGAATACCATTGTGGGAATCATTGAACAAAGCCGGTCATTCTTGATAACATTCCAAAAAGTCTCATAGAATTCCGTTGGGAAACATTCTGGATCTGGATCTTTATTATGTTCCATATGGAAAACTGCTTCCTTGACATTCTTTTCCGTGAAAGGGGCCCCGAAGAACTCATTCCAGCCTTAGAGGCTTGGGGGATATTACCCAATCTTGACTCATCGAAACTCACAAAACTGGTTTCCGATGAAGTGAAATTTTTTTGATAATATTTTGTAATGTGTTGCTTAAGAAGATCAGCACCCTGGATAATATCCCGTTGTAGGGTGAAATATGTTTATTCCGACTGCAACCATTTGCCACCAAATGAAAGAACTTACTATCACCGTCCACTTTAAGTAGGTATTCAACCTTAGATCGTTGAAATACCACTTAAGTTCCTCTTCACACCGAAGTCAGGCTGCTGACGCATTTGATTGAATTTTAAGCTCAATATCTTGGTCGGTAATACTTCAGACGTCGGTGAATTTATCGACAGTAGCCGACAAGCAAGCATTTTCACGCTTGTTGACACCAGTGATGTGGATCGCGCAACCACGGAGGCCACGAGGAACAGCCCCCGGCCTACTATTAAAATGCTGAGCGAAATTATTCCCTTTACATGACCTACACCAAATCTGAGTGACTCTCTCCACAATGCCCTTGTGTATCACTCTGCCAAGCTCAGATTTGAAGAGATGGCGATTAGCACGGAAGAGTGCTTAACCCGAGTGAGGAAGCAGGGGATTGAAACGAGAAAGGGCTTGAACAGATACCATAGGGAATTTTTGTTCCAACTCGTTAGTCATGAACACCCCATCCAATTGCTCAAGGGTTAATTTGATACATGCCACTGCAATTTTGGTGAATTCGAAAAATGCCACTACAATTCTCATCATTTGAGAAATGCCAGACCATTGATGGCATTTTTCGAAGAATATACAGATTTGCAATGGCTTTGTTCGAAAGATGAAAATTAGAAAGGCATTTTTCAAATTCTGCGAGAAATCCGGTGTCCCGGAGGACTTTGTTGCAAAAATCAGGGGCCCTGCGGGCCTCCTCGAAATTTTGAGGGTCTTATTGGCAATTTCCCCACGATTTTGGGCTTTTTTGCAATTTTCCCGAGCCTCGTCGGCCACATGGGCCAGCTGGGCTGCCTTGGGCCGGCCTTGCGCGCGAACTAGGCCGCCCTCGGGCGCGCCAGCCCTTTTTTTTCGACCGGTTTCTTGGGCCGCAGTTGGGCTTCGGCCCAGCTGGGCCCGGTACCGTTTCGGGAGACAGATCTGGCGGCCACGAATGAAGGGGAACCCTAGATCGGACGGCCCCGGTTCATCTTCCTCCTTCGTACGGGAGGGGACCGGGGGCCTTCCTTTCCGAGCTTTTGCAGGGAGGCGCCCATCACCGAAGTGACACCGGCGCGGCGAGGACGCGGGGGCCCGTGAGCAGGGCACCTTCTTTTAGCTAGGCCAGCTCGCTTTAGGGAAAAGGAAGGGCCTTCCCCTCCTCATTTCTTCTCTTTCTTGTCTTGTTCTTTGGGGATGATGGACGGCGAGGTGTCGCCGCACCATTGGCTCGGCCCGAACGCCTAGGAGCTCCGGTGGCCTATAAAATGGCACCCCTGGATGTTGAGCAGGCTCACACCATGCTTGTTTGATTTCTCCGGCGTCGAAGACGAGTTCGGCGGCGCCCGACATTTCTTCGATAGGTTGGTGTAGTAGGGACCTCCGCAGGGGCATTAGCTACTCTTCGGTGACGACGGAGGTCGCGTTGTTCGTTGAGACTAAGCCGCGGAAGCTCTCCATCGTTGAGTCGTCTTGGGGGCGCGGAGCTTGCTCACGGCCACGCGGGGCGCTGTGCCGATCGTGCTTGCAAGTTCTTTCGGGCGATCCTCGCCTTCGTCCCCGCCCTTCTTGCTTGTGCGAAGGTAGGAGGAGGCTTGGGGACCCCGTTCTTGACGTTTCTTGAGTTGGCAATCCTTGCGAGCATTCCGTCGATCACTCCGGGGGCGTCGCGGCCGGGCGAGGGCGTGGGCGCGTCCCGCGAGGGAACGGCCGGGGTTTGGTGATGCGAGGCGGCTGCACGGCAGCGCATATGTCGGAACGCGACGCGGACGCCGGCTTGGCCCTTGCGTGGCCTCGGCGAGGTTTAGGGGCCCGCACGGGCGCGGGCGGCAGAGCGCGGGCGCGGCGAGGCCTAGGTTTGTGCGCGGACGTAGGCGGCAGAGCGCGGGTGCAAGCGCGGCAAGACTCAGGCGCGCGTGCGTGGGCGCAGGCGGCAGAGCGCGGGTGCGGCACGGAGGGGCTTAGGCGCGCGCGCGGGGGCTCGACAAGGCTCAAGCGCGTGCGCGGACGCGGGCGGCAGAGCGCGGGCGCGGGAAGGCTTAGGCGCGCGTGCGGGGGCGCAGGCTGCAGAGCGCAGGCGCGGCACAGAGGGGCTTACGCGCGCGTGCGGGCGCGGGCAGCAGAGCGCGAGCGGGGGCTCGGCAAGGCTCAGGCGCGTGCGCGGACGCAGGCGGCAGAGCGCGGGCGCGGGAAGGCTTAGGCGCGCGTGTGGGGGTGCAGGCTGCAGAGCGCAGGCGCGGCACGGAGGGACTTAGGCGCGCTAACCTTGCTTTGCTAACCGTGCTCTCTACCCTTCGACGGAGTCCTTGGAGGATTAGTCCATTGGCCCTTTCACAAGCGCCGTTGCTCTTTGGGTAAGCAACGGATGCGAAGTGCAGTTTGATCTCAAGGTATTCGCAGAATTTGATGAATTCCACACAGTCGAACTGTTTGCCATTGTCCACGGTTAGCTCTCACGGGACGCCATATAGGCATATGATATTCTCCTAGAAAAAATTTTGAACGGCCCGTGACGTGATCGAGTGATGATGCTCCCGTGCTGGAAAGAAAGTTAATACTCTTGGATGATTCTCCCTTTTCGGCGCACTTGGTCTCATGGCGGTAAAGTGTCTTCCTGTCGGAAGATTGCTCGCCGCGGACCGTTATCACGCACTTCGGGCCTGGGATCTTCATGCACAAGAAATTGTGGTGGATGGCGGCACAAAGACGGTTTAGCGTCGTCCTCCCGAGGATGGCGTTGAAAGAGGCCTCCATATCCACCACGTCGAAGCGTACGAGCTCGGTTCGATGATTTGCGGTGTCTCCGAAGGTCGTGAGGAGCTCAATTTGTCCGAGCGGCTGAATGAACTTCCCCGGTACGAAACCGGTCAGGGGATAAAGGGATGGCTGAAGCGAGCCGTTCTTGTATCCCCCCTGTGGCTCCATCAGCTACTTTAATGTGCTCAGATATAGGATGTCGGCGGAGCTTCCGCCGTCCACAAGAATCTTCTTGAGCTCACAATTGGTGACGATCGCCGTCACAAAGAGGGCATCGTCATGTGGGAAGCGTATCCTACTCCTTGCGTTGTCGCTTTGATCCTCGTCCCATTGCGGAGCCCCCGAGTATCACTCCGACGTGATGTGTGGGTTCCTTGAACGGGAGGTTGTCTTCCTTGGGTACTGGATCTGCGACAAAGACGTTGGCGGGGCGCGGAGCTTCGGCTGTCTTCTCATCCTTGCGCCGGGCTTGCATTCGCGCCTGCAACTCTTCGCGGGCCGCGATGAGTGTGTTGCACTCTTCGGTGCTATGGCTTGTCGAGTTGTGGATGAGGCACCTTCCAGCTCCTCCCTTGTGAGGGTCGCTATCGATATGCCGGTAGTGATCCGGACGCTTCTGCCCTGCTGTTCGGAAAATTTCATGCGGAATTTTCCTTCTTCAGACTTCAGGAAGCTATGCTTTCCCGCGATTATTATGGAGCCTTAGCCCGGTTACTATCATGCAGGCCCGTGCGCGACGTCTCGCATACGAGTAGCATGGTTCTCCGAGGTAAGTATGCCCATGCATAACTCGCTTATTTACGGTTCTCCTTAAATGCGTTTTAAGGAGCTTCCGGACCTGGGGGACTTGGTTCTACTTGGCGGATGGCCTCGAGGCACGCTAGGATCCACCAAGCAACAAGTCGCTAGTAGCGACCTATGTCCATGGACATTTTTAGAGGATGCTTAGGCCAACGGAGGCCTTTTCGTGTTCCTCGGCGAGCGGCACAGGGGCAGCGGCTCTTTTACGACGATGAGTCGTGTCAGTGTCTCGTGTCACTCTTAATTTTTCCTTCAGGACTTGCTTTTATTGATCCTTGTTTTCTTGTCTTAAGGTATGGCCCAATGGGCACTTACAAGCCTTATGTAGATGTGGCATCGTTGGCACTTATGATCCCTCGAAGTTTCGCAGGGAAGAGGCCGGTTAGGCGCTGATGGTCTCCTTTGGGAGCGGCAAGGATTGCCCTTGAAGGTTCTCCTTAGGCGTAGAAACGCCAGAGCTTGTCGCCGTTTCAGGCATGGACAAGATTTTGCCCTTTCATGTTCTCGAGGTGGTATGCACCATTTCCCAATACTGCGGTGATACGGTATGGTCCTTCCCGTTTAGGGTCGAGTTTGCGCTGGAGCTTTGGGTCGACATTCTTTTTCAGCACGAGATCTCCTTGGGAGAAGGCTCGTTCCCGCACTCTTGTGTTGTAGAAGCGTGCGGCGTTTTGCTCGTAGACGGCGTGCCTCATGAAGGCTTTGTCACGAGCTTCTTCCACAAGATCGATGATCGTCTTGTGGTGCTCTTCATTTTCGGTGAAGGCAATTGGAGTGGCTCCTTGGAGCCTTTCGACTCGGGGTGAGCGGAACTCGACCTCGGCGGGAAGAACTGCTTCGGCTCCATACACCAAAGAGAATGGTATTTGGCCCGTGGAACGGCTTACGGAGGTGCGTATGCCCCAAACCACGCTAGCGAGTTCATCTCCCCATGCTCCCCTTGATTTGCTAACCGTGTTCTCTACCCTTCGACGGAGTCCTTGGAGGATTAGTCCATTTGCCCTTTCACAAGTGCCGTTGCTCTTTGGGTAAGCAACGGATGCGAAGTGCAGTTTGATCTCAAGGCATTTGCAGAATTTGATGAATTCCACACAGTCGAACTGTTTGCC
Source organism: Brachypodium distachyon (assembly GCF_000005505.3). NCBI lineage: Eukaryota > Viridiplantae > Streptophyta > Magnoliopsida > Poales > Poaceae > Brachypodium > Brachypodium distachyon. Next base: position 19,821,962 of record NC_016134.3, on the reverse strand, counting down.
ATTGTCCACGGTTAGCTCTCGCGGGACGCCATATAGGCATATGATATTCTCCCAGAAAAAAATTTGAACGGCCCGTGACGTGATGTTGCCGTGCGGCGCTGCTTCTATCCATTTGGAGAAGTAATCAATTGTCACCACGAGGTAATTGCAGCCCCCGTTGCATGCGGGGAAAGGCCCGAGAAGGTCCATTCCCCAGCGTGCAAATGGCCATGTTATCGGGATATTCTTCACGGAAGTCACGGGCGCATGGATTGACTTAGCCATTTTCTGGCAAGCTTCGCATTAACGCAATATGGTGATTGCGTCTTGCACCATGGTGGGCCAATAGAATCCCTGTCGTAAGGCTTTCGCCGCGGTGGCTGTTGGCGCGAGATGGTGGCCTCATATTCCCGAATGGATTTTCAGGAGGAGCTCGGCTCCCCGGTCAGGAGTTATGCACTTAAGCAATGCGGCCTCCCCTTTCTTGTACAGGATGCCGTCGAGGAGGACGTACATCTTGGTTTTTGCGAGCAGAGTTTTGGCACTTGGGCCTTCTGTTTCTTCTTCTACCTCGCCTTTAAAGGCGCGGATAATCAGTGTCATCCAAGAGGGTGGAGCATCGATGACCATGCTGGTTTTTGAAGCTTCGTCAAGGGCATCGGCTTCTTCCTTTATGGATGGGGTGCAAATCACATCGAAGAATGCGCCGGGTGGCAGCGGTTCTTTGGAACCGGCCGTTCGGGCTAACCTGTCGGCCAGGTGATTTTCTCCTCGGGGAATGCGTCACGCCTACATACCCAGGAAATACCGTTCCATCTTGCGAACTTCTTCGATATATTTCTTCCTCCTTTCATCAAGACATTGATATGGCTTGTCCATTTGGTTTATCACCAGTTGGAAGTCTCCTTGGATGAGAAGGCGTCGGACTCCCATGGCCTTGGCCAGTCGAAGTCCGAGAAGTAGCGCCTCATACTCCACCATATTGTTGGTGGCGTTGAAGTCCAGGTGGACAGGATTGGCTAACCACTCGGGATGCCAAACTTCTCAGATAAGCCCGGCGTCGGAGAGTTTAGCGATTTCTTATTTGATGACTTCGCTTTGCTCGGTGGAGAGTTTCCGAAGCTTTTGCTTCACGGGAGCTTTGTCGGGTCTCACGGCGAGGCGATGTTTCATGACGTCATGCGGGACTCCTCCCATGTCGGAAGGTGACCAAGCGAAGAGGTCGGAATTCTTCCGGAGCAGGTCGACAAGTTCTTCCTCGAGTTTACTCGGGAGCTCAGCTCCAATCTTCACCGTGCGTGTGGCGTCATCTTGGGAGATGCGTACTTCCTTGAGCTCTCCCTCGGGGAGAGGCTTGGGGATGTAGCGCTCCTGAGGATTGGTTTCGGATGCTCTCGTGCTGGAAAGCAAGTTAATACTCTTGGATGATTCTCCCTTTTCGGCGCACTTGGTCTCATGACGGTAAAGTGTCTTCCTGTCGGAAGATTGCTCGCAGCGGACCGTTATCACGCCCTTCGGCCCTAGGATCTTCATGCACAACAAATTGTGGTTGATGGCAGCACAAAGACAGTTTAGCGTCGTCCTCCCGAGGATGGCGTTGAAAGAGGCCTCCATATCCACCACGTCGAAGCGTACGAGCTCGGTTCGATGATTTGTGGTGTCTCCGAAGGTCGTGAGGAACTCAATTTGTCCGAGCGGTTGAATGGACTTCCCCGGTACTAAACCGGTCAGGGGATAAAGGGATGGCTGAAGCGAGCCGTTCTTGTATCCCCCCTTTGGCTCCATCAGCTTCTTTAATGTGCTCAGATATAGGATGTCGGCGGAGCTTCCGCCGTCCACAAGAATCTTCTTGAGCTCACAATTGGCGACGATCGCCGTCACAAAGAGGGCGTCGTCATGTGGGAAGCGTATCCCCTTAGCGTCTTCTTCGGTGAAGGCAATTGGCATGCTCGCTGTAAGACTCCGGGACCGGAATTATACAATTTAGCCCCAAATTGCTAACCTCTGCATAATTCAAGCCTCAGGTTCTTAACCTACGATAAAGACCTCAATACATAAACGCATTAACGTGCTCATCGCAGGATTTTGCAACATGAATATCATTACCAAAACTCTACAGAAGAGAGTAATTACAAGGCTCATACAAGAAGCAGAATAACAAATATTACAAAGAGAGGACACATCTCCCAACATTACATCATTACATCAGCGAAAGTCGAACTATGCCCGAGTACGGACAAGAATACAACATGGCCTGAAGAGGCTGGAAGCTGAAAGGAAACCCGCCACAAGTCTCGGAACCCTGATCTGGATCTCCTGGCTAAACAGCGAATCCAATGTCGTGCTCCACGAAGAAACTAGCGGCTCACCTGCTCTGCTGGAACCTATGAAGAAAACAACGTTGCAAAGCAACTGAGTACAAAGTACTCGCAAGATTTACGGGGAGATCTATGCTAGTATGCAACAAATCTCAAAGGAGGGACAAGGTGGGGTTATGCAGCAGCAACAATATCTGGAGAGACACTCTAATAACAACGTCTGATGAGAGGATGAGAAGCGTCTACCAGGTGAAAGTGATTAACCTATTTACTAAACACCAAAACAACACAATTCTCATATCACCCCCTCAACCCCTTGCGAGGAAATGATCCAAAGGCACTCACACTTATGCAGTTTTAAGCATATCCATGATTAAGGCAAATTACTACTCAAGTTTAAGAGATTAAGTTAATTAAATTGATTGAGTTCTCTATGATCAAGTAATGACCAACCAAGTCGTCCATAACCGCGGACACGGCTTTCCGAAACATTTATCCTTGCAGGGTGTGCCAATTTACCCATACACGTTCGTCCAACCCTTATTGCCACTCGAGTAGGAACACACAAAAAGGTGTGTCGGCAGGATTGAACGACACGACGTTTCCAAGCCCCACAACTAATCCAGAGAACCACCCAACTGAGTCTAATCCGAAACGAGAGTCCGGCCGAAGCGTCGTACGGACTCAAGAGTTGCGGGAACAGCTGGTAGTGGTTCAGTGTCCGCAGAATGACCACTCCAGACATGTGCCGCGGTCCTATATGTATGCAAAGTACCAACAAATCTCCAAACACAACACCAGTGTATATGCGATATGCCAAATGGAACGCCCGAACTATGTGGCCCCTGGAAGAGCTATGAAACGAGTACTAAGCTGAGGGGGAACCCATATATTCTCCCACGAGCGGTTAGCGCCAAGTTTCTTGGGTCGGCGAAAACGAGAACTCAGTCCTTAGGTCGGCGCAAATGGAACAAATCACCAATGCGTTAGAGCACGGCCTCCCATCGTTGCCTTGTTACAGTTTAATATCATATCACAGTTTAATAACTGTAATTTAAATACAGAAAGTAGCATGTAGATGTAGCAATTGTGGAACCCCAAAGTAAGGACACTAGACTCGCAACTAAGCATGACATCTAATGACCAAGATGTAGGGCAACAACAAACAAGTGACATGGTAATAGGACAAGTAACAAGACAAGGGTATTTGAGTAGAGCTGACTAAAAGCTATGCAATCCTAAAGGCCTCGTGACAAGACTGAAATCGTAACTTAATGCAAAATTTGAGAAAGAGGCAGTAGGTATAATCAATATGGTCAAGAAAGGGCTGCTTGCCTGGAGTACTAAATTGCCTGGAATTGAGCAAGGATCCTGGAAGAAGAACACAAGTGTAGTCGTCGTCGTAGGAATCGAAGACTAGCGAGAAAGAAGCAAATCCACCACATAAAAAGAAAGTATAAGCATACAAGATACACATGGTAATTAATATGCGCAATCAAAGAATGATGCATGACATAGGAATGATGCATGTCATATTAAGGATTCCGAAAGTAAATCCGATATACGATCACCAAGTTAAATGGAGTCCGAATCATCTACACATAGCATCTATACAACTCTATATGTAGGAAATAGAGTTTACTTGATCAATTGCACACAATAATATTATAGTTGGATTAGCATGCATGACAATGACATGGATAGATGCGATGCATGCTTTAAAACAGGAACAACACACCAAACAAACGAGTCGAATGGGGTTGCACACGCCGGTGCCAACGACGTACCGGCAACTAACATTATCGATACTATCGGTACATACACGACATCTCATACAACACATGCATATCGACAATCGCAATCTACGAGTCTATGCCACGGGACGATCGGCTCACGGGATGGTCGCTCGTTATACCTTGGACTCGATGCGGCGTCACGATGTAGACGAAGTAGTCGTCGTAGAGGAAGTAGTTGTACACGTAGGCGTTGTAGACGACGTAGTCGTTCAATCGTCGCGGTCGTAGTCGTTCACGGCTCCATCTTCGTGGTTCGAGGCGGTGTTGGTCTCCACGGTGCCGACGATGTGTGGCAGCAACACGTGCAGCAGCGAGGTGTCTCGACGCGGAGCAACGGCAATACAGCAGCACAACAGCGTGCACACGGAGGCGCTGACCAGCAGGGCCCACACGTCAAGATTTTAATAATTTTAGAAAACAGAAAAGAAAAGGGGAAAAGGCCACGGGCCTGGGCTTGGGCGTGCTGGGCTGCACGGTTGGGCTGAGCAGGGCTTGGCCACGGGCTGCAGAAGATGGGCCAGCAGGGGCTCGGCTTGGGCGAGCAGCAAGCGAGGACGGCGAGGGGACCTGGGCAGCACGGCTAGGGGCAGCAGGCGGCGCCGGGGGCGAGGTGCAGGCGCGGGCGGAGCAGAGGAGGACGGGAGGCGCGCGCGGGCAGCTCGGGAGAGAGGAGGGCGCGGGGAGCGGCGCGCGCGAGGGAGCTCGGGAGAGAGGAGCGCGCGGGGAGCGGCCAGGAGGAGGCGGAGGCGGAGGCGCGGCGAAGGGGAGGTGCGCGGCGCAGAGGGCAGGCGCAGCCGGAGGAGGCGGCGCGCGTGGAGGTAGTCGCCGGAAGAGCAAGAGAGGCGCGCGGGGAGAGACAGGAGAGGGGGGGCGCGCAGCCATGGAGGAGGGTGGCGGCGGCAGGAAGAGGAAGAAGAAGGTGAGAAGAAGGAGGCGGCGGCAGGAAAAATAGGAAGAAGGAAAAGAAAGAGAGGAAGAGGGCTAGTTTTACGGGCTAGGAAACTGAGGTTTGCTAAGTGGGCTTTTGGGCCAATCAAAAGTCTCAACAAAAATACAGATTTTGCAATTTAGATTTTCGAAACAAATTAAGAGACGAGAGGCTAGGTCTAATTAAATCCGGAATTAATTTATCAAACCAAACTAGGATTTTTACAAAATAGTTTTAGGTTTTTGTGAACACACGAAAAGGCAAGCACACGACAACACAAAAGAAGTGACATTTCGTGCAAACGAAATGTGCGATGATGCTAATGGCATATATGCAGATGATGGCATGAGCATGACACGATGATGAAGATAATTAAATTACAAAATAGTACAAAAGGGCTTAAAAGGAAAAGGGTTGCTCTTGGGCTATTACAATTCTCCCCCACTCAAAGGAATCGCGTCCCGAGATTCCAAAAGAAGGAAGAGAAGGATGTGGAATACTCGGTCCGACGATGGTCTTCGCATTGCGATGCTTTGTCCTTGAAGAGGTTGACGGTCTTGTCAAAAAGCGACATTCGGCTTCACGAAGGATGTGATCCAAACACTCTGAATAGGAAGGTCAAGGAGTAGATATAGAAGCGAAGTAGAGCACCGGACACGTGAAAAACAACGTGTACCTTAGAGAGGCTGGAGGAAGGTTGAAGCAAACAAGAAAGTTGAAAAGACAAATGTATCGCGGAGCGAACTTGTCCTTGATACCGAAACGACGTGTATCTCGCAACGAAGTAACACTAAGAAAGATTGACCACATGGTGCATATACCAAGACTAATGTCCTGATTTTAGTGCAATTGGGTGAAAAAGAGAGGAGTGCCGTGAGCATCTTTGAGAAAAAAATCTCTTAGACCTTGATGATTAGGAACAACAATGCATCCTTACAGAACACGACCCCTTTGTCATCGGTCGTGAAACTCTTGGACACGGAATTATCAGCAATAATCTCATAAATAAGATTACGGGGAAGGAGAAACAGAAAGTGGAGCATTCCGAATTTTGTCTTCCAACATTGACATAACAATCAGGTCGGCAAGATAACCTTGTGGAATGAGTTCAAGGTTCAGTTTCACAAATTCCTCGTGGAGAGCAGATTGACATTCCTTAAACATGAGGTTGTTGCAAAAAGAATTGAGACTAAGGCGTTAGCCACAACAATAGCTTTTGCCCGAAGTGTGAAATTGTCAAAACAAAGTCTTCGATGTTCTCAATTCAGCGTTACGGTCTGAGATTAAGATCATGTGGTGAAAACATACTTGAGGCTTTGGTTCTTGCAAAAGATTTCACAACGGTTGTCGAGCAAGTAATGTCACTAGACTTTGAGAGAAAGAAACAAGAATTTAAGATCATGAGTCGGATAGTTGTATGTTCGTGAAAACGAAGTTGGCGAGACGCATACGCCACAACTTATTTATGATCTTGGAAGAGAATGGCGCCTAGACCTTAGTGAGAAACATCTCAAAAGATCCGAAAAGAGTTTGAATAGTCTAAAGGAGCTAGAACTGGAGAAGGGTATCAGAGTCTAAAGGAGCTAGAACCGGGGCGCGAAGCTTCGGCTGTCTTCTCATCCTTGCGCCGGGCTTGCATTCGCGCCTAGAACTCTTCACGGGCCGCGATGAGTGTGTTGCACTCTTCGGTGCTATGGCTTGCCGAGTTGTGGATGAGGCACCTTCCAGCTCCTCCCTCGGTCGGACAAGGCTTCTTGGGTTGCCAAGTCTTTTGGGGTGGTGCTTGTCCTTCGACGGCGAAGATTTTCCGGGCTTGGTCACCGGCGCCCTTTTTCCCCCACCTCCTCTTCTTCTTGGAAGACGAAGCGGGCGCAGGGGGGTTGTCGGACGAGGGAGTTCCTTCGGGAGCGGCGCGTGGCACGTCCTTCTTGGCGATGTCCCCATCTTCACCCCGGGCTTATTCTTGCAAGATTCGATAAAGCTCTTCGGTCGTCTTCGGTGGGTTACGACTTAGGGCCCGATTCACTTGTCCTTGGAGAAGACCTTGCATGCATGCTTGCGTCGATCACGGTGGTCGACGGTGGGTTGGCGATTTGCCTTCGCACCTTAGCAAAGCGATGGAAGAAGCTTCGGAGGGATTCCCCCAGCTTTTGTTTCACGACGTATAGCTCGTGAGCCTGCACGGGCTCTTTAAAGTTTCCTTGAAAGTTGACGACGAAGACCTCTTGGAGGCGTTCCCATGAGTGCACAGAGTTTTTCCGCAGGTTGTAAAACCAAGTTTGCGCCATTTCGGTGAGCACGAGCTGAAAGAGGTTGCACATCTCAACGGGATCTCCCCCGGCGGCCCGTATGGCGGTGGAGTAGACATCCAAGAATTGAAGAGGATTTGACTCCCCATCGTATGGCCGTATCGTGGGCGGCTTGAACCTTGGCGGAAAAGGCGCGTCTTGGATCTCCCGAGTGAGCGAGTTGCAAGGAGGCCGATTCTTTTGGTTCCTTCTATGGCGAGGTCCTCTCTCGTCGCTTTCATCGCTAGAGGGGTCGCTTGGAGAATGATCTCAGCGTTTTCTTGGAGGGTCAGAGCATCGACGGGAATTCCTTTCGCCGCCGACACGGGCTCCGGATTCCGCCACTTGCTCATTTCCATGCACGCTAGGGTCTCGTTCCCCGCGAGGCGCAGCTTGAGGTGGTACCTGGTGGCCGCCTTGTTGGGGGAGCAAGGGGCGCTTGCGAGGCATTCGCAAAGCGAGGTTGATGTTGAGGGTGTGCGATTTGGAGAGCACCTTGCGGCGGAAGCCCCCAATAAGGATGATACCAAGGAGCTTCTTGGGCGATTGCGGCGAGCGCCAGTGGAGGTAATCCCGGGTTGGAGGGGTCGTAGGCCGGGACTCCTTGGTTTTCTGGCGCAGATCCTCCGACGCCACATTGTTTCCTCTTGTAGGTTCCGAGGGCAGGGTTACCACCGGTCGTTGGGAAGGTGGCGTGAAGCCCCTCGAGCGAGGCATGCCGAGTTCCATATCCCCTGCGGGGGCGGCAACCGTAGGCAGCTCGCCGATCCTTGCCACTGCGTTGGTGAGTGTCGAGGGACTGCCTACGACGGTTTCGAGCACCTCGTTTCCTTCCGGGACGGCCGGTAGCGGAGGGGCGACCGCGACATCCGTCGTGGCGACCATGCTTGCGGCAGCGTCCGGATTGGTGATGTTTTCTTCTTCCACGGGAGCCCTCGACGCACTTGCTTTCCTTGTTTGCAACCGTGTAGATTTCGCGGCAAGTTGGGTACCCGATGAAGTAGGCTTCATCGGGGCCATTAAATCTTCAATTGCGGCGAGGGTTCCCCACGGTCGGTGCCACTGTTGTTGTTCTCGACAACAATTAGAATAAGGGGTGCCAATGCTCGATGGCACAAGCACAGGAATAAAGGTAGGGCGTGTACGCTGGCCTTATAGCGAAGGTCGCCATACACTTGGACAAGTTGACACGTCGATATTTTTTGAATAGGTTCGGTCGACCCTGCGGGTGCAACTTAATCCTATGTTAGGAAAGGCTTCGAGGGGGTTGTTAGCCTAGGGCTTGGGCCGAGCGGATCTTCCCAAGACACCTTTCGGTGAGAGATTCGTCGGGGCCGCCTCGTACTTGGACCGAACGCGTCTTTCCAAGTATCGAGGTTAGGCTACCCTCGGAACTCTAACCCAACCCCTTCTCCTTCGAGCCCGAGCCAACCAAGGCTCACTCGGAGCGTCGAAACTAGAGTCCCCTAGAAGGCTTCCTCGAGGCTGATCGACTTCGAGTCGAGAGCGGCGCGCGAGAGCGAACCTTAGAGGGAGCACTCTAGCCCTCTCCCCTTGAGTTTATTCAAGTGAGAGTGAATGATACATGCCCCCATGGGGGGTATTTATAGCCTAGGGGTCCATGACAAATGACCATGGCTACCCTTGAGGGAGAGAGAAAAGTGGGGGCAAAATGGTAAAAGTAGCTCGTTTGGTCCATAGCTTTTGTGTGTGCACCATGTGAGAAAAGTAAGGCTTGGTCCATGGTCCACCATGGACTAAGGGCCCCCTCGTCTCACCTTTCTTGCCGCCCACTCTAGCTCATTTGACCTTTTGACCATGGCATGAGAGGCTTGACTCGTTGACTAATATTCCTTTGCCACGTAGGATTGACCGCGCCACGTAGGCGTCTTTGACTCGTGCTTGCGAAATGTTGACTTGGTCGTCGTCACGTAGGATTTACGGCCCGGCCCATATAAGGGTTTTATTTTACTACAACACATCAAATATCCATAAGTCCCCGCAAGTGCACAGAGAGCAGGAAAGCCCAAAGACGGATCCAGTGCGTAGATTGAGGGAGTACGTATCCTTTTCTTCTTTTTATTGTTTTCTTTCTTTTTAGTCTTTAGTTATCGTGTTTGCTTTTTTTTCCCTTCAAAAATACAAAAGGATTTTCTATTTTTATTTTGGTTTTTTAGTTCTCCTCATTTAGCTTTTGAAAAAGGAAAACTCCAAATATGTTTTTCCTTTCTGTCTTTCTTTCTTTCTGGGTTTTCTTTGGTTTCGTTTTTGCTCTCTTGGTTTGTTCTCCAAAAAAAGAATTTTTTCAAAAAGATTTTGTGTTTCTTTTGCTTCTTTCGTTTGCTTTCATTTGTTTTCTTTAAAAAAATTAAAAATGACATCAGAAGAGTTTGTCTTTCTGGAGGCAAAGTACTCAATCCAACATTGCACTTAATATCTTTTGTTGGTACGAAGAGTCTACATGAGGAACAAACATTTCACTTTATCATAGGCTTTCTCGAAATCAGTTTTACGGATGACTTCGCTTAATTTTTTTTGATGCAGTTCGTGAATGGTTTCATGAAAGACCACCACAGTATATCTTTCCTTCATAACGTATTTTCAGTCAGGTGCACCACAGGTCCGCCACGCTATTCATATGACTATTCACAACCTTAGTAAAAAAAATTTAAAGACCACGTAAAGAAACAAATGGGCCTATACTACGAATACTATTAGGATCTTTCACCTTTGGTAGGAGTGATCTCGCCAAAGTTAAAGCTAAAAAGCGGGAGAATACCATTGTGGGAATCATTGAACAAAGCCGGTCATTCTTGATAACATTCCAAAAAGTCTCATAGAATTCCGTTGGGAAACATTCTGGATCTGGATCTTTATTATGTTCCATATGGAAAACTGCTTCCTTGACATTCTTTTCCGTGAAAGGGGCCCCGAAGAACCCATTTCCAGCCTTAGAGGCTTGGGGGATATTACCCAATCTTGACTCATCGAAACTCACAAAACTGGTTTCCGATGAAGTGAAATTTTTTTGATAATATTTTGTAATGTGTTGCTTAAGAAGATCAGCACCCTGGATAATATCCCGTTGTAGGGTGAAATATGTTTATTCCGACTACAACCATTTGCCACCAAATGAAAGAACTTACTATCACCGTCCACTTTAAGTAGGTATTCAACCTTAGATCGTTGAAATACCACTTAAGTTCCTCTTCACACCGAAGTCAGGCTGCTGACGCATTTGATTGAATTTTAAGCTCAATATCTTGGTCGGTAATACTTCAGACGTCGGTGAATTTATCGACAGTAGCCGACAAGCAAGCATTTTCACGCTTGTTGACACCAGTGATGTGGATCGCGCAACCACGGAGGCCACGAGGAACAGCCCCCGGCCTACTATTAAAATGCTGAGCGAAATTATTCCCTTTACATGACCTACACCAAATCTGAGTGACTCTCTCCACAATGCCCTTGTGTATCACTCTGCCAAGCTCAGATTTGAAGAGATGGCGATTAGCACGGAAGGTCGCTTAACCCGAGTGAGGAAGCAGGGCGATTCAAACGAGAAAGGGCTTGAACAGATACCATAGGGAATTTTTGTTCCAACTCGTTAGTCATGAACACCCCATCCAATTGCTCAAGGGTTAATTTGATACATGCCACTGCAATTTTGGTGAATTCGAAAAATGCCACTACAATTCTCATCATTTGAGAAATGCCAGACCATTGATGGCATTTTTCGAAGAATATACAGATTTGCAATGGCTTTTTTCGAAAGATGAGAATTAGAAAGACATTTTTCAAATTCGCTAAAATTTTTGTGGCTTATATGAAATTAACCCAAATTTTTGGCCCACGTAAACTGATGTCCTGAGAGCCAATTTCCCTCATGTACAAGATATCAGTGACAACATTGAACAAGAAAAGCCCAACGGTATCAAAGCGAGGTTACTTTTATCCTTTTGGTATCATAGAATATTGAAATCTCGCTCAATGAACGAGCACAGGGAAGGGATTTACTGCGACAAGTATTAACCAACTGTTTTACAACAAAAATAAATCGCGTTTGAGTTCTTTTTTTTTGGGGTAGCTTTGAGCTCATTTTGGGCTACACCATAAACAGCTATCTATTCTAGCTCCCTTTGAAGTCATCAAAAATGTTTTTAAGGCGGAGTTTGACAAAGAAATCACCACCGTACACATAGATTGCATGATTAATATGACCGAGGTTCCAGACTTGATGTTCACGTCTCATGTAACACACATAACATACACACCTCATATGATAAGAAACAATAAGGCTTAAGTAGCTACTTTACGCTTGAACCTAGTGGCGGAATACACGAACGCAAGCAGGTTCAGGAACTGTAATCCTGCCATTAACCAGAAGAATCGATCAAGATGCCCTTCATTAAGGTTCTCCGGTATCCAGTAATGGCTCCCTCCTTTCACCGTCACCGAACCGACGATCTTTAGAATCATGGAGACAAGATAGCTCCCCAGTGTGACCATGATGAGAGCACAAGCCTGGCACATGCTTCTCATGGCATCAGGAGACTGCTCATAGGCGAACTCGATGAAACCCACCACGCTGAACACCTTCGCCACCCCCACCAAGATGTACTGCGGCGCTTGCCATAGGATGTTCATCGGGACCACGACATTCTGGTGCACCAAACCTCTGTTTTCGGCGATGCGGAGACGCGCATTCTCCACCAATGCAGCCATTACCATGGAAAGCATCGCAAAGAACATGCCAATGCCGATGCGGTGGAGCTCAGAGATGCCTCGCTTGATGCCGGTGATCCTGCTCACCATCGGCATAAGGACCCTGTTGTAGGTCGGTGCCAACAAAAGGATGCAGATGCAGTTGAATGTCATTAAGGAGGCCGGGGGTACATCGAAACCATTGATCCGGTTGTCCATGACGCTGCCTTGTTCGACGAAAAGCGGGAACGAAGCTTCGGCGGTGTTGAAGATTATGGCTGTCACTACGACAGGCAGCATTCTTGCCAGGATCTTCAGCTCCTCCACTTGTGTCACCGTGCAAAGCTTCCAGGGGTTCAGTAGGTTATCAGCAGATGTTTTATCAGAGTAAGTGATAGTAGCAGCTCGATCAAAAAACCTAAAAGGCCAAAAGATTCAAAATTAGTTATCTACAATTCTCAAGTGACTGCAATTAATATTAGCAATTCTGTCGAAATTGACAAGAATGAAGAGATTGAAGATATGCAACAAAAAGCATACATCAACCCATCCGTGTGCATCAGCTTCCGGCTGCCTGCAATGGCAGACTCTTTCCCAGGAATCTCATAGAGAAGAGAGCTCTCAACCGGCACATGAACATGAATCTTCCGGATAGCCGCAACGGCAACCTGGCAAGCCCTGGTAAGCGCGCTTCCTCCGGGCCTCTGGTACCTGTAAATTTTCGTGCTAGCGAGAAAACCGGCAATGCCAGCCGCCGAGAACAGTGTAGGGATCCCAAAACCCAATCCCCAGCCCAAGTTGTCCTGGATCCACACCATGACGGTGCTGGCGAAGAAGAAGCCGCCGTTGACAGCGAAGTAGTACCAGTTGTAGTAGCGCTCCTTGTGAGTCTTCTCCGCGGCGTCGGTGTCGTCGAATTGGTCAGCCCCAAACGTCGGCACGCAAGGCCAGATACCACCCAAGCCCAGAGCCGTCATGTAAAGGCCTAGAGAGGACAGGGTGTCCCGAGGAGAGATTATCACCACGGAATCTGCAATCTCCGGAGCCACTGCAGAAAGCGTCAGCAGAACCATTCCCTGAAACGAGAAAATGACACACACAAAATGTTTCAGACATTGTAGAACTCAATGATCAGTATAGTGAACCATTCCTTGAAAAGAGAAAATTGTTTCAGACATTGTATGTAGAGTAGTAACTAGTGAATGAAGCAAGAGGAGCTTAATTACAAAGGTGAAGATGGTGAGGGAGACGACGATTGTCCGGTGTCTCCCCCAATAGGAGTCTGCCAAGAAGGCTCCGAGCGGAGAGGCGAGGTAGCAGGTGCCCTGCCAAGAAGCAATGCTGCTCGCCGCCGACACGTTGCTCCGGTGCTGCACCTTGGTCAGGTAGCTCACGAGGTTCGTCCCCACCGCGTAGTACGCCAGAGCGCCGCAGAATTCACCGCCTGCGAAGAAGAACAGAGCATAACATAATGTGAATGATCATCAACCATCTCTGGTTCATCCGATTCCTGCAACACGCCAACACTGGAAGGGAGAGAGCGCGTTACCAAGAATGGAGCAGCAGGCTCGCCATTTCCCTGAACGCTCTCGGGGCGCCGGAGCTCCCTTGAAATCGACGGATCCGTCGCCAGTGTAGGGGCCGTGATGATCCTGCGGAGGCATTGGGACGGGGGATTCGTCCGTTGGGTGGTGAGAGCAGAGCAGCGGGCGAGGAAAGGGAACCGGAGAAGAAAAAGGCGCATCGGCATCGCTCTGTGGGTGCTGAGATCGAGCATGGACGGGGATCTCGAGTGACACAGGCTGCCCGCACTTCCATCTCAACAGCTTTATACGTATACTCGTCTTAACGCGCTAAATTACATCTGTCCTCCCCTCGTCGGCAGCTCCACATGGAAACCGCTGCCTTTCTTCTTTTTGGGTGAGGGGATACTACTAGTACTGCTGCCTTGGGATGAATCCCTTGCCCGGTTGAAGCAGCAGTCAAGCATGGGAATCAAAGAGCAAGGCACTAACAGACTAACAGATTTTAGCCAACTATACAGACGTTTCGAAATGCCGTGTCGGGTTGGGGTTTTTGCTACTAAGATGAGCAGTAAAGATTGAAAACCGTAATCATTATCCATAATTGGTGACGTGTGATGTGTACCTGCCCTACGGTTTCACATAAATGCACAAACTGAACGTTTGATCTTTCTTATCCAGGATTAATTGTAAGAGTTTTGATCTGTGATGTACTACATCAAGCTCTACGTGCATGTACGACCACAAATCCAGGTAACACCTACTAGTTGCCAGGAAATCTACTATCACTGCCCGAATCTCTGAAAAAATAGCTGATCAAGCTGCAACTTATCTTATCTCTCATCTCTCTCTTTCTAAATTCTTATCATGATTTTAGTGCAAATTAATTTAGGAACGGAAGGAATACATGAAATCGCAAGAATATTGCTATACGTAAGACCCTGCTTGTACAATTTACGTCTGATAGTGCGCATCAAGCCATCCATCCATGTGCCGTATGCATAATTGTCAGTTCCGTCGAGCCATCGAGCCATCCGTCGGACACACTGCTATCGTATCCATCGAGCCAATCCGTCGGACACATAAGTGTCGTATGCGCAGCAGTTCCGAAATCGTAAAGAAGCGCAATTTATGTGAATAATTATTGCCAAACCATGATGCTAATGAGAGGAAGAAGAGGGGTGACCTGTGACTGTGAAGGGGTGCCATGAAGGAGAGGAAGAAGAGGCAGCTTCTCCTGCTCTGCTTCTGTGATGAAGCCTGCCATTCTGCTGCCCTGAAGCTGCCTTACCGAATACCGATGGATGGATGCTCCTTTTTATAGCACTATAGCAGTACCAAGAAAATGAAATAAAAATAAATGAAAACGTAAGATTGGTGAGAGGAGGAAACAAAGGAAGTACCCGAAAACAGCAATCGTCAGTTGTCACTCGGAAAGTAGTATACATAGGTGGAAGAAACTTGGCAAGGACACGCATGAAAGGCTGGAACTTCTCCTTTCTCGTACATCAATAAATGTGGCGAGATTGAGTGTGGAGTTCTGGGAGAGATGCACCGGTTGATATTATTATCAGGTGGTGGTTGGTACATATCAATTCCAATTTCCACATTTCAGCCAAAGAAATCATAAGAAAATCATGAGATGCAGGATCACTAAATGCATGCCATGTAAGATCAATGAGACTAAGAGGAGGAAACAGAGTCTTCCTTCAGTTTTTCACAGAAAAAGACCCCTTTAAATGATTCCTGTTTGAAGAAAACATAGCGAGCCTCAAAGGTCTACAAGTAGAGCTTTCTTCCTGTCAGGCTGAAGTCTGAGAACGAGGCTCACTGTTACGTGAACAGCTATCTTTAACCAATCACCGACCAACAAATTGATCGGCGCGCAATTCCAAGCATTCATGAAATGTACGGCAACGCTCAAACTGATTGGCATTCTAGCATCATTCCTCCATCACGGAGGGCAGTAGGTCTGGTAAGCAGTAGGTGCCTTCTTTTATTTTATTTTTATTTTGAAGGGTTTGCTTGAAGGTGGCTGTAAGATCACTAAAAAATAAAAAATATCGGTCATGTTTGGCAAAGACGATCAAAGGAAATATTAGTAATCTGAAAGTTTTAAGGCACATCTATATCAAGGGAAATATATTTTTTGGAAGGGAAATATTATTGATGTGTTCCACGAGAACGGAGACGGTTGCAGCATCCGGACTTGGTTTTCGAATACTTTAGTGATTCTCGTGGCTTCACCGCTTTTGAAGTAGATCAATGCAATGATCTCCGACAACAAGAACAAGCTTGCTGCAGCTAATTGTTTCTGAGAGCCCATCCAACGGCCGCTCAGTATTACCGTTGGGACGCTAAGATCGGTACACGGAATAACGCCCAACCGTTGACATTTTGGTTAAAAAATGGATAGTAGTATCCGAATTTTTATTGTTGGATCCGACCTCAAATCCGAATAATCCATATCCGGCAGATTATGGTTATACCGTATCGTGTACCGTATCCGAATAACATATCCATATCCAACCGGATAGACATTTCTCTTACCATATCCTGTACGGTCGGATCGAATCCGAATTTAGCCGAATAATATCCGATTCGGTTTCACCCTTATCGCCAACAGTTTTTGAGATAGAGATGAATAAAGCTACCGGACTTGGTGCGCTTTTAACTTTCACCGAACATGGAGACATTCTTATGCAATGCTTCTCAGTTCTCATGATTTAAAAATACTGGTGACTTGGATTCGATCGGTAGAATGAATTATTGTATTTATAAATGATATAAAATAATTTAAAATATAATTTCTCTATAATTTATTGTTGGGACCAACCTAGATTGTCAGGCCTAGGTTGGTATTCCCACAATTCCAAAATAAAGGACGTATAATTTTTGTTGACTGCCAACTTTCTAAACAAACTATCGCTAACTTTATAAAAAATATATGAACATCTACAATGTCAAAATAGGATCATTAGATATATTGTGAAATATATTTTGTTTTGCGAAAAAAAAAGTTTATCATAGTATCTTAGTTTGAATCTGTATATGTTGTTATTTTTCTATAAGTAGTTGTTTCAGCTTTAGCCACGCGAATGGCATCGCTGGCTTGAACTTCTAAAAGTTTGAAAGTCGATAAAAATTATATGCCCTACATTTCGAAACGGATGAAGTATATCTAAAGAGGTCTAATATCAAATATGTGGCTGAATGTTCTGCAAAAAAATGTGCCTATGTGAGATGAATTGAAAATCTAGTCCTGTTAAGCAATATGAGGATTATGCCATAAACAAAGCACCCAGTGTTTTTTTTCTCTCATGCAAGTCATATTGTGTATCTTACAATTTGTCTTAAGGTGTTAAAACTTAAAACTGATAAAGAAGTTAACAAGCCCCTAAGCATTTCTCATAGCACCAATTACAAAGTATTTACAGATATCTCAGTACATACAAAATGACCCGTCAAAAGAATGATACACTAGGATGTGGCACCAAAAAAGATGAGTTGGAAATTACACTTGACCAAATAATTTAGAAAAAACAAAGGAAGCAAAAATTACAGCACAACACTATTACAGGCCAGATCTTCCTGGCAGTGCAATATGGCAGTAAATACAACTGAAATACAATAGGAAGACTCCGTTTCCCATGGCAACGTAGGGTAGGTGAATGTCAGCAGATAACCTCATATCAGATTTCCGAAATATGATCAGATAGTTTCTTTGCACCACATATAATAACATCAGCAGCATTCCTGCTGAACAGCGTAACAGCTTGCAGCTACAGAAGCCTGAGGTGTGCAGTATCATTCAGCCTCTTTATTTGCCACCCAGTTCTTAGCGAATGTTCAAGAACTGTGACTGAGGAATCATCTATACATATTCTTTGGGACATCGTAGGATTGCAGTCCAGCAAGCCTGCAAGGAGGCATCGAATGGGGATGGCATGGCAGAAAATCGCAATTGAGGTTGTCGAGCTCCCCAGATTTGCTTCGTGAAGGTGATGCCTATGGTTTATTTCTTTAGGTGAGAAGTCATCCTCAGTCTCATTGTCCCCAGAAGTGACAAACTGGAGCCTGCTTTTACCAGATTTCTTCCTTTGAAGGCTATGTCGATTGAGCCTGTAAAGCAAATCCCAAGATGGGCCATCTTGGACTGAATTGGTGGAGCTCTGCCGAGATAACCCCTTTAGGTCATTTTGTTGTGATAGTGTATCCCCCATTGCCACCTTTTCTGGTAACCTTATGACTGTTCGGTTCAGGAATTCCATCATCCTAAACTGTACCTGCCTGAGTGACTCTCCTGAGGGCGCTGAGAAATCAGGCTGGGTACTGTCCATCAGGTTAATCATTTCTGGAGTATAGATTTCTGATTTTGGACACCCCTCCCACTGACCATGACTCATCTCAGTCAAAGCATCTGATATTTGGATCTGGTCCTCTGGGAAATCAAGCTCCTGCATATTAACAGTTTGATATGTCAGAAAAAAAAATCAGATTTAAGACCAACCAGGAAATTGAACATATGTCACTTTTAGAAGTTCAAGGTGTTGAGACATGCTAACATGTGCACACCGTATGGATAACTACATCATATATAATAATGGCAATCCCATTCAAGATATCTTTTAACAGGTTTTTGTTGCTGTGAATGAGAAAACTAAACTTCCATTTAACAGATCAAGCTCAGGGTTCATGCGTAATCATTTGAAGACTAAAGTAGCATTTATAAGGCACACATTCCCATGATTATGTTATGAATACATTTCAGTAAATATCATAGTTTTTTTTCCATTTGGAGTATCAGCTTCAACATATGGATGGCTACTGTGTGTTCATCATTAACAGCTAGTTAGGAGTGGCGGCTGGGATTTCTTGTCCCAGAATTTTTATAAAGTGTCCGCCACTTACAAAAAAACAACAGCAAGTTCATGTGGTTGTAACCAAAAAAGGGGATACTTTCAAACCGGAGAGGTGGTGCATGATCCTGTTTTAGTGAACTACATATTAAGGCCAATCAATTATATTGGTATAATTAATACATGCCTAATGCACCAAATGCCAAAGGACAATTATTCAAATAAAAATCGAAATTGTCCCACCGTAAGAAGGACCGTGTGCACAAGCACAGCACTACACCATCACCAGTCAAAACTAGAATCAGTTGTAGATCAACTAGACTCTCTCCTAACTCACTACTGCTATTTTTACCAAAATCAATCAAACGTCCCTTAAAAGGATTCCTTTTTTTCAAAAATTTCTCATGCAGAGCATCTCCAACTGACTATTGTTCCATATTTATGCTACCATTTTCCTTAACATGATGCTTCTGAATGATTTTTTTTGACCAAACTGTTTCTGAATGATCACCTCACCTGTTGGTCAGCTATAGGTAGAGTACGTTGATCATGGGGCAATAGCCTGACGATGATAACATAATCAGTAGGTGTGAGTCGTGTGGCTAGTCGTTCCAATTTTCATTCTAAGCCTCCTGCATTTCCAACATGATCACTATTTTTGGTGCAATTTGACTGTCAATCAGCTACATACATGAACAAGAAATGCTTATAATCTGTATATCAAGTGCAGATTATAGTACATAGGGAAGTACTACACATTCCAAAGAACAGATGCTCATCATCTAGATCTAAAACAACATTGTCCCTATCATTTTAAACAGTGTGGCTTCTTCCTGATGTTTTTAAACATCTTTATTTTTGTGTCTATTGTACCATATAATGTCGGGTACTGTGGCATTCATAAATCCAAAGAACATTAGTTTTGTCCTGTGCACTCCTGAACAGCGTCACCAGAGGATGAGCTATCCCGTCCAATGCCAAATTACGAGAATCAAAGGACAATTTCTTGCCTGTCATATCACAAGCGTTTAACACTAAAATTACAGCATAGCATGAAAGACAACAAAAAGCCACCAGCTCACCACTAATTTCAAAACCATTCTACAATCATAACAAATGAACACAAGACAAAGATTAATTACAACTACGAAAGGGCACAATCATGGTCAAGAAAAAAAATCAGCTGGGTTCTGCTTACTTGCTTGGCAAGGTCGGGAAAGTGGATTTCTGGGTGGATGTTTACAAGATTGATTATCCTTCTAACATTTAGTTTCCCTAACTTTTTTGATGATAAGCAAGTACTCCCTCCGATCCATAATAAATGTCGCTGATTTAGTACAAAGTTGTATTAAATCTGACTAGGCACAAATGGTGTCTGGAACATGACTTTAGAAGAGATCGAGTTGAGTTCACAAAGGACAGTTATATTTTAGTTTGGCACTCGAGAAAACTCAGTTCTACTCAACGAAATCTGTCAATAGTGTTAAGAGTTCTCAAGGTATGAGTGGTCTCAGAACGGCAGATATTTGTCAGTAATCAATTCATTGTAAAAAAATGTTTGTTTCTTTCGTGATAAACTCCAATCAGCCAAGTAGCTGGCAAGAGAGGCTTGCTGGGATAACTTTTATTCCTTCTTTGCAAGTTTTGTGGTCAGTTGGAATCCACAACCTATTCTTTTCCAATGTCCATTGCCACAATTTGTTTGGTGTGTGGTACGAAATACATTATCTAGTAGGATGTTTGTCCCATCAACATTGCATTCTTCCATTATGAGGTTGTAGGGCTTGCTGGTAAAGAAAATTTGACACATGCCACTTTGGTAAGAAATACATTGTAGGGTTTCCTTAGCAGCCATTTCATGGCCACTTTGGTTGGTCAGGAATGAGTGACATGGTCTTCAACTAAAAATTCCTTGGAACCCCACTGGTTACTGCTTCGAAGTCTGTTTCTTTAGTACATTATTGTCCATTTCCCAGTCGACAATCGTAGTCATCCAATGAAGATTTTCTTATCCATCAAACCTACATTAATCTTACACGAATCTAAATGATTGAATCAAAAGGTTGTTATCATATACCCGCAAAAAAAAGGTTGTTATCATCGACTGAGAAATAGTTATTTCTCAGTTGCCTAAGAAATAGCAAAACCGTTAATGTATTATACTACTTTCAGCACAGGACATCTGGGTGTGGGAGCTCTTCATTTACACGTTGCTGGGACAACTTGCACAAACAAGAGCGCAACCAAAGCAATAGAATGGATGCAAGCTGGGGATCATGGCTTTTCTCACTGAATATGTTTACCTGTAGGTGTGCTTCGTTATTAAAAGCTTGTAAAACTAGTATCCCGAGTTACCCATGAAGCTGTGATTCTGATGTGCTTTAGAAACAAAGCTGGAATGTAATGGTCGGTAAAACGATAGGATGCAATCTTTGATAAAAAGAAAGGTCTTTGTGACAACAGTGTGGAGTATACGAAGGCAGTAGCAAGCACAATACAGACCTCTAAATGCCTAATGGTATTACTTTCCAATAGTAGACTTTAGCGTAAAATAGTTCACCTTCATTCACTAGTGTTCTTTCGGCCCACAATTCAGGTGTATTGCAAGCCAAGGAAAGGAGCCACAGGACAGTAAGCAAGCACAATGCAGGAGTAGAAAATGCACAAGGAAAGGCAAGAAGGGCTCACCCGGCAGACGAGGGTTGCAGTTGCGCGGGCACGGTCGAGCGGGGACGTCCACGCGGCGTCCAGCCGCGAGCCTCGGGAGAGCAGGAACACAGCCAGCGCGCGCGCCTGCCGCTCCCCGCGCGCCGTGAGGGCGGCCGCAGGCCACCGCCCGCCGACCAGGTCGGGCCGCATCGCGGACGCGCACTCACCGTGGCTAACTATGACCACCTCCAGCGGCGTCTCCGCCCTCCCTTGCTGCGGGTGGTGGTGCTGCTGCTGGTGCGGCGACGGAGGGGGGAGGAGCACGTGGCAGGGGTCCCAGACCTTAATGTTTGGGCCGAGGAGGCGCGGCGTGCCCGCGGCGGAGGGCTGCGGCGAGAGCGGCGAGTCGGCGGCGCGGCACGGGAGCACCTCGGGCTCCTGCTCGAGCACCTTGGACGCGGACGCCGGTGGGACCGGTGCCTGTGTCGGAGGGGGCGGGGCCGAGGGCTCCGAGGACGACGCGGCGGACGGATCGTTGTCGTATTCGTCGGCGGCGGTGGAGACGGAGGAGTGGGAGGAATGCGCGGAGCCCATGGCGGCCGCGGTGGCCGTGAGCGGCGAGATCTGACTTGGAGGTGGGACACGGATGCGAGCTGGGGGCGAGTGAAGAGGAGGGGAAATGGTTTGGTCTGTTTCCTTGACGCGACAGGGAGAGATGTGCACGCCGAGATTCGTGCGGGATCTGTGTGCGTTTGCACATTGCAAGCGGTTTTTCTCAACGGCCAATTCTGACACACGCCACTTACAGTTTCACGCGCTGTCGTAGCAACGGGAAGTCGGGAACCAGAGAACATGCAGAAACGAGAAACGTCTCTTGAGAAATTTGAGATTCGGACAAAATGCACTCCTATGACTAAAAGCGCAAGGCTTAGACATGTCTTTCTCGTTTGTCAATAGTCAGCGGCGCGAAAAGATGACTTCGGCAAAAGTCTTTGGGTCTCGATTGCGTCCGGTGATATTTCGTACCGTAGAGAGACATTCGGAAGACGTCTAGTCCTCACGGATGTAGAATGATGGATGGCGGCGCTTCGTCGTTGAGATGGTTTTTCTGGCTTAGATTCTTGTTGAGTTCATCTGCTAGGGCGAAATCGACGGAGCGCCAACGTAGACTCCTGTCGTCTCCTCACGACGATGAGATTAGGGTTTCTTGCCATGTGTACATGTTGAGATCATGTGTCAAATTCTTTAGATCGATTCAAGGGTTCGGCAACGACGATTGTGCCTCTTGAGACGATGGTCCATAGGGACACGTGCACGAGGACTTCCTCGTTGTCATCAACAAGGTCAGGCCGGCTCTGATAGAGGAGTAGCGGCACGTCATAGGCTCGTTCTGGCTGTATTAGCAACCGGCCGGTGGATCAAGAATTTCGATATAAATTATGTTATGTTTGAGATGCTTTGTGCTAACCTTTATAATAGTCCTCTCTGTCTTCTTTGTAGAAAAAGTTATGATGCACTACCATCATCTATATTGTCTTACGTTGTAATTCCTCCGTACCATAATTCTTGTCGAAATACTACATGTATCTAGACGCCTTTTATGAATAGATACATCCAAATTTGGACAAATTTGAGACAAGAATTATGAAACGGAGGGAGTATAGTTCAAATTCATTCTGTTTTTGACGTGCCAAACAAATAACTGACTCAATTATAGTCAAAACTGATTGAAGTTGTCACTAGTTGTCTCTTTTATAGAAGGGGACATATCGGGTGAAACCCCAAATTCAGTGCAAACTCGAAAACATTTGATCCTAAACATTAGATATTACATAAAACAAAAAAAATAAAAGATGAAAACCTCTAACCACTTAAACCTGATATGTGGTCTTTACAGAAATAAAGATGGACGCGAAAACGCGTAAAAGTCATATGTATATAGAGTTGCCATGATGTACAATACTCGCTCTTTTCATAAAGGTTTGCGTATTTATTTCGTTAAGACAAGGTTTTGACCAATGATAATTCAATTAATGTGTTATTTATATAAATTGAAACCATAATTATTAACAAAAACTTTTAACAATGAATCCACTGATAATTCAATTCAGTAATTCTGGATCAAAATCTTGTCTTAAAACAAATGCGTCAATCTCTTTATGAAAAATAAGGAGTACGGCATAACAACGGGCAAGTTTAGCCCATCTAAGTTATATGACAAAGGTGATGACACCGCTGATTATTAGTTTCCTAAGATGGTTTTCATTTTTATTTCTTAGCGTATAAAATAGTGTCTTTTGTTTTTTATTTTTGGCATAGAAAATAAGGTGTTTCAGTATTATTTTCTGTTAGTTGTATATCTTCCTTGGTAGAGTTTTTTTTTCTAAAGGAGGCAGAAAGTTTTGCCTGATTCATTGATAAAGCAAGAGAAAATATTACAAACACAAGTACATTTTTTTTTTTGCGAAAACAAGTACATTGTAGTGCCTGAGGCATTCTGGCGACCAGACACGCCACCCACCAGCGCTGCGGTCAACCACAGCTCACTCACCAAGACAACGCGGGCCGGTCACACACTGTCGAGGAGAGGGAAGCCTGATGGGCCTCATCCTCGGCCAAACTAGCGACACAGGAGAGGGAGGCAAAGAGGGAAATTGGGCCTCGCCCGTGGGACACCTGCTCTCCTTCACTCTTTTTTTTAGGAGTACAAGACATGGCGTCCTCTAACCTCACCTGAAAATCTGGCTCGCGTTCGCAAACCCGGCCACAAACGCTTCAGGCAGGGCGACTGTCATACGTCTTGAGCCTTAGACTTGTTTTATGCTTTCCAGATCCGACGCTACCTTTAATCTCCATTACCCCTAACCAAGTTAGCAGCCTTCTCTTAGGAATCACTATTCCCCTCTCTCTCAGTCCCGTGATCTCCTCCTCTCTCATACACACACAAAAAACACGCTCGAACTATAGGGAGCCGACGAAGCGGCGGGGTATAGAGATGGACTGGAGGCGGGCGGGGAGCCCGACGTACGGCCGGCGGCGCACGCCGGCGGGGATGTACTCGGCGCCGTCGTCCCCGGCGCACCCCCTCGGCGGCGGCCCGCCCGCGTCGTCGCCGTCGCCGGTGCACCCGCTGGCGGCGCGGTCCAAGGCGCGCGCCGCGGCCGCTCTGGCGCACGTCATGGCGCGCCCGGCCGCGCGGGTCGCCGCCGCGGCGGAGGATGAAGACTACGAGAACGGGTACGGGGACGACGCCGGAGATCAGGGCGGCGCTAACGGTGGGCGGGGCAGCCCCTTGCACGGGTACGGCGGCGGCGCCCGGAGCGGCGGCGGCGTCAAGGACAAGTACTTCGGTTTCGCGTTGCCCAAGGTATGTATTTACTGCTAATTACTCGTTGCCTTTTCCAGCATTCGTTTCATAATAACTCCGTCGTTAATCTTCTCTAAAATTAGACAAAAGTTTGCAAGCTAGTACTGCAATATTTGCTCGATTTATCGTTGCTTGCTACGCTTAGTTGTTGCATTTTGCCGGTGAATGTGAGCTCTAGCTTGATCTGCAGTCGAAGAACCAGCGGTGAACTCAACGCGTAGAGTCAGGAGATTGGAGCAAACAGTCAAAACTTGCTCCAGCGATTAGCCTAGGGAGCCGCAAAGTTAATTACTGGGAATCCCTAGGCTGTCTGGTCGACGTCACGCGCAGCCCCTTGCATCACGGTCAACGCGGCTCATAAATGCGTGTCCCCCTGCGATCTCACTGACACCCCATAGATTTCTTTCTTTGATCGGCATCGATCCCGCCGACCATCCTGGGAAAGCCCATGCAGTTCTCAGATGCCGGCCGATCGGCAGCCGGCGGTGGATGCTGGTCTCGGTGGACTCCGGGTTGAAAACGGCCGCATCTCCTCGTTGGTCTTCTGGCCCATCGGCTTACCAACACACTAGCCCAACCGACGAACCGAGGCCCTGGGCCCTTTAGTCGCTCTATAAACAGTCGAAAAGTGGGGCAGATTATTATACCTTCCTGGCCGCGACCCAGCCAGATCGAACTTGCCGGCCGATTAACGTAATTCTATCGGAAGCATGTGCTTCTAGTTGTAATAAGGCAAGTTTTCCAACACCCAACACAAAATGTGGAAATATTTTTTTTTGTGCAACACAAAATGAGGATTGACCACGTACTGAAAGGGACTGTCGGGCTCCATGTCATAATCGTGGATAGATAGATTCTCTATCTGCTCATTAACAAAAACCATCATTTTCATTCAGGTACATTTAGCCGTTTCCATACTCTAACTTCAAGATCACTACCATAACATAGTTATAATTTACTTACTTTCTCCGTCCAACAAAAAATATTTTAACTTTGATTAAATTTAAATGTATATATATATATATAGTAAGTCATATATAGATATATTCAAATTTTAACAAACGAGACATCTTTTTTGTCGGACGGATGGAGTATTTGCTTTTAATCGTATCACAGAAGGAAAAAGGTTAAATTTAGGAGGATTATCACCTTGCTAGTCATTTGCTTACATGGATATTTTACGAGTTGATCAGTTGAGCAGGTCCTTCATTGGACCATTTTCCATGTCGATGCCGTTTGACGTGTCAATCGTAATAAAAACATGGGCCCACCGAGGACCTCACTTGTTCTTCCGCGCAAGAGCTATAGTTGTTCGCGGAGAGTTGCTTCGAAATTACTACGTCAGCTGATTACGAAAATTTATTGAGGATATGAAAAACGGACTAGAGTGCAAACGGACGCGGAGCACGCCTTCCTCCTGGAAAGAGCCAAAAATTACAACCTTCCGTTCTTCCGACCCAGTCGCCCCAAAAACACGAGGCAGGCAGAGACCAGAGGGAAGAGGAAAAGTCAAACGAAGGTCAAAGCTGCAGCAGCAGCGACCACGCGGATGCCAATGGACGCGCCCCGCGGCGGCGGCGGCGGCGGCCCCGCTCGTCGGACGAGGCCCACCGCTGCGGCGTCGGACCCGCGGCGCGCGGCTTCGGCGCGGGAGGCGATGTTGCGCATGGAGGAGATGATGCTCGCCCACGCGGGCGCCGCGGGCGAGTTCAGCATCATCGTCGACGCCCCGCTCCCCACCCTCCAGCGCTACCGCCGCAACCCGACGCCTCCGACGGCGCCAGCATCAGGCTCGTCCTCGTCCCCGGCACGACGCGGCATGCCTCAGGGAGGGGCCGCCGCCGCAAGGGACGAGGTCCCCGTGCGCTTGCGACGCGAGGGGAGCGCCACCGAGGCCCTCGACGACGTGGAAGCGGCGCGATCGTGGCGCCGCGTGGAAGCGGGGGTCCCTAGCGGAGACGGGGGCGCTCGAAGGGCGCGACCTGAAGGAGTATTCGACGAGGAGGAAGAGGCGGAGGCCCCGGTGCGGATGAGAGACCCGCGGGGCACGCGGAGGGAGAGCGGTCGCGTCAGCGCGCCTCCCGCGAGGGCCGTTGAGGAGAAACCGGCCGTTGCGGCGGCGGCGGCGGTGGAGGAGGAGACGCCGCTGCAGAAGCTAGCGCGCGGCGGGCGGAGTTCGAGCGCGAACAGGGCCGTGGAAGCGACACAGGTGGCGGAGCCGCTGGCTGAGAGGCCTACAAGCCGACGGTCGAGGCGGGAGGACGCTGTAAGTGCTGTCGTACATGAGCCCCCAGCGGTGGAGGTGGAGAGCGTCGGGTGGCGTAGCAGCGGAGGAAGCGAGGACGGAGAGGACGAAGCGGTGGCGTTGCCAAAGCCGCTGGCGGCAATTGTCACCGGAGTCCGTAGCAGGAGCAACTCACCGGCTATAAGTAATGTCAACGTTGATAGCTTTTGCTTGTTATTAGCAGCAATTTCTTCGAAAGGATTAGAGTTTATTACGAACAAATTCCTCAAATTAGCTTATGATTTGTGCAACTCCTAGAGTCTATTTGAGAATCTGCTAATTCTTGTGAAGCTAACAGTAAAGAAACTAATGCAAATTGATTCCATGACAGCACCAACAGGTAAATGGGGGCGTGTAGCTGCTAATGTTGACAAACTGCATTGGCATTTAGGTGGTCGTTTGTTAGCGGGTGCTTTGGAGATGTACTTTAGTTCATGGCCTAAAGTTTTGGTTTTAGATAACAGGAAGTCTAGTTATTAAGTTATTTTCATGGTGGGTTCTGCATTTGATGCTTATTTTTGGTATAATTTGTGTTCGTTGTGCTTCATGCTGAATGGTGAAAAACAACATTAATACTAAAATTGGCCTGAATGTCCATTGCCATTAAGAAGTATCGTTGAAGGTGCATGATAATCTGGTTATGGTTTTTTTAATAACGATGAGCTCTACAGTTTTCAGTTTTTGTGAAATGTGCAGCTTATTATATTTGTCCTCGTTTACCTAGTTAGGTCGGAACAGTGTGAACTCAGCTGCAGCCAATCGCCCACAATCAACAGGAAGGTCAAGTTTTGCACCGCCTGTTGGGGCTAATGTGAGGCCTCTACAAGCTGTGGACATGCCAAATGGGACACCTAGGGAAAGAAGGTAAGTGGATTCGCTTTTTGAGTAATTTTATTTTTCTTGGTATTGTAGTGTTGTTTTGCCAACACCACTTCTCAAAACATGTGTGTCACTATCATTCTATCAACAGTTTGTTCCCTAATACAATTTCTTTTTATAATGAACGAGGTGGTTGTTGGAAATAATAGTAGCTTTCAGTTTATCCTTATGTTGCTTTAGATCCGTTTTCTGTTTTGATGAGGCCACGAACATTGCGAGGTTGTTGTGCATGCCGTGGCCAGTAGATGCGTGATCCGGTTTTGGCTCTCGTCGTGGGATGGCACGATGCAGTAGAGGGGCCGATCGGGGAGGCAACCGTTTCCTTTTCCCGTTGAATAAATAGAAGGAAAAGAAGCCCAGAAAAGCTGCAACGCTTACGCAGCACAAACCTTCGTCTCTGAGTGTTCGTCGAGTTCATTCTTGCCGTAGCTAACACGTGGTATCAGAGCCTCGTTGGAGGCGATCCGTGAGAGAGAGAGAGAGTCAGGGATGACGAAGTACGGCGAGAAAGGGAAGGGCTCCGGAGGCTCAACGGAGGACGAGGCCACGCCCCAGGACGGCCGCGCCGTGGTCGTCCACCGGAGCGGTAGAGACCATAATCTCCAGTCCACCCAGTTCCCCATGTTCACCCGCTCCAACTACGGTGAATGGTCCATCCTCATGAAGGTAATCCTGCAGGCCCGCTATCTGTGGGAAGCGGTAACGGTCGGCACGGAGGTGTTCAGGGACGAGCGCAGTGCGATGGAGGTGATCCTCCGTTCTGTGCCTCTCAAACTCGTGCCGGTGCTTGGCGCAAAGAAGACCGCCAAGGACGCCTGGGACGCGCTGAAGTCCATGCGAATGGGGTCAGTGGCGGTCCGCGAGGCGAGGGCGCAAGGACTCTGCAAGGAGTTCGAAGCGTTTGGCTTTCGCTCCGGTGAGACGATCGACGACTGCGTCGTGCGCCTCACCACGCTCGTCGGCAAGATGGTGGATCAAAGTGAGGTGGTCACGGAGGGCAAGATGGTGTGCAAATTCCTGCGCGCCGTCCCGCGCCAGTTCGCCCTGGTCGCGTACACCATCGAGTCGACCGTCGACCTTGACACCACGTCGATCGAGGATATTGCAGGTCGCCTGAAGGGTGCCGAGGAGCGCCTGGCACAAGCGCCGGCAGCCAGCTTCTGCTCCCTGAGGCAGAATGGTGTGCCCGGTCCAAACGCCGCGACGGCGACGGATCCGGCAGCAGTGGCGGCAGCAAATCGTGCGGTGGCAGGAAGCGCGGCAAGGGGAAAGCCGCGGCCAAACCTGCCCCTCCTGTCGCGGCAGGAGAGACGAGCCTGCCAAGGATCAATGCCGTTACTGCGGTAAACTCGGGCACTGGGCCCGTGACTGCAGGAAGAAGAAGAAGGACGAGGCCCACCTCATCCAGCCTGCCGGCGGCGACGACGACAAACCAACGCTGCTGATGGCGACCGCGGCGATCTCGCTGCCGGAAGCCCACCACGTCGCTGGCCAGGTCTTCCTCAATGAGGAGCGCGCGGAGGCTCACCTTCGGCGCGGCAGCGAGAACTGCGACGGCAAGTGGTACCTTGACTCAGGCACGTCGAACCACATGTCCGGCGATCGTGCTGCGTTCGCCGACCTCGACGAGAACATCCACGGCAAGGTGAAGTTCGGCGACGGCTCCCTGGTGGATATCTGCGGGAAGGTCTCGGTGCTTTTCTCAATTCGCTCCGGCGAGCACCGTGCCCTAACCGAGGTGTACTACATCCCTCGCCTGCGGACCAGCATCATCAGCCTCGGGCAGCTTGACGAGAACGACTGCGACACGCGCATCTATCGCGGGGTGATGACCCTGCGCGACCGTCGGAACCATCTTCTTGCCGAGGTACCTCGTAATTCTAGTCGCCTCTACGTCGTTCGCCTGCAGATTGCTCGCCCCGTGTGCCTGTCCGCGCACGCGCAGAGCGATGCCTGGCGCTGGCATGCGCGACTCGGGCATCAGAACTTCCAGGCGTTGGTGCGCGACGGCCTGGTCCGCGGGCTGCCACTCCTGGAGCACGTGGAGCAGCTGTGCGAGGCGTGTCATTCCGGCAAGCAGCGGCGGGCGTCGTTTCCGCAGAAGGCCAAGTACCACGCGACAGAGCCCCTGGAGCTCGTTCACGCGGACCTATGCGGCCCGATCGCCCCGGCGACACCACGCGGGAACAAGTACTTCATGCTCCTCGTCGACGACTACAGTCGGCACATGTGGCTCGTCCTACTCCCAACGAAGGACGCAGCCGCGCCGGCGATCAAGCAGTACCAGGCGGCGACCGAGGTGCCGTCCGGCAAGGCGCTCCGCACGTTCCGCACCGATCGAGGGGGAGAGTTCACATCGAACGATCTCTCCACGTACTTCGCCGACAACGGCGTACAACGGCACCTCACCGCGCCATATTCTCCACAGCAGAACAGAGTCGTGGAGCGCCGCAACCAAACCGTCGTCGCCATGTCAAGGAGCATGATGAAGGCCAAGAACGTGCCGACCAAGTTTTGGGGCGAGGCGGTGTCGACAGCGGTCTACATCCTGAACCGCTCTTTCACCCGCAGCCTCGATGGCATGACGCCACACGAGGCCTGGCACGGCGCGAAGCCGGACATCCACTACCTGCGCACCTTCGGCTGCGTCGCTCATGTTAAGGTAACTCGGCCAAATCTGAAGAAGCTTGATGATAGATCTATGCCGATGGTGTTCCTAGGGTACGAGTTGGGCTCCAAAGCCTACCGCTGCTACGACCCGACGACCCAGCGAGTCCATATCTCTCGCGATGTGGTCTTCGATGAAGGTGCAAGCTGGGCGTGGGGGGAGCAAGCCGACGAGGTAACGGGCATGGATTCACTCTGCCTGTGCCAGGATTCAGGGGAGCTTCTGCCGCGGCTGGATCTGCTACAGTGCATGGCGACGCCACTCCGTCTGCAGCGGCAGGAACTTCAACACGCACGCCGGCACCCGCCGCGCGGCCCGTGGAGTTCGCGACACCTCCGCCATACGACCCCAGCATGTTCGACGCCGACGCCGACTCGGAGACGCACCACCGTTACCGGCGCGTTTCTGATTTGCACACCCCCGGGCGCACGCCGCCTGGGCAGGCCGAGCGCCTGCTTCTTCTCCCGGCAAATGAGCCGGACACGTTCGAGGCCGCTGAGCCTCACGAGTGCTGGCGCCTTGCCATGCTCAATGAGATGCAGTGCATCGAGGAGAATGAGACCTGGGAGCTGACCGATTTACCTGCAGTCAAATGCCCCATTGGCCTCAAGTGGGTGTACAAGATCAAGAAGGACGCCGCCGGGAACGTGATCAAGCACAAGGCGCATCTGGTCGCTAAGGGGTACGTGCAGAAGGCCGGCATCAATTTTGACGAGGTGTTCGCGCCGGTCGCCCGGCTCGACTCTGTGCGGCTGATCCTCGCCATTGCCGCCCACGTTGGGTGGAAGGTGCACCACCTTGATGTGAAATTGGCGTTTCTCAACGGCGAGCTGGATGAGGAAGTCTATGTTGTGCAGCCGCCTGGCTTTGTGCGCGACGGCTGTGACAGCAAGGTGCTGCGCCTGAAGAAGGCGCTCTATGGACTCCGTCAGGCCCCTCGCGCGTGGAACACGAAGCTGGACGACACACTGCCACACCTGGGCTTCACAAGGAGCCCAAACGAGCACGCCGTGTATGCGCGTGGGGACGGCAACAAGCGTGTTCTCCTTGGCGTCTACGTCGACGATCTCATTGTGACGGGCGCCGATGCGGACGAGGTTGATCGCTTCAAGCTGCAGATGAAGGAGTCGTTCAAGATGAGCAACCTGGGTGAGCTCACCTACTACCTCGGCATGGAGGTGCGCCAGGACGCAGACGGCATCACCCTGTGTCAGGGCGGGTACGTTGACAAGATCCTCCAGAAGGCTGGCATGGCGGACTGCAACCCCGTGCATGTGCCCATGGAGGCCAGGCTCAAGCTCAGCAAGGAGAGCAAGAACCCGCCGGTGGACGCGACGCTCTACCGCAGCATTGTCGGGAGCCTCCGGTACCTTGTGCACTCGAGGCCGGACATCTCGTTCGCTGTGGGCTATGTGAGCAGGTTCATGGAGAATCCGATGACGGAGCACTTCGGCGCCGTCAAGCACCTCTTGCGGTACATTGCTGGTACTCGCAACTATGACTGCCAGTTCGTGAAGGGGAAGGCAGCGCGTCTAGCCGGCTACAGCGACTCGGACATGGCTGGCGACGTGGACGACCGGAAGAGCACATCCGGCGTGCTGTTTCTGTTCGCCGGCAGCCCGGTGACATGGCAGTCATCGAAGCAGAGGGTGGTGACGCTATCATCATGCGAGGCGGAGTACGTTGCTGCCACCACTGTCGCGTGCCAAGGAGTTTGGCTCGGGCGTCTCATTGGCGATCTTCTTGGAGCTGATCCAGAGGTTGCCACCATCTTCATCGACAACAAGGCGGCGCTCCAACTGTGCAAGAACCCTGTGTTTCACGATCGGAGCAAGCACATCGAGACAAGGCAATCACTTCATCCGAGGGTGCATTGAGGAAGGGAAAATCTCCGTCGACTACGTCAACACCAATGGGCAGCTCGCTGATATCCTTACCAAGGCGCTTCCCCGGGCCAAGTTTGAGGAGCTGCGCGAGCGCATTGGGATGATCCAGGTGAAAGGCAACTGATTAGGGGGAGTTTGTTGGAAATAATAGTAGCTTTCAGTTTATCCTTATGTTGCTTTAGATCCGTTTTCTGTTTTGATCAGACCACGAGCATTGCGAGGTTGTTGTGCATGCCGTGGCCAGTAGATGCGTGATCCGGTTTTGGCTCTCGTCGTGGGATGGCACGATGCAGTAGAGGGGCCGATCGGGGAGGCAACCGTTTCCTTTTCCCGTTGAATAAATAGAAGGAGAAGAAGCCCAGAAAAGCTGCAACGCTTACGCAGCACAAACCTTCGTCTCTGAGTGTTCATCGAGTTCATTCTTGCCGTAGCTAACAGTGGTACCCTGTTGGTAGTCTTGGTTTTAGTTGGTGCTTGAAAAATAAGATCATATTGTTCATGTGATTCATGGTGATTTTTAATGATTTATAAAATTTTAGCGGGCGTGAGATATATCATATAAGACGTATGACCATAGTGGCCTTACAGTAGGCAGTTCTAGCATCAATGTTGTAAGATGATTCCTTTTCCCTGTAGAACACTATTTTTTCCGTTCTGTTAATTAGTTTCGCTGTTCATTTTAGTACCTTGTACACGAGCGTAAAATGTTGGTCTTTACTAAAACAATTTCTGGTATCACTTTCTTGTCTGTTCCTAATATCCTAGTAAAATT
This sequence comes from Brachypodium distachyon, assembly GCF_000005505.3. NCBI lineage: Eukaryota > Viridiplantae > Streptophyta > Magnoliopsida > Poales > Poaceae > Brachypodium > Brachypodium distachyon. The sequence goes on along the minus strand of NC_016134.3, from coordinate 19,789,062 downwards.
ACTGTGTGCATCTCGCTGAAAACTTGTAAGCATGAGGATACTGTGTGCATTGACCTTATATTGCTCTGATATTCTTGCTCCGTCACACCCCTGGCATAGTTCTTTTTGACATAAAACGTTACACAATAGGCCTAACCCAAAGTACTATATATTAAATTTATACCATTAATGTCTTAAGATTTCTTATTTTAGGTTTCTTGAGAAAGTATGGATCATTTGATGGTGTTCTTGTCGCAATCAGAATAACTTTCACTAATATTGTCAAGATCGTTCATTGTGAACTAAAACTAGTCCAGTATACTTGTAAACATAAACTGACAGCAGGTTGTTAGGATTAGAGTTAATGATTGTATATTGAAATGTTGTAGGACAATCTATCCAGATCCCACTTTTGCACAGTCCACACGATCAAGAGACTCCCATGACAGTTCAACGCTAACAGAAGAGGTTTGCCCTCAACTTTATTGTTATACGGTACCTCTTATGTTATGAGGTTGTGCAGACACTTTTCTGCTGAACCATTAGTGATAATATGAAGTGTTCATCAATAATAATGTGGTAACTTAATTTGCGTGACGTGATCTGATAATGGTTGCATTCCTTTTTCAGGTTGAAATGCTAAAAGATGAGAATGTGAATCTTTTGGAAAAGGTGTGCTACAGTTCTTGCTTGTGTTGTGATCAATTCGATGAAAAAGGAAAGGGAAGTGTCTTCCTTCCGTATGACACTAGTGATAATGCTCTTGTTTTTTAATTTCAGCTTGGACTAGCAGAAGAGAAATTTAGACAATCTGAAGCACGGACAAAGGAGCTTGAAAAACAGGTAACTTGCTTGGTGAGTTTTGTGTATAAGATGGCATTACCGAGATGATATTTGCTACTAATAAATTATTATGCGAAATATGTTGCTACCTCCATCAGCACCGCTAGATACAGCTTCAGACCGTGCTTTCATTTCGCATATTTTCACCATTTTACTATAACACATCCTCCTTTCACATTTATATACTCAGTTATACAATGCCACATTTACTTAACATGGTCAATATGGTCGGATTCGACCATCAATTACTGCTTAATTTATTTTCAGTGCCTAACATGCATAGAACTGGATTACCGCGAGCTAAATATGAATTAGTTTATCAGAGGTTGCGGTACTAAGTAGTGCAGAAGACATAGATATGCGAATCTTGAAGCTCGAATTCACAATACGTACGGGAGTATAGACCACAGGGTGTAGAAAATCCATGATCGTATGATTATATATTGCTCACACTAATAAGAACTGTGTTCCGCACATCAATGCTCATGCAATCTTAGTTTTGTTCAACTTGGTTCAATTTTACACCGAACCTGGTATGTACTTTCTAAGGGATCATTTTGGTTTTATAATTGGTTTTCTTGTTTTATGTGACAATGGGTGAATGACAAGTACATTCATCACTCAACCTTATGTCCTTACTATTTTTAGGTTGCTAATCTTGGTGATGGGTTATCTATGGAAGTTAAGCTTATGAAAAGGTAACCTGACGTGTATAATCTGTGTCCTCTTGCATGTTGCCTTGCTTGCCACAGTTTTGACGATTTCTGATTTTAATGCAGGAGGGAAGAGATGCTAGTGAGAAAGGAGGTACAGTTACATATTTTCTAGTTGCAAATATCATTAATTTTTCAAGAAATTTAAGAAAAAATAAATAAATAACACTGACACCGATGCTCTGTTGATTAGACAAACTGACATGATAATATTCTCCAGAGTAATGATGTGTCATGTACATGTACCTGCATGCACTTTAGTTGGGCCATAGAAATGCACTCCCTTTTGTTATGCATGAACATGACATTGATACATTTTTTTTCTTGAATAAAAACAGCAAGAAATAAGGAAAGCTCTTATATCCAAGAATGATAAAAGTGAGGAAATCACCACTCTTCAACAACAACTACAGGTAAAGGACTAACCTGCAATAAGAAACATTACCAGTTCAATCATCTGTGGCCTGTACTTGCGCTTCTTGCACCCCTTCTTGATGACAATGGCACGCCGCTGTTCGAGTTAACCATTTGTGGCAAATTGTTGTTTCCTCTACTAGTCTGCAAGTGAAAAGGCAGAAGTTGCTGAACGGAAACTCAAAGAAGCTGAATCTGAAACAAAAGCCTTACGCACAATGACACAGAGGATGATCTTAAGCAAAGAAGAAATGGTTAGTTTCCTTTTCTTTTCAAGTCAAAGATAAACCAGACAAAGAGATCTATTTCGTTGTGAAATTGTGATGTGTTAAGTGTGTGATGTTTGTAGGAAGAAGTTGTTATGAAGAGGTGTTGGCTTGCTCGTTACTGGGGCTTGGCTGTTCAATATGGTAATGCATTGTTAGGACCTTACCATATGTCGCTGAATAAAGACAAACATTTGACATGGGAGCTTTTCTTTGTGTGATTCATTCCTAAAAACTGAATGCTAGTAACATGACTTAAGGGGACTAGAAACATCAGACTTCCAATCACACCTCTACTTATAGTATCTCATGCAATTATGCTCTGTTTCTTAGTTCCCATCAGAAAACAGTAACTTTGCTCCCCTTTTTGAATTTGCGAATTGAATTTTGCAACTTTCGAATTAATCCTTGTAATGCTCCAGGCATCTACCCGGACATCTCTATTTCAAAATATGAATACTGGTCTTCTTTTGCTCCCCTTCCCCTTGAGTATGTAACAGCTGCTGGACAGAGAGCTAAGGATGGATCTCATCATAGTGGCAAGTTACTGACCTTCTAACTGTTCAAAATGATATATTCATATATTAATAAAAATATTTATTTACTTTCCCTGGTTGCCTTGTGTAACAGGAACTAATGGTTTGGAAGAAACAGACATGCTTGTTCACGATTTGACTGTCACAGCAGGAGAAGGCAACATAGAAACCATGCTTGCTGTTGATAAAGGACTTAAAGAACTAGCTTTCTTAAAGGTGCATATGTTTTTTTCATCCACATATTCTATATAGTAAACCTTCGACACAGATATCAACACCTCTGCTAACCTGATACTCAACGAAGTTTTTTCAGATTGAAATCCACTCTCGCTTTTCTCCATTGGCTTCTGAATTCTGACACTGACACTATCTGTTCCTAATTATTTGAAGGTTGAGGATGCTGTTCTTATTGCTCTTGCCCAACATCATCGTCCTAATGCTGCTGAGCTGCCAGATCCAGGTCTCTCAGTTTCTGTACTTTTTTTCCTAGTTGTTATGATTATGTAAATAACTGTAACTATCAATAAATACATCATTTTACCATTATTCCTTCCTTGCTCATCAGAGAGGATAACACATACTTATGGTTCTGTTTGCAGATATTAAATCATCTGGTGACGAAAAATTCACTGAAGCATTTGGTACAATCATCTTTATCTTTTTTCCGTTACATGAGAATGCTTTTCTTTCAGCATTAGTAGTAGTTAGCAGCAGCACAATGTAGTGCTACCCTATCCTTTTTTATAGGGAAATCTTAAGAATTTCTTATCGATGCTTAACTTAATTCTGGTTCTGCAGATCTAAGCAAGGAGGAAGAAGAAGATGTATTGTTCAAGCAGGTAGCTCTTGACTTATAAACTTTACCTGGTATTTCCTACTTGCATGCATTGAGTGGTAGTACTTCAGAGGTGACAATTCGGGGTATTTTAGCCTTCTCAATGTTTCCTTGACCAAAATATGTCCTATATTTTCGAACAGAGGGAGTAACTGATTGGTCATATGCAAATAATGCTAATATTGCTCCATGGTGAACGTGTCATCTTGTCCTATACTGCTTTGCTTACATGTAGCAAGATTGTTTGAGTTACCGGAACCATTTCTTTATATGGTTGATCAAACGATGGATCCTAGCTCATCTTGGTATTGATTTATTGTTTATTTGAAGTAAATTTCATACAAGCAATACTAATAAGACAAATTGTGAGATACATAAACTAAGGAAGCTGAATCAATAGCTTCATTTTTAGATAACTTGACTAAGATTCTAAAACTGCTTTCAGTAATTTTGACTCTTCCATTCAATTATGCATAAGACAATTATGAGGCCTTTTCCATGGTGATTGCTAATATATTGCCACTACGAGTTGGCATTTTGTACAAATGCCACTGGTTGTGAGAATTTGCCCAAATGCCAACTTGTTGCATGGTTAAACAATATGGTGCAATGAACAAATAAAAAAAAATTAAGTTCACGTTGTAGCAATTTTAAAGTTGGTTAAATTAATTCTGCACTCATGTTTATGAACCACATACTTTAACTTAATATCACATTTACTGTATAAACACCTTCATCGATATATTATCGGATTGTAAATAAAAACACCTTCCTCCATATATCAGTGAGCACTAATCATTGGAGAAAATGTGGAATGACACCTCGTGCTCATTCAGTTTTTGAACAGTGGACTAGCTAGGCGGTTATTATTTTAATCAAGCAACATCAAGTCATTTGAGATAACCATATCTACTGACATCTCTGGTCTGTTTCCTTTTTTCACTTCCACATTCTTCCTGTTCTTGTAGACCGCCAAATCTTGTGTATTGATTCTCAGTTCCTGATGATTGACCTAATGGTATCAACAAAAGGATAAAGTGAATTGCAGTTATCCAATTCATGATGGATCTTGGTTACAGTTAGATCGGCAGGAAAAAGACTAGCTGCATAGTCTGCATGATGAGAGTTGCATTTTTTTAGTAAGTGTGTAGGAGCACTGCAATTCAATTCAATGAGAGGGAAAAGATAAAATAATGTACAAGTGGTCTTTGATTGATTATTAGGCTGTCATTTTTTTGTTCCCTGTGTAGTTATTTTTGCCTATACAAGTGATCCACTTTGATGTTACTCAGGCTTGGCTGATCTATTTCTGGAGAAGGGCTAAAAGCCATAATGTAGAAGACGATATTGCGGAAGAGCGATTGCAAATGTGGATTGATCGACAGGACCAGCAACCTACTTCACATGATGCTGTGGATGGTATGCACCTAGCTGCTTATATATTGCTCTGTACACTAATTTTGCTTGGTTTCATTGATAACAAAACGTGCATGACCCATGCATAATTTTGACAGTGTTGTGCATATCTCGTTATCTGAAAATCGTAACAAGTTGATGAGGATGCACAGAAGAAGTACAACGAACCTTCATACTTGCATTTTCTTTACCTAAAAAACCCTTTTTTCTTAATATTGAACTTTCTTTTTTGTGGAAGACTAACCGTTTATTTGGTGCAAAATTCTGCATTCTGTCTTGCCTCCCTTCAATGTCTTTCCAATTTTCCATAAATCGTGTGCTTTTGCTTGTTCGGTAATCAAGATGCCTTCTATTCATGAATTTCTTAGACCTCGGACTGGTGTCATACAGCTAACTTCAAGTCCCATACCTACAATACATTTTGTTGCAGTTGAGCAAGGCATGCACGAGCTGAGAAAGCTAGGAATCGAACAAATGCTGTGGGAATTCTCCCGTCAGGAGGTGAACACGGCCGAAGACGAATTGTCAGATGCTGAGGATGATCTGACCTAGCAGCCTCAATTGCATTCAGCCCAGACCCCAGATACACACCTGTGTACTATACAGCAGCCATATAGGACATTGAAAAGATGTTTCTGGATTTGGTTTCGAGGTCCGAGTTCCAGCACCAGAACAGATTCATTGATTATTATTTTTTTGTACATAACTTGCATCCAACAGTGTTACTAAAGCAGCTTGAAAGGGCGAGATCATTTAGCAAACCTAGTGATATACTTCCTACGTTCCATATTAAGTGACTCAAATTTGTCTAAATATGGACGTATCTATATACTAAAATACGTCTAGATATATGTAATATTACGGCACTTAATAAGAGACAGGAGGTAGTACTTTTCCATGGGCCTAACATATATAGCTGATGCCATCACTACATACATTATCACATCTGCTGTCAATGTTTGTGAGTGAAGAGAGGCTTTTTCCTGTTTATATTCAATGCAGCCGAATTAGCAGTAAGCTAAGCCTTCAATCATGTGACTAGCCAGCCCATGACAGTTTAGGAGGTCTATGTGACATACTTTCGGCTGGAAGTTTAATTGGTTTATTCCCATCCCAGCCGTGTTTCGAAGATGTGATGCTTTTCTCTAATTAATTTGTATTGGTAGTTGGGTCAATCAACATCACCTTGAGAGGCTTGAGACTCGAGAAATACTTATGTCACTCAAGCTGTTTTCTTTTAGAAGTCGTTTTTGTTGTACATGAGGAATTGCCAATTTTAGGTTCATCTGAATCCACGAGTCACCGGACGCTGTAAGTTGTTGATGTGAGCATGGTGTATTACTGGAGTAGAATGGATCGTTGGGACCACATGATCCCCATCCTCCAATGGTATGGAGACAGTGTTCTCTTGTTGAGCGCAGACTCATATGATCCAATTAAGTGATTAACCAGAGCAGATAGCCAGATACTCCCTCCGATCTATAGAGTTTTGAATAATTTGAACTCATGAAATGTTGTGGAAGCTCTTAAAGAAGGCTAAACAAGATGTAGTGAGTGGACTCAGGTTAGTACTCCGTAAGATTTATCTGAATGTTTGTAGTTATTGTCCTAGAAACTCTGCGAACAAGCTTCTGGTAACTTGCAGCAGGCTAGTGAAGTGAACAACGTGCGCATGAATGCACGCATGATCTACTTGCTCGCTGACGTGGCAGAGCGTGATGATAACTCATTCACATGTGACTGAGACCACGGGATCTTGATCCAATGGTTCATCATGGCTACAAATTCGGGCAACAGTCACAGGCTCGCACAATTGATGTATCTGCATCGTTTGTCCATTGTCGTTGTACATTTCTACGTTTATACGACGTTGCATTTTTATCCATGTGAGGCAAAAGAAATTAACAAAAAAAATCCAAAATGCTAGGAGTATAAAATGTTCTAGGTTTGTCTTCCGTTTAATTCGTTACTTTGACCAAGTTTATAAAAAAAAAATCTACCAGCAACTACAAAATAAATTTGTCTTATTAAATCCATCATGATATATTTTCATAATATACTAATTTGGCAATATAAATGTTACTACATATTTTTCTGTAAACTTGAACAAACTTTAAAATGTTTAATTTCGACAAAGCTGAAAATCTTATATTTAAAAGAGGAAGAAGTAACATTTTCCTGACAGCACAAGGACGCACGTACCACCACACACGCCTGCTGCATGCCCTGATATGAGTGTGTCCTCCAAGCAGTGGACTTGAGATAAATCTCTCTGTCTTACGAATTTCCTACTGATTCTAATTTTACTTAACTTTTACTGGCGGGGTCCACGTGTATGTAGGCGCTATTATTTTGGGCCTCTTTGGATTGATAGAGATTCGAAAGAATTTTTTTGGGATTCTAGCTAATGCATGTGAATTTCGCATAAAGACCTTCTAGATTCAAAGAAATAAACCCTGCAAAGTCGATGTAGATTGTTTTATTATACCACAATTCTAAGGAAATTGCATCTACATGAATGGTTAGCACCAGATCCTATCGTCTATTGCTACCTCCGTCCACAAATAAGTGTAGTTCTAAGTTTTGTCGTACATCGAACTTTTTTAAAATTTGATCAACTTTGCTGAAAGAGTAGCAACACATATGACATCAAAATCTGTATATTACGAAACTGCATTTCAAAATGGATCTAATGATACTAATTTAGTGTCATAAATATTACTACGTTTTTCAAAAAAGTCAATCAAACTTTAAGGCTGTGTTTGGACACAAAGTATTTTTCAAACCATGGTATTGCAAAACCACAGTAATATTTGCCCTGGCTAAAGAATACTGCAGTTTCAGAAAACTACGGTTCTTCTCAGTTTTGCCAAAACTACCGAGGCGTTTGGCAGCGTTGTATTTACCGTCGTTTTCTTTAGTTAACATTTTGATCTAGCTGTGTTGACCGCAAAGCATCATGTGGAGCACAACGGCTGCGGCTGCTGGCTGCCAGACGAGCTCCAGCGTGCGGCTGCCCCTCGTAGTCCCCGGCGGCGCCGAACAGCGACGAAGACAACGACTGCGACTGCATCACCTGCGGCGGCGCCGTGCCGCCGGCAACTAAGGAAGCCAGATCCGTTGGCAGAAGGCGCTTGAGGATGGTCCTCTCTGGCGTCATCATCATCAGCGACTCCACGTACGGCAGTCGCGGCGGAGCGAGGTGAGGACGAAACATCCAGTCCCTGACGATGGCGGAAGCGAGGACGGCGGTCGCATCGTCGAGCAGCATGCGGCGGGGCCGCGCGAGGGACGCCAAGATCTGGTACCATGGCTGCAGCTTCCGCAACCCGAACGACGGCTGCACCGTGACGGTGCCTAGGTACACGCTCCAGTCGCCATCAATGTACACCTCCTACAGCAGCGCCGCCGCCGCCTGTGAGATCGAGGGGGGCTGAATGATTGCGCAGAAGCGAATTAAAACTTTTTCGGAAAGTTCAAACCCTATATTATTTTTCTGTCCGTGATAGTAAAACAACTGTAACTTTTTATTGGATGAACCAAAAAATACGTATGAGTATGAAAAAGAAAGGTATTGAAATTATCTAATGAACGCAGCAAGAATCAGCTCAATCGAACATACCAATCAAAAGATATGATCAAAACAGTAACAGCTGTCAGAAAGTCACGAGGATTAATCTAAAACCAATTTCGAGAAATAATAAGAAAGATGAAGTAATCGCGATCTTTGTTTCATCTCGTGATAAACCTGCAGCAAATTATTATGAACTCGTGCTGAACCTGCAGCAAAGTGTTAGAAAGATCTAGCACGAATAATCTACGAAGATCCGAGAAGAAAGAGATGACACCGCCAACGAATTTCTTTATTGCAACGATGTCGATCGATTACAAAGATGCAACCGTGCATTCAAGAACTCTCCAAGAATTGATCTAGATGTAAAGTTCTGAGTTCCCTCACGTCCTTACTAAAACCCTAGCTAGGACGCCCTCTATTTATAATGGAAAATTCGCGACTCTAAACCAAGTCCGAATCCAACACGAACGCCTCTGTCCCGGTCGGTATTCTGCCCGTGGGGCCCACATACGACCTCGGATTGAGATGACTCCAAAAGCAAAATTGTTCGTTTCAACAACGCGCACAACTTTCATGTGGACACTTTTCCATCAGATGCCATCTTGATGACGCTACTGTTTAATTTTTAAACAGCTCTCATCTAGCCACGGCTGGACATACATGTCTTCACGTCGATGCCACTCCATGCCATCTACTCTTCTTGTGGTGTCTTCAAAACTCGACAGTCACGTGTCGAATATCTCCAATACCGTACATCTCCGGTATAAACAACGTACGACAAACCGGTGCCCTCCCGGATCATCGTAGCCTTCACTTCCATTGTTCCTTCGCACGAACGTCCCGCATGACCTCGATCCTTCGACCTCGGCTTCTCCCAAGTTTCGTCCCTCGATCCCGTCATCGTCCACGTTCCTCTAGCTCCGGCAACACCTGAAAGCGAACATACAAATAACCAGTACGAGCACAAATCCACGACTTGACTCAGGGTAAGTTCCACACAACTCACACCATGTTTTCACATAAGAAACTAATGGATCAACGCACCACTAGCAAAGCACTATGTCCAAACAAGATACATGTCATCACATAAATATTCATATTATCCAAAATATCCACATCAATGTTTCATCTAAAACACTTACCAATGTTACACATGACTTATGATTTCACACCGCCGCACCGCCAATCCCCTCACAAACCAGCACCGCCGATCTCTCTCTCTCTCTCTCTCTCTCAGGCTCGTCGATCCCCTCACAAACCAAGCACGCGCATCGAATTGGAACCCGCATCAGCTGGAAGAGAAATTTGGGATTGGAGGCGAATCCTCCATCTCACCGATGGAGACAACGATACGCGGCGGCTTAAGGGACCGAGAGAGGCGGACCATTTTTATCTCCGCTGGACTATTTTCCTTTCTCCGTCTCGGCCGAGGGACACAAGCAGTGACGGCTTGAGGAAGAAAGTTGCGAGCAAGGCAGGGGTGGGGGCAGCTTTCTCGTTTCTCAGTAAAAATATAAAGAGGTCGGGGGCTCTTTATTTTATACAGAGAAAATACTGCAGTTTTGGGGATACCATGATATTAATACTACAGTTTTTTGTTGTATCCAAACACCTCAAAATATTTGAAACCAGAGTAATTTTAAAAACTGTGGTATTCTCGGAATACTCTAAAAGTACTGAGGTACGAAATAGGGACTAATATTTTTGATTTAGGTCAAAACCTAAAAGAAAACTTATTTGTGGACAACTGTTTAAACAAGAGTCGCATGACTAATACTAGGGGCGGAGCCAGGCCCCGCGGCAGCCCGAGCAGCCGCCCAGGGTGTGGATTTTTTTTTTCTTTGCTAATTTTAGTATTTTGAAGATCGATTTAGCTTGGATCTTACTTAATATTCTTTGCTGATTTGAAGCAATGGCCCCTGGCATAATGGAATCTTGGCTCCGCCCCTGATTAACACCTCTATATGCACAGACGGTCAGACCTCATTGAACAAATTTCTTGTGTCATGCATGAACCTTCTGCCCCTCCAAATTTTCCACAAAAATCTTTGAACTTTTGTTTCCTGTAAAGAGCTAGTTTGCAGATTTCTATGTTTTTTTGTTTCCTATAAAAATCAACAAATCATGATATTTATCATACATTTTTTTTCTATTCTTTGGAATCCTACGATCCAAAAAGTCTCAACTTTGTTGGTACACTGTGATATGGACATGCTAACCATGGATACGACCTTTGGTACCCTCAATTCTATAATATTTGACAAGATTTATAATCAGGTGAATTCAAGTAGTAATTGTTTTCATTGTCATATTTATGAAAAGGCGGAGCTACTACTATCTTGTCTCGTTTTATTCCGTAGGCATCTTGTCGAGCTTTTCAAATCCAAGGTCAAGATGAGATACGATGAAGGCGAACGGGAGGGCCAACAAGAATCAAGCATTCATACAGCTGAGAGGGAAGGATTTCAAGTGTACTTTCCAACAAATCAAACGGCACATGATTCGGAGCTTGTTAGAGAAAGATATCACGAATTAAAGTTGAATCCGATTCGGGTCCGAGCTGCCAGGAGACCCGAATTTGTTTTAATCACCCAGACCGCATCCGGAGTCCAAATTAAGCAAACAAGTACTTGTTGGAAAGGTAATTACAAGACCTTTCCAACGGATCTGGCCCCATCAAGAGATGCCACTCGTGCTGACCGTGGCGGACAAAACAAGCTGACGGATCTGTTTTTCTGTTTCCTAAAGAGTTGTAGTTTGTTAGGGAAGTTAGAGATAGAGTTGGATTTCGGCCTCCTTACTCAAGGTGGACGAAAATATCTCTCCGTCCTCCTATTTATACCCCATGAGCGCCTCTATGGAGCCTTGGGTTTTGTTTAGTTAAAAGTTAGCCATCGCTACTACTTCGTGTAATCGCGTGTGTCAGTTAGACCACCTGTTTTACCGCTTTCGGAACCCCAACTTATCGTCTCGTTGAGACATTGGTTTGATATAGTATATTCGCAATTTTAGATTGCATCCGCTATTTATCTTGTTCTTGCTTGTTCTTCGATTGCTCACAGGAACAAAGACCTTCGTGGTCAGGTTGATCGTGCCCCCGCGTGATCAATAACCTTTTGGAGTTGGTGTATCGATTGCTAAGGCGCTGCCTCCTAGGCCGTAGTCGGATCGTCAACGTCACCTCCTACCCAAATCGAGAGTTACCAATCTCATCGAAAGATCGGGCCATCCGCACCCGTATCACGCTGCCAGGAAGAAGTAGTTCTCATGTTGATCTCTTCTTCCACCTATATGCTCTTCCTGCCGTGTCGTTGCTTTGGGTGCATGCATGAAACAGAATTATAGCCCTACGGAACGCAGCTCTTTGCCGTGAAGCCACTGTTGATCCAAGACATATGGAAAAGCTGGCGGCTAAAAACTCTCTCTCACACACACAATCAGGGCCGGGCACACACTAGTGTATGCTGCTGTGCTGGCGTGGCGAGGCAGGACCACTTTCAGTGGTTGCAGGGGTCCACGCAAACCCACATTTGTCACTACGAGGAAGATGGTTACACATTTGCTGCACATTAACAGTGTGTTGTAGTACATCTAAAAAACAGTGCGTGTGTTGTAATCCTCATTTTCATTTTGGGCAAATATGCGAAATTTCAAGAAACTAGCTATTGTATTTTGTTCAACACCGGATTAATGTTCCCTCGCCGGCTCGCCCGCTCCTAGCTAAGCTACCCGTCTTATTCTACGAGCAGCCAACAGGAAGAATTCAAATGCATACCACTGTTGACAAACTGAAAGAGAAATCCGCCGGTGTAAATAGAGCAGTTTGTCAAAGATTGCATCTAGCATAGCGGATCGGATCATGTGGTCCAGTCCACCAAGGCAGGTCGCTCGCCATTTTAGCAAAGCAAGCACGCCAATGCCAATGCGTGCAAACCCCAGGCTTTTGCCTTTTGTTCGTTTTTGTTCGAGGGGCCTCACCCTCCCCGGGCCGTCGGAAGCATTGCCACTACAAACCTGACAAAATAATCACATGGGAGCCAAAAAGGTACGTAAAAAAAGCCAGTGGATACACCCAAGTTGTCTTTTTGGCCCAGCAGCCACTCACCGGCTGAACCCACCATATACATGCGCACCAATTTTCGCTCAAAAAAATGTGCACCAATTTGAATTTTGATAGCTATACATTAAATCTTAAGCTCCTTGGCTAACTCATGGTTTTAACAAAAAAAAAATCAAAATTAGAGTTTGACATCTTTATAGTAGTTTTTTTAGAAAAAAATATCACCGGCGTCTTCATCGATTGATGCATGTAGTTTATGTATTATTAAAACTCTCAAAAAAATTCATCGTCGCACAAATAAAAATCTGATCACAACAAACTTGAAAAGATTACGCTTGACCAATTATAAAGCTGACGCATCAACCAGACAAATATTCGTGTGACAGTCTCCAATCGGTTGCAACCAGACTCCAAAAGATCTCTGGCATCTCTTTGATGCAGTATGGGCCATGAACGGATCCAACGTGACACCATGTGAATAACCTACAACAAATTGGATTTTTTCATTAAAAACTAAGTTATTCATGCCTTTAAAAATCGACCAACAAATTGCGTTTAGCTTCACGAAAAAATGGTTTCGGCACGAATAGTTGTTTTTTACTATTTGGCATTGTTTATTTGTATATATCGCTTTTTAATTCCTTCCCGATGAAATTGAGTTTTGACTTGAAGATTTTCATGTATGTAGAACATCACACCTCAACATATTGCATTTTTGCAGATATTTTTTAAAATTTTAAACATGGTTTTTATGAGTTTGCATAGTTTGCACCGTATGGCGGGTTTTCACCTCATATTTTTCCTTAAAAGAATATCATGTTTTGGGTATATTAATGGGAATATTTTTTGGTAGGAGACTTCTTATATACTGATATATGAATAAGTCTTCTGATCTTTTATTTTTTGTGGTTCTTCTTGAACTTTAGGGATTTTTGTCAAACCCACTGATCGGGAATGCTTTCAAAACATGCACTCTAAGAATTTTTAAAAAATTGTGCTTACACTAAAAAGAAAAGCTCATATACTAAACTTGGCAGATACGCTCAACACCTCTCGAGTTTGATCTTTTTTCTAGAGCATGAAACATTATGAATCTGTCTACAAAGCAATGTACAGCAAAGCCACTTCACCCTTTACCTTCTCAAGAAAGTGAGATTCAGAGACGTACGACAGTGCATCTTTTTATTTTTACCCTCAAGAAAGTGGAGTACTGGAGCAAATACAGACGGTGGGAAGGGGGACAAAGAGAACAAAGAGGGTTCTGTAGGGACAGGTCAGCCATGTCATGCACTTTGGTCGCATGATCGCCACAAGGAAAGGAGACGCCCTGGCCGATGCACAGGACGCAGTGAAAGCCTTTTTTCTTTTTTTCTTTTTTTTTTTAAGAAAGGAGCCTTGTTCCCGATTTCATTTAAGAAACCGCATCGTGCATGTCGGCAACAGTCAAAATAACAAAAATAAACCACAGCCGGGACACACGCCCGAGCTATGAACCGCTAGAGCAAAAACAAACTGAAAAACAAACTTCGGGGCAACTCCCAGATCCAGAAACAAACTAACAAAATAGAAAAAGCCAGGTATCAATGTTCCAAGCGCCTCAACGCCTCCCATCCATGAGTCTTATTCATAGCGTCAGCCATCACAGTCTTGAGGACCATCGCAATATACAACGAAAGGCGTCGGATCTTATGCTTCTGCAATCCAACCCAAAATTCCAACCAGCGACAAAGAGAAAACACCAAGTTAGCAGGATCTTTAAGAACAATTCCTTAAAAGCAGGTAGCATTTCTAGCTTTCCAGATTGACCAACAGAGAGCAGTCACACCAATAGTTACACTAGTAAACCCAAGTACGTAAATGTTGCATAGAACTAGGACGCTGCCTAATACCAAAAGCACAGCTTATGGTAGTCCAAACAAATCTAGTAACTTGGCATTCAAGGAAAAGATGATTAATGCTTTCTAACTGTGCACAGAAAACACATTCCTTAGGTCCTTTCCACCCCCTATGCAACAGAACATTTCTAGTCAAGATACTCTTTCGATGAATCAACCACATGAATACTTTAATCTTCAGTGGCATTTTAAGTTTCCAAAACTGTCTAAAAGGAAATCTAATCCTACAGGTAACTAATGCATTATAGAAAGATCGAACAGAAAACACACCATTTTTCTCTAGAATCCAATGACATTTATCCTCCCCACTAGTAAGCCTTACTGTAGAACAATAATTCTGCAAATCTTGCCACATCCTATATGTATCAGTAGTAAAATTTCTTCTAAAAGAGAGGATCTGTAAGTTACTGCTAATAGCATCAAATACATTAATGTCTTGATTCATAGAAATGCAATAAACCCTAGGATATCGATGCTGTAAACTAGAGGGTCCTAGCCATTGATCTTTCCAAAACCTGGTCCTTTTACCATTCCCTATTCTCTTAGTACAGAACTGAGAAAATAAATCTTTAACCTGCATCAAACCATTCCAGAATTGAGATTGCCCTGTTTTTCGACCACATTGACCAAGTGTGCCCTTCTTCACATATTTATTTCTTAACAGACGTTGCCAAAGACCATCTTCATGTTCTAATCTCCAAATCCATTTACCCAAATAACTAATATTTTTAGTAGTTAAGTCAACAACACCCAAACCACCTTGTTCTTTGGGTTGGCATACAATTTGCCAGCTCACAAGATGATACTTTTTTACACCTTGATCTTCTTGCCAAAGTAACCTAGTTCTAAAATAGTCTATATGTTTCTTAACACCTTTAGGCAAAACATAAAGCGACATCATATAAGAAAGAACATGCGTTAAACTAGAATTTAAAAGAGTCAAGCTCCTTCCATAGGAAAGTAATTTGCCTTTCCAGCAACCTAATTTCTTCTCAACTTTTCCTTCTGTATCTTTCCAATCAGCATTAGTTAAATGTTTATTATGCACAGGTATACCAAGATATTTAAATGAAACTGTACCAATCTTACAAGTAAAAATCTGACCCAGGGCCTCACTATTATTTACAACATTACCAAAACAGTAGACTTCGCTTTTATGAAAATTAATCTTTAAACCAGTGATATGTTCCAAAATATAGAGCAGAAATTTGAGGTTCCTAACTCCTTCTAGATTCCCATCAAACAAAAAAATAGTATCATCAGCATATTGAAGCATATTCAGACCACCAGGAACTAATCTAGGAATTAAACCTTTAATTAGACCTTGTTTTTGAGCCCTCTTAAATAAAACATTAAGCACATCTACTACCAAGTTAAACAATAAAGGGGAGAAAGGATCCCCCTGCTTGAATCCTTTCTTAGTTTTAAAGTAAGTACCCAACATGTCATTTACCACTATCCCTACACTAGCCCCAGAAACAATCTGCATCACCATCTTAATAAACTGGTTTGGAAAGCCTTTCATCTGTAAAACATTGAGAAGGCAGCTCCAACTAACCTTATCATACGCTTTTTCAAAATCAACCTTAAAAAGGACTGCATCAGTATGGGTCTTAGTGACTTCATGCAGGGTTTCATGCGGTAACACTACATCATCCAAAATAAATCTACCCTTGATGAAGGCAGATTGCACTTCATCTATTGCTTTATCAGCTACTAGCATAGTTCTACAATTCAATGTTTTAGTAAAAAAATTCAGGAGAGTATTGGACAGACAAATGGGCCTATACTTTTGTATACAATCAGCATCCTGCCCCTTAGGTAAAAGAGTAATATTACCATAATTAATTCTATTAATATCTAACTTCTCTCTATGAAACAATTTAAAAAGATGCATCAAGTCAGCCTTAATTAAATGCCAAAAATTCTGGTAAAATTCTATGGGAAAACCATCAGGACCAAGGGCTTTATTTTTCTTCATATTGAAAACAGAGAATTTAATTTCCTCCATGGTAAATTCAGCTTCTAACGTAGTTCTGTCAGCATCATCCAAAACTTTATCTATAGGAATTCGCAAGGTAATATTAAGAGTATCACTAGGACCAAAAAATTGTTTATAAAAATTAGTAGCATAATGCAGAATA
This sequence comes from Brachypodium distachyon, assembly GCF_000005505.3. Taxonomy (NCBI): domain Eukaryota; kingdom Viridiplantae; phylum Streptophyta; class Magnoliopsida; order Poales; family Poaceae; genus Brachypodium; species Brachypodium distachyon. Next base: position 19,772,387 of record NC_016134.3, on the reverse strand, counting down.
TTCTTGTCTCCAGTAATGTCCCCTTCTTCCTGATGTAAATGAAAGATCCTAGTTTTCTCCTTCTATTACTAGCTCTAGCCATGAAATAAGCAGTACAACTATCACCCTCCATAAGATCCTTTTCCTTAAATCTCTGAAACCAAATCAACTCTTCCTCCTTGCCTAAGATATCTATTTGTTTTTCAAGCTGACTCTTAGCATGCCTCAAATCAAAAGTCATGCCATGTAACTCACTTTGCCTATCTATTGCATCAATTTTCATATCCAAGTCCTCTTTAATCTTCTTACTAGTGCCCCTAATATTAATGTGCCAACCCTTAAGAACTTTCCTCATCTCTCTAGCTCGATTCTGCCACTTATCTATAAATTTCATACCAGGTATTTTAGCATTCCAAACCGACGTGACAATAGCATGCAAATCTTGATGTAAGAACCAGCTTAATTCAAATTTAAAAGGTCTATGAATCTGTACAGCTGAAAGACCATAAGTAACAAGCAAACCAGTATGATCAGAAACTCTTCTATTTAAAGCAATCACAGTAGCTAAAGGGTAGGTACTAATCCAACCAGAGCTTACTAAGATTCTATCAAGTTTTTCAAAAAGGGGGTCCTCCTGATTGTTGGACCAAGTAAAGGATCTACCAGATAAATCAAGTTCTTGCAAAGCCCAATGCTCTATAATACCATTAAACAAATTGGACCATTTAGAATGTCTGATTCCTTTATTACTTTCAAAAGCATGTCTAATAATATTAAAGTCCCCTCCAAGCATGAAAGGAAAACTATTACAACCCAAAACTTGAACCAATTCTACCAATTTTTTTTGCCTTATCTTTATAATGAGGGCCTCCATAAACTACTACAAGATTCCATGTAAAGCCAGAACACTTGTCATGCAGAAGCATTCTAATATGATAACCCCTTTTTCACATTCCCCTATTTCATACATGCACTCACTAACTCCCAGTAAGATACCACCAGATTGCCCAATAGAGGGAACCCAATGCCAAATAAACAAATCATGACCAGTTAAAGAATTCAACCATTCCAATTGGAAATCTACTTTCTTAGTTTCCTGTATTCCAACAAAACTTAAACGTCTGTCCCTAATAGTATCTTGAAGAAACTTCTTTTTTCTTAACTGCCCTAAACCTCTAGCATTCCAAAAAAGACCATGCATGGATTTATTTTCGTTTACTATTTTTCCTAATCATAATCTTTGGTTTGACACTGGCAACCCCAGTGTAACCAGACATCTTTCTATTACCGGAATTAAATCTAGCTTCAAACATTTCTACAAAATCTTCCTCATGTTCATCCTCTGAAGAAGAATCCATCTTCTCCAGGGTTTCAGGATCAAAACTATTAACCAGATCTTCATGTAACTGTACCTTATCATTACTTAGTTTGGTACTATTCAAAAACATAACTGCTCTAGCTTGCTCAAGTTCCTTGATGACATTAAGATTGTCATCTACCTCAGTTGCAGAACTACCTAGTTGAACTCCTAATTTATTAGCAATATCTACCAGGGTATCATTATGTGTAGAAAGTACAATAGGGAACAATGATGGAGATTTATTACCTTTACCAGCATCAAGATTCTTGACCTTAGCCCTGTCCATGGCTTTGTCCAGAGTAGCTTTGTCATCATGAATATTCCTATTGCTTCCGCGCCTATTCCCTTCATCAACAGCAGCAAGTTTCTTAGCCTTTCCATCCTTGACTAGAGCAGGCTGCTTCCCAGCGCCCCCCATGCCCACTCATAACTACAGCAGCATAATTCTTCATTGGAGTAACCTTGTCTCCCTTCTGCCCTTCTGGAGTGCAAATGGGAATTATATGCTCAGGAGATTCCACATCATAATCCATACTATTCATCTCATTAATAGCTTGAGTCCCCAAACCACAATCTCTAGCAAATTGTGTAGAGCTTTGTGGCTCAGATTCATCCTCAAAACAATCTAGATTATCAATCTTCTCTGCAGCTGTAGCAAACTTACTGTTGATTCTATCAATAGCAGATTCACTTCCCCTACTATGTTGATCCAAAGCATGACCATCTAACTTCCCAGCCTGGTGACTAGTTAGAGCTAAACCATTAAGATCAGGTTGACTAGATAGAAGACCTTCTTCCTCCATATCTGAAAACTTGTCATTGTTGACATCTCTTACAGTAGTATTGTCATTCCCACCCTCTTGACTCATCTGATTTTCTTGAGTACTTTTTTGCCTTTTTAATTCCCTAGCAGCTTGTTGCTCAGCCTGTGTAGGATGCTGTTCAGAAGCCCTTTTCACCAGCAAGCCACTAATCATAGGCCCTCCCAGCTCCACCACCTGCTCAAGCTGAAAGTAAATTCTGTATATAAAAGGATCCACCGTCAAAGGCCCCCATTCAGGAATTTTCCTATGATCCATGACCCCAACTCTCACTCTGATAACGTCCATTTTCCTGTAGGTTATCATATCAATTTCTTGCACAGTTCCCAGAATAGACCCGGCCATACAGAACCCTTGATAATTAAGCAGAGAATCAGGTAAACCAGAAACCTTCACCCAAACAGAAGTCAATTTGAATTGAGCCAAATTTTCAGGAGACCATCGAGACACCATCACTTCAGCTCTTTCACCAACCAGACAGAAATCATTAAACTGGTTAATCTCATCTATCTTCTGAACTGAAGGAAACCTCATAAGGAAACTGCTGGGGGCAAAAGGTTTGGCTGACCATGCCCAACCCCACTGAAACATTCTATTGAAGGCATTGACCAGTTGTTCTGCAGTGATCTCCCCAAAGTGTACACTAACTAAAGCCATAGCATCTTTAGATTCAACAGTTGCCTTCTTAGTAACTGGAGCAATAAACATTTGAAGCCCATCGGCTGCACTCCCAACTAGTTGAGAAATAGGTTTAGCTTGCGTATGCATCACACACTTAGTAACCATATGAGTATCCTTTCCACATACCACACAGAATAAAACAATCTTGCACGCTTTGATACCATGTCCAGGTAATTCACACCTGTAGCATATCTTCACTGCCAACCCCTCCCTTTGCTCAACAGACTTTGAACCATCAGAATTTGTTGGTGACACTTGCCCCATTGCACCTGATTGAACCGAACCCTGAGCACTGCCAGAAGACTCACCCCGATAAGCACCAACCTGACTCGGAGGCATTGGAGCAGTACCAATCTGCCCACCAGGAGGCGGTCCTCCGCTCGCCAGTGGCTGTCCCCCTGAGAAACCTCCATGCCCAGGTTGCACATAGCCACTCGCCGAGAAATTAAATTGCTCTGGGTTAGGAAACCCCTGCCCTTGCACCATCTGTCCCCTGTACTGACTGCCAGACTGAAACCTAGGATCCCAGCTTGAATATCCCCTTCCAGACTGCGCGTACTGATCAGCGGGGCGTACCTGAAACGAAGGGGCTGCTCCTAGATGCGGTTGTGGTGGTCTGAACGGAGGAGGAGGTCCCTGCCAGCCGTTCCAATTGCCCGATGGCCTGCCCTCCCATCCCACTGCACCGCCACCGAATCCATTCGGACGAGTACCTCTCCAATCCCCTTGACCCTCTCCTCGTCCCTCCATCACCACCTCCGCGTAGGGGCGAGGAGGGGATTCTCATAGCGGAGCGCCGCCAAATCCCAGCCGTGGCCACCCTCCAGTCGCCGCCGCCGAATTTGGAGGAACCCTAGAACTAGAAGTGGAGGATGGCGATACGAGATTCTGAACTCCCAAAAGCGACCGAATCCGCGGAAAAAAAAACTCTCGTGTGGTGTCCCAGCGTCAGTGACCTTTGATCCCCCGCCATTGGAGACCGAACATGTGTTGCATCCTGGGGAAGCCACCGCACCATGAGAAAGTAGTAAACGGGAAGGGATGAAAGCGGGGAGAGGAAACGGACAAAGGAGCGGTACACCTGACGATCGTGTCGTCCGCCTTCTCGCGCCCACCCTGATCATCTGCTAGGTCGAGATCAGCAAGGATCAATCGACATTGGCCTAGGGTTTGGTGGAGAGAGGGAAAGGAGAACGGGAGCGCCATTCCCACACGCTTCTTTATTTTGAACTTTGAACCGTCAAATTACGCAGAGAGCTACAACGGCCAAATTAAAACCCAAACACAAAACCTTGCATGTCCACGTGCACGGTTGCGATACACTCGCTCGCAGCACCGTAAAATTCTGCTGGTAAAACCGGAAGTTGCATCTAAGCCATATTAAATGTATGTAGTAGTACCCTGGAATCAACATGCACCGTCCATTATTTTTTATCTAAGGGTTTAGATAGGGGAAATATTCCTAAGAGGCCTGTTCTCTCGAGAGACCACCTGCATCATATGACACGTGGATAAATTAACTTTTAAAACTAATCTCAAAGCATGAGAAAAAAAATAACCATGATTATAATACAGTGGATTTTCCACTTTTAGCCTGGAGGAGAGATCATGTCTTTTAGGATTATTTTCTAATAGTTGGTGTACCTTTTAATGCTTCAATATGCATCTATGGAGAACCATCTGAACAAAATCCACCAGGAAGGGCAAAATCATAATTTATCAACAAAAACGGGTCGGTTTGTAGTTTCTCCAAACGCCTTGCCTATTACTCCATTTGGAAGGAACACAACATTGGACACTGTAGAAATTGCCAGCCTAATTTGTAGTGAATATCATGAAACTCGAAAATTATAGATTTGCTGTCAGATAACCACAACTATTGATAGTTTTTGTCACATAATATTAACTCTTTGGCTAACTACAAACGAAGAACCCAAAATGTGAGATTTAAGGACTTCAGCGGTGTAATTGACTGACTTTTCCCACCACTTAGTGGTCATGTGGCCCAAAAGACATAGAGACAATTATTCTTCAACCGAACCCTGCGAAACTTGCCCGAAAAGGGTTGCACCTGTTTATGTTTCTTCTGGTTTTTTTATTTGGTTGTTTTGCACATATTCACGTTTTACAAAAATGATGATGAGCTGATGTTACCCTGAAAACAGCATGACAATGACAAAATAATACAATGACAACTCTATGCTTTCACGTGCATTAATATATTATATATGGTGGACACAATTTTGAAAGATTGATTGCATGAATCGAAGTAATCCCTCTGTTTCTAAATGCAAGAAGTTAAATATTTGTCCTAAGTCAAATTTCTTAAACTTTGACCAAGTTTATAGAAAAGCTACCAAGATCTACTTCCTCCGATCCATATTAATTGTCGATAATTTACATGTATCTGAACGCTTTTTAGACATAGATACATCCATATTTGAAATTTGAGATAATTAATATGCATCAGAGGGGGTACAATTCTAAGTTGGTTCTCGTAAATCAGTCATGATATATATGTCCCTAGTATACTTATTGATATTATAAATATTGGTAGACTTTTCTATAAATTTGGTCAAACATTAAGAAGTTTCACTTAGGACAAATAAGTTGGGCTTCTTATATTTTGGAATGGATGCAGTATTAGTTTTGCGTCCTGCACTGCATGTGGTTGATGGACCGATTTTTCTTTTTCCAAATAGACATCTAGTAATGTAAATAAATATTATTTTTGTGTTATCCGAAGGTACGTTAGATAATATAACTAATCTCTGAAAATGAGAATCAGTATGTTGAGCATCATTCTGGAAAAGAGTGCTAGAATGAAGATATTCGTTATGTAGCAACTATTGCCACATCCTTTCATCTTATATATTTAGTAACAGAGCTAGAAGCAATGTAGGTAAATATTCTTTTTATTGTTACAATCCGGAGGAACATTATATAAGTAATTTCCATACACCTTACATATATACGCCTTTCACATTTCCCACTAGCTAATATATGAAGACAAAAAGAAAAAGGCCACCAAAGCATACATCTCTCTACTGTTTGGTGCCCATGTTGTATCCACTCATCTACAGTGGTAATCATAGGCAAGATACATGTACGAGAGAGTGTGAGACAGGTACTACACGAGTAGATTGGACATGATATCTTTTGGAAAGCTCATCCACACAAGAAGCGTCGACAGAAAGACAAGTATAGTAGTAAAAAAAGAAAGACAAAAGTATAAAAGTGTTACCTTACATATGACATGATAGATCGAATGTACTGGGTAGATCTTCTTTCATGTATGTATTGTCGTCTGGTATCATTGGTTGGAACAAAACAAAAGGTACTGGTAGCAGGACTAAAGTGAAAAAGGAAGAAAAAATTATGGAGTTTGAGATATCCATGCATCAAGTTGTGTGTAGTAATAATGGAAATGTTTTGGTTTGTGAAGACACAAATGATGGTAGATGCATGATGCTATTTCGTCTTGGACTGCGGAGGAGGATACATAATATATGTGCGTCGTAGCTGGTTGAGTCTCGAGCCTCACGGTCACGGGTCGTGTCATCTTGTGCATGTCTCGGTGAGGATATGCTCGAGTGTTTGTATTTCTCCGGGGTCGATCATGCATGGCATGGGCACTGTGTAGTTGTGTCTGTAGACTGTAGTGTGTATCTCCAGTACCATTTTAATTTACCCATGACCCATACGCCCAAGCTAGCAGAGGTGCAGATGCACGCGAGTGTCCAAGAGAGGCCACCCGTGGAGCATTTGCGTGCAAAGCAAGCAGCACAGACACCTGCGAGGTTTTCACTTCGTGCCACCTCTGCAGCCAGCCGAGCCAGCAGAGCATTTCATCTCAGCTCAGCGCCGCAGATAGCCCAGCTAGCCAGCAAGCTCGCCTGGGACAACTCGCGCGTGCACGACCGTCGACAGCCGTCAATCGTCCGTAGGCACGTCCCCTCCCGTCCGTGGATCCCGCGGAAGATGCGTGTGCCGGCCTACGGACGGGCCTAGCGGCTGCCACGCTGGGCCCGGAATGACAGTGCCCTGCAGCCCACCTGCAGCTGCCTGGGAAGCTGGCCCTATCCGGGAGGCGCAGGCTTGGAGAGCACATTATCTTGGCGTGGCAACGAACATCCGCATAAACATGCATGCGGGTGCGTCCCGTTGTTCCCGATCCAACGGCTGAGAGAGCAGAGAGCAGCGAGCATATTAGGTAAAACGATGCTCCCACGATCAAAAGGTCTCCAAACATTGTTGGAGTACAAAAGTTATACTCCCTCCTTCCGGAAATAAGTCTGGCTTATTTTCGGACGGAGAAAGTATATTTTGCTGATGGAACTACACGTGAAGATCAAGAAACACAAAAAATACCAGGTCCAAATTAGATTCATCTACACATGAAGAAATACTGAGGAAAAATTATGATGCAAATACTATTCACATATTGTTTCTCAGAATTAAACGTGTGTGCTTGGAATTTGTATTTTTTTAAGTAACATGATAAGTATACATTGTGATAATTTATTACGGAGTAGTTTGTTCAGATTTATTTGGCGAAGGTTTACTGGTTGTGCTCTTCTAGCTTGCGATATGATAGCGACACAAGGTGTGACTTATGTGAACCAAGACTGTAGGCATGTCTTCCTCAAACTGCTACAATCTTTACGAAGCCTGCCATTTGTAGTAATTAGGTTTTCCTCGAGCAACAGTGGCGGTGATTTTTTTTTGACGAGAAACACCGCCACTGGTGGTCCAGTACCAATGGGGGTGATTACCACCGCCATTGGTACTGCTCGTGGATTGCCCGAACGGCCTCCAGTGACGGTGATTTTTTTGGGCCGTTTCAACCGTCACTGTAGGAGAGTCATGGAAGAGGTTTTCTGTATTAGTGAGTTGACTCCTTGACCTAATTAATATATAATACAGGAACATCAATTTTGTCTATCTTGCAAATTTTTCTCTTTTATTGCTTAGCTGATGAGGATCATTTCATGTTAACCATTCTTTATTATCTATATCTATCACCTTTCCCGTCAAAAGAATTATCGATCCTCCCGAAAGCCGGACAAAACATTTCATCTCGGTAGAGTGTTTTTCATGGAGTAATGTGCACAACATTCTTGACCTACAAGCTGACCATGATTAGGAAAATATCCAAGTGTTTTGATTTGTAGACAAACATATGGGACCATAGATAGTATAAAGTAACACACCCTAATTTGAGACGTCACACATGCCTGCAAGGTTTTTGCATCTGTTCAAGAGAAGGCTAGGGCCAATCAGCAATTATACACTGTTATTATGTGGAATGCCTCAATGCCTAGGCCATTGATTCCACTAACTCCTAGACGTGTTATACTATTTTAATCTCTTCTACCTCACATCAAAGGCAACTATGCATGGGAATGCCTCAATGCCTAGGCCATTGATTCCATGCACTCGCTGTGCCCACCAGTGACACCCATCGCTGTAACATGGCACCCATCCCGGTAATTATGCAGTTTCCTATAAACGTACTGGTTAGAAAGTCAACCGATGAACTACTCCTTTTGTTAGAGCATGCTTGCCAAATATAGTGTGTGTATGTATGTGTGTCTGTATATATAGACACACACGTATATATGCAGTTTGGGTTTCTAGATGATTAATTAATCAGGTCGTAGAACATGGAACCTAATTTGAGCTTCGCATATGCACACCAACCACTTTAATTATTCATAATAAATGTCTCAGATTTAGTACAGTTAGTACAAAATTGTATTTAACCTGAGACAATATTACAGATCAGAAAGAGTATTTTTTTTTGAACGAACATCACTAGATGTATCTAGGTCCTAACGTCCGGAGGTGCTGCTCAGCTTCATGTGTAAATGTGAGAAGTGTTTTCGAGGTTGCTAGAAACACCAAAAACTGAAATAGAATCCCAAAGTACATAATAGCTTAACCATTCGTGAAGGGGAGCAAACTACCTCTCTTCCATGAGCGTGAGCCCATGATTTATAGCTAGCTAGCTAATCAAGCCCCTAGTTCAAGGTCATCTTGACTAGTGCAATAAGGCGGTACGGTACACTCGATCCTGCTGCACATTCCGCCGGCCGGGGCCAAGCTCTCGGTTCTCCATGCTCTCTCTCTAGCTTGTTCGCTTGTGCCGTTGCCTCTTGTTCTCTCGCCTACCCTTGATCCAGCCCTATATAACATGGTAGAACGTGCATCGATCCTTGGATGCAGCGGCGCTGTGCAGAGATCGGCGCAGGCACATGCATAGTGACAGTTGGGTGTCGAGACTTGTGCTTTTGGATCCATGCATGCATCCATTTAATAACAAACAGAAACAGCACTTCACCCCAGTCCACACCAAGCTACCGGCCCATCCCACTGTAGCGCAGAGGTTATCGTATGGACGTACACTGTCAGACAAGTTAATTTACCAGCAAATCACTAGGGTCTCACGATGTTTATGCATGTGCAGTATACATGTAGTGTTTGGTTTTACATTGTGCATGCACTTCTTCCTTGACCATGTTTATGCATGGCTGATCTAAGCCATGGGGCCTAATGGGCCTAATGTTCCCACTCAATTTTGATTCACTGGTACAAATGTTAGGTTTTCACCATTGATGTCCCTCTGATTTAAGTTAGAGCTTTTTAAAAATATCTAAATGTCTTTTTTTTGACTTTTTTTCTCGCTCCGCCCATGTGATACACACTTGTTCTTGGTAAAAAAGAAAGGATACGCACTTCTTTCTTGTGTTATTGTGTTGGCACATGTGCATCCGTTCCTGCAATGCAGCGATGATGGCAACACCACAGTCGTCGTGCAGGCGTGCAGGCGTGCAGGGGCAGAGCAGCATGCAGAGGCTGGCTGGCTAGTAGTAGCATGACGCTACGTAATTGCAGGAGACTGACAAGATTCCCTCATAGCTGATGCCTGATGCTCGCGCAGTGGTAGGCATGCATGTGTGACGATCTGTCTGGACGAGCCAGTCCCGAGTCCTGACATCTATCTGTAGGTATTAGCGCTAACGCCAATTTTGTTACCTTGGGTAAACAGGGTCGATCGTCTTCATGGCCATATCGCTCCAGTCCTACGGTCAAACTGAGTATATCAAGCAAACCCCCCGTGACCATCAGCGACTCTGCATGCATGCGGTAACTGCCCGCTGCTCACTATGAGCCCTACGCTACGTACGCAGGGCCGGGGATGCATGGCAGCAGCAACATATGGGAGTACTCCACTGTATGGCTTGGCCAGTGGCACGGGAACCTAGTAGGTGAATTCAGGCCATGCATGCATCAGAGATTCAGAGGCGCGAGAAGAAAATACAGAAAAAAAATAAAGTCCAATCGCCCCAACAGATGCTGATTGTGATAGGATTGGAGACGTCAGGGTTTTTTTACGGACAGAACTGATCTGAATCGGTTCCTTCGCTCACCACCACCGATGAAACCACCGTGCAACAAGAATTGTAATCTTTTCGAGCCGTGGTACGTACTCTCTCTGCAGTCTGCACGTACCACAGCTAGCTGCCTGCACGACAGAAGATTTGGAATCCCGAGGAAGGAACCAGCGAGCGAGCTGCGTCTCATAGGTTCTCAGGCTGAATTATTTGCCTTCTCGCTACCGGACACGGCGTATACGACGAGCGGTTGCAACGGGAAGGAGGAGGCAGAGGAGGAGGAGGAGTTGCGCGCATCGATCAATCCGATGGCGAAATATGTCTGGGAGAGGAAGGGAAATGTGGGCGAAAGTGGGGGAAAGAGGGATCGGAGCTCTTTGAAAGATTCATCTAGTCCTTTTTTTTGCGAGTTCGGATTTTGGGAATCAAGCGCCACTGCTTATTTTTTATCAAGAAGAAGTGGCTTGTTTATAGTCAGAGAAAAATCTTTCTTTTGTGAGAATTGTAGTTAGAAATAATGTTTTTTATCAATAACAGCACGCGTGAAAGGAGACAGTGTAAGGTGGATGGCGTTTTGATCTTAATCCAACGGTTCGGATGTGTTGATTGATATTTAAGCATTTTGTTTAAAAATCAGACGTCTGAACTATACAACCACACCTTCATTTTATTTATCTTTCATATCTAACTAGGACAAACCCCAATATTTGATTTCTCTCGACAGGTAAAGAATGCCACATCATCACATTATTAATTTGTTCACACTAATTTAGTGGAAACTCATATTTCTTGCACATGCATGCGTGGTATTTTCCATCCAGCTATACCCTCTAAGTAAAAAATCTCAATTTCATTACTGTATATGTTTTCAATTTTGGATAATCTTTCGTTGGTACTCAATTTAACTCATGTATGTTAACTAAAACTTTCCACAACAATGTGATGATTAATTCAGTCGATATGGTATTGGTTCTTGTTTTTGTTTTATATGTTTCAGCTTAACCGTGTCCTTTTTAGGTATTTGTTACCAACTGGCTTCCCAAGTCTGAAATAATCATCCATCATAAGCCGTCCCTCGTTTGCCTAAATAACATTGCCATTAATTTGTGATTTCATCTCATCGATAATCTCCATTGTTACGCGCATTCCAAGTCAAAAACACTCGAGATTGCAAACTGTAGAGCGCTCCATTTTCACGGACCGCACAGATGTTTCAACCAGGTGAGGCTGATTTGCTGCTGATGGTGTCGAGGTTGTTGAGCCAGCTGGCCGGTTTCTGTATGGCCGGGCGGCTGAATGACATGGCGTCGTGACACAGAGACCCACGTGATCGAGCACATGCAGCATCTGCGCATCGTCTCCCTTGCTTCGGTCTAGCGCCTCTGCTTGCTTCACCCACCTGGGAGGTCCCAAATCCGACAGACCCCGCTGCTCCCCTCCGTGACGTGTCTCGCCGCTGGCTCTAGATCTCTGACGGCAGCCGCCGGGAGGTGGTCCAGCGGAGGAGTTTGCTGTGGGGTGGCAATTTTGTTGAAAAGACCTACGGCCAACCTGTGTTACCGCCGTATAGATGGTCATCGGGCCGGTCCGTCCCGGGTCCTGGACAAGATAAACAGGCCTCGCCTGGGCCTGTGAAGCCCGACAATAGAGGGATGGGCCGGCCCGGACCCAAATGGACTCCTCGTGGCCAGGGCACAACACCAGGCACAAATCATGCTGATCCGGCACGTTAAGCCCGACGAGCCTTAAAAATCCCTTGGGAACCGACCAGCCCAGGCAGCCCAACGAGCTTTTGTTTTCCTGCCAGCCACATAAATGGGTCAAAAAGAGACCAGCGTGTAACCTAGCACAAAGACTAGCGTGGTTTGGTGGTCAGCATCTGGATTATTGATGGACTGGTCTCGGGTTTGACTCTCATTGCCCCCATTTTTCCATTCCTAGGATGAAGATGAGATGTATTCAATTTTTTAAAAATGAAAATTGCTAATCGGGCCGGGCAGCCCGAGGCCCTGAGGATGAAGCCCATGCTTCACACATGCCGTGCCACGGGCTCTCCTGGCCCGATTAACTCCGTGCTGGGCATGGCTCATCTCGAGCCTGGGCCGCCGGGCTGCCGGGCCTTTTCGTTGGGCACGACCCGATGGTCATCTGTAATCACAACAACTCTAAATTAATACGATAGTAAAGACTAGGCAGTTTTCTCTTTTTATTCTTTATCGGAAGAAGCTGAAACTGCCGCAACCTTGTTAACAAAAAATGAATTCTGCTTGTAGTTTTCCTTACCACATCATATGACAAGTGTTCGGTCTGGCCTGTTTTCTTTGCCACATTAGATCTGGACCAACCCAATCCTATAATAAGGGTTTTCAGCCCATCATACAAATTAAAATTATTTCTAATTTAAATATAAATGGATTCAAATTGTTTCATATACAAATCAAAATAGACTCGAACAGATTCAAATTTAAATAAAAACGCATTCAAGTTTAGTGGGGCAGGCAAGAAAACGGGTAGCCCTGATATGTGTTGTGTATGGAAATGTGGCAGTGGCTTTTAATTTTTAGCCTTTTATTTTTATTTGCAAAAAACTACAAGAAAAGGAAAATACACAGTAGATCCAAGCCTCGTCGGCGGTGGAGGCGCGGGGGAAGAGAAGGCCGTGCACGGCTCGGATCTGGCCTCCCCCACCGGTGGCGGCATGGGGACCCACCAGATTTAAATCTCCTCCCACAATGCTAGCTGTTCTCAATCGCCTAGTTTTTCGGATGAAAATTCTCGTAGATAGAGTGATGACCCACGGCGCGAAGACAGCGGTGCGGTGCGACGACGGCCGTGGGGAGGGTGGGCTCAGCGTTGGGGGAGAGCTGTCGGGGGAGAAGAGGGTGGGAGGCGGCTCATGCTCTGTGCCGAGAGAGAAGGAAAGTTGGTGACGGGGAGTAGAAAAAAGGTAAGTGGGAAAAGGGAGGACGCGGCGGTTTAAGAGGGTATGTGGGTGGAAGGGAGCCCGGCGATTTTCGTCCGTGGAACCGACGAATGCCAATGAAGCGTTTCGCTTTTTACGTCGTTGTTTTTAACTAAAATGGTCAGAAGTCTCAATTTTGATCTCCTCGAAACAAATGTCATTGAAAAAAAATCAAGAGTCCCTTTGATCGAAACCATCTTTACAGAAATATGGAAGTTTTTTTTCTTTAGTACGTCACCGGCGTAATCTGTCCCTTAGTATCCCACTGAAAAACATTATTGTTTCCATGTTAAGAATGAGGTTAAAATTGTTGCCTGTGCGGCTGTGCCTCTGCATCGTTTAATCTAGCCAAACTAGCTAATCACCCTCAGGCCTCAACAATAACACTAGAAAGAATAGAAGAAGTCAGTGATACGTATATTCTCCTGTACGATTATCCTCTTGCCTGCCTGCCTTCCAAAAGGTACTAGAAGCATACATTTGGGGTTAATTATGTTAAACACCAGAAACAGTAAGCATTCAGCAGTGTTTGACTGTTAAGAGAGAAGGCACGAGGCAGGCATGTGGTCCGGTGGGCCGTACATCAGCACACGCTAATTTCCAAGATACGGCAGCATAATTAGTGCCATCTTTTTAGACTCCCCCCTTTGTTAATTTCTGCTTGTTCTGTTCTAAAGTTGATCTCTCAGTAAAAGCTTGCTGGACGGCAAGGGGGTGTAACTCAATAATTGCAGGGGGTTGCCTGTTTATCCTTTGCAGGAAAGCAAGCTAGCTTGTCCCTCTTTGCTTTAGTTACTAATTAAGTGAAACATTCATCGTTTATCACCCTTTTGTCTCACTGACAATGTTGTCTTTGGGACCCACATGCCAGGTCTGTAAGTCAGATCCTTAGCTGTGAACTGGAAGTGCGAACTCTATTGGTATACTCATCCATGCATGTCCAAACTAACAAGGAAAAGATATAGAAAAGAAAGCAAGTGCGATCCAGACTTTCAGTTATCCACTAGGGAAGCTTTTTTTGAGCTGTATCCACTAGGGAAGTTAGCATAGCGTAAGCTGTAATATACATTGCGGTGAGATCACACGCGTGCTCTGCCCGTGAGGAAATAGGAATGCTCTTTTCAGGTTGGGTGGATGATGCGGAATCGGGGAAAGGGGAACCCGGCTGGAATCTAGGAATATCTTGGTGTTTGCATTTGTCATAACCGTGCTCTCTCCTCTGCTTGTTTGTTTAAACTAGATTGGGTAATGGTGCTGGAGTTTTAGTGCCTAAAAGGCCATCTCTCTTCAGCATCAGTCAGTCAGTCGACGGTGAGAGAGATGCTCGCTGCTCAGTCAGTGGTCAATAGACAAGACACTTGATAAGAAAACAATGGTGTTGGGGTTTAAATAAACCAGACAGCAGCTTCATGCCTCCTCTGAATGTCTCTCCCAGGATAGAAACACCAGCGTGCGTCCATACGGCATAACCCTAATTACCGCCGTGTGCATCGTTAACTTTTTATTGGAATCCGTGATGACTCTCTTCCAGTGTAAGGAAGGACTTGCTGGGTTCAGCCATGGACTGTGCTGTAAAAATGTGAATCGCACAAATGTAAAAATAATGCCATTTTTATTTGTACTCCATGTTTGTGCTGATTTTATTTTGGCATTTGAGTCAGATTTCATACTTCTATGTCGAGGTTGGTCTCAATGAACCACAAAAATAAACCTTATTAGAAGAGATGGAAATTCCCTTTTGTTCCAAATCATATTTTTCTTATCAGATGAAACTGTTGAACGACAAGTGCTACGTCAGCATTTGAACAGTGTCTGTCTGAGCCGATGGAAGAAGTGGCATGACTCGTGACATTGATTGACAAAAGGTCCAATGCTTCAATCCAGTGTTTATGCCGGTCTTCCATCCACGGTGTTTAGGCCAGTCTTAGGCATCTAATTAAAAACAGTAAGTAATAAACTGTGTTGCATGTAGGTGACACCCTACAAGTCCAACACACCTGCGTTGGACGAAGGCTGGAGATAATAACAACCAAAGGCCTTTTCTATCTCCTCATACAAAACTGCACACCTTGGCCTTTTGTTGTATTAACTGTATCAAGGCTGCATATATCCAAAAGCCATTGTTTTCCTGTACAAAAAGAAAAAGAAATTCCCACACGAACCTAGTGGCTCTGTAATGCTGGGGAACGGTGTCCACCATCTTTGCACAAGACAGCTGCACAAAAAAAATGTGGGACTGTGGAAGCCCTAGTAGCAAAAAAGCCTACTTTCTGTAATGCAGGCTATGCAGCAAAGGCTTTTGCCGCTTGGGTCCATCCTGTCCCTCTCCTCGCTCTCATGTCATGTGACCCATTACACTTTCATTTTTTGTTTAGCTTTCCGAGGTGAGGTTTTAAATTGCAGCTCTGGATGGATCTGTGGAGCCTGTAGACAGATGTGAGTATTTTTTATTCGATTATAAACGAGTTTCGGAAAGTACAGGTTATCAGGTGCGTATGGTTGTCATTGTCATTTACTTGTTGATGCATCCAGCAGTATATACTGTAAGCATTTTTAATGAAAAGCAAATTTTGACGCATCCTATATCGTCAATTTACCTAACTAAATATAAATTATAAGTTAAAAAATTATATCATTAGAAAGTTTTTTCGATAACGAATCTAATGACCTACTTTTTTTTAAGAAATATACATATATAATTAATTAAATTGAGAATTTAGGGATGCTTACGGGACTCATATTATGGGACGGAAGGAGTAATAGTTTAATGTTTGGTTGAACTAATCTAATTTTTGGAGTATCACAGTCTGGAATTCTAATGCTACTATAAGAAGAATCTGATAGAGTGGTACTTTTTTGAGTAAAATACACCCGCGGTCCTAATATTATCGACAAGGTGTCAAGTTAGTCATAAAATTAGTAAACTGCATATTTAGGTTCTAATATTTTGTAAAGTGGGTCACGACAGGTCCTAAGCTCGGACATTAGTGTTTGACCGGCCTACGTGGCGCGTTGACCTAATACACGTAGGCTAAGGGGCCCGCTAGACATAACTGATGAAAGGAAAAATGCACCCGCGGTCCTAATATTATTGACGATGTGCAAAGTTAGTCCTACAATTACTAAACTGAATATTTAGGTCCTAATTTTTTGTTAAATGGGTCTCGACAGGTCCTAAGCTCGTTCGGAAGCGTTTGACCGTCCTAGGTGACCAGATACACGTCGGCTAAGGGGCAAAATTAAGAACCAGCGGCTCACCATGAAGCAGGTGAAAGGTGCCAGACAAGGTCGAGGAGCATCTGAGCAGTTCTCCCACTAGCGATGAGCGGCAAGCCAGAACGATTTTGACCACGAAAGCACCATGGAGAAGCACTTGAAGGTATGCCTTGAGCACGCGGAGCCGAGGGATGAAGCGCTGACGTCTGGGGATCATCGGAGACGGAGATTGAGCGGCGGCAGACATCTGTCGGAGAAGAAGATGGGTGAGGGCGTGAGGCGGCGGCGGATTCCGAAAACTCCGGCTATTCCTTCTGCAAGTAGGTCCAACGCGACGAGGAGAAGCTAGTAGGCAAAGAGTCGCAGCTCGAGGAGGCCGTCGGCCACGACGCGCACAGTGAACGCACGGCGTGCCTGGGATGCGCACGCAATGAAGCAAATGACGTTGCGTTCCCAGGGATATAGGGCACGGAGCAGGAGCACCTTGCAGCTCTAGCTTCAGAAGAGCAAGACGGTCAAAGCGATGCAGTTTAGAGAACATGAGGGTCGCGGGGGTGGTCGAAGGCGTCACGGTGAACGAGCTTAGCACCTGTCGTGACCTACTTAACAAAAAATTAGGACCTACATATGCAGTTTAGTAATTTAAGGACTAATTTTGCACCTCGTCAATAATATTAGGACCGCCGGTGCATTTTTCTCGCATCGGTTATGTCTAGCGGGCCCTTTTGCCTACGTGTATTAGGTCAACACGCCACGTAGGCCGGTCAAACACTCCTGGGCGAGCGAGCTTAGGACTTGTCGTGACCCACTTTACAAAATATTGGGACCTAAATATGCAGTTTAGTAATTTTGGGACTAACCTGACACCTCGTCAATAGTATTAGGACCGCGGGTGTACTTTACTCTACTTTTTTTTTGCAAGCAATAGAGTGGTACTTGAAGTTTGTTGCAATCTGAAGCCGTAGCATACTCTTCTTCTAAACCTTCTCACCGACAAGTAGCTGTTTGAACTTAGAACTGACTGACTTTCAGAAGCGGTTAAGGACTAGTATTACTCTAAACCCTGATCCTGATAGCATGCATAATTAATTAATGAAGCCTTGCAGAATGCAGACACACATACCCATGGCCCTAACAAAATGTACCTTTTATTCCCTTTCCCCCTCCTATATATTGTAATGCCACCACATGCTCCAAGCAGAGGAGAGGAGGTCTTTGCTCCCTGCATCTGCCAGTGCCACTCTCTCCTCCCTAGTCCTTCCACTGAATCATTCATCTCCTCCTTTGCTCTCTTCTCAAGGCAAAAGAGCACACTTGACTCTTGCCTCCCTCACCATCCAATCCCTCTGCTGTAGCTAGCTCCTCTCCCCTCTCTCTCCTCTCTCATCGTCCTGAAGGCCATGCCTTCTCTACTGTACTGCAGCAAGCCATTGGCCATGGTGTCGCTGCTACTCATTGCTGCATTGTGCCATCTGGGTTCTTGCAATGGAGGAGGACGAGGAGACAGGATCACAAAGCTCCCTGGGCAACCCGAGGTGAGCTTTGGGCAGTATTCAGGCTACATTGGGGTGGATGGCAAGGGAAGCAGGGCTCTCTTCTACTACTTTGTGGAGGCAGAGCTTGATCCTATCTCTAAGCCTCTTGTCCTCTGGCTCAATGGAGGTAAGTGAGTTGGGGCCTTGGGGGACATCACTGATTTTTCCATATATCAATGCATATTTTTACTCATTTTGTGGACGCAATTTCTTGTTGGTTTCTGCGAAGTGTCTTTGTTTCCTGATGTATTTTGCCTCCCGTTTTGTTCGTAACTAACTTCAATGTTCGCTCTAATGTTAAAAAACAAGAATTTCAATGTTTTCTCTAGCTACTTGTTTTGCAGCTCTTTGTTTCTTTCAGTCTTAATGCACTAAAATATGCTCATTGTGATATACAGTTTTTGTTTGATAACTTTCAACTTTTTTTTCCAGAATTACTTGATCCAAAATTTGCTATTTATTATTAGTTATTTTCCCCCAATTTCTTCAGATATCAATGGTTGAATGGTTTTTGTAGGACCCGGCTGTTCTTCACTTGGTGTAGGGGCCTTCTCAGAGAATGGCCCTTTCAGGCCTAGTGGGCAGGTGCTAGTGAAGAATGAGTACAGCTGGAACAAAGGTGTGTGAGGCTAATGAGTACTGCCTCTCTACCTTTTTTCTGCAACTTTGCATGCTAATTCCAAATCTTGAGCCTTTTGTTGGCCCAAGAAAGTTGCACATGCCTCACCATTTTTTTGGTGTTGTGTTACTCTGCAGAGGCCAATGTTATTTACCTGGAGACACCAGCTGGTGTTGGGTACT
Organism: Brachypodium distachyon; assembly: GCF_000005505.3. Classification (NCBI taxonomy): domain Eukaryota; kingdom Viridiplantae; phylum Streptophyta; class Magnoliopsida; order Poales; family Poaceae; genus Brachypodium; species Brachypodium distachyon. Next base: position 19,753,635 of record NC_016134.3, on the reverse strand, counting down.
CCTACTCTGCCGATGCTGCCTACTACCAGGGTGTGAATGACAAGATGACAGGTACTGATGTTTTTCTACCTATAAGATCTCTTTATGTTTTCATATATATTTGTTTTGTTTCTGTTTGTGACTAGGTTTCTGTTCATGAATGTCAGACTATATCCTTGTGTACACAACATCTGTATGAAATAAGTGCTAACTATTCTATAAGCACTAGTACGCTTGTTTTATTTTCATTTCTTAATCACCTCGTGACATTTCCTTGCTGAATGAATGTAGCAATGGACAATATGGTGTTCATGCAAAGGTGGCTTGAAAAGTTCCCACAGTACAAGGGCAGAGAGCTTTACATTGCTGGAGAAAGCTATGCAGGTATCTAAAATAAAGTTTCATTTACAATCTTTTTAATCACTAATAAACAGCTTTGAGAAGTCTCTAAATCTTAAAATGCTTTTTTCATACACCAGGGCATTACATTCCACAACTTGCAGAGGTCATGGTTGAGTTCAATAAGAATGAGAAAATCTTCAACCTCAAAGGACTTGCTGTAAGGAAAACCTTAACCAGTTTCAAAGATTTTACTGTTGTTGCACTCTGGGTTGTTTCTGACTGCAATTCCATTCTTTTGTTGGCAGCTGGGCAATCCTGTTCTTGAGTTCACCACTGACTTCAACTCAAGGGCAGAGTACTTCTGGTCCCATGGCCTCATCTCAGACTCAACATACAGAATTTTCACCTCTGTTTGCAACTACTCCCAGTATGTCAGTGAGTACTACGGTGGATCCCTGAGCCCGCTTTGCGCGAGGGTGATGAACCAAGTGACCCGAGAGACGAGCCGGTTCGTGGACAAGTACGATGTCACCCTCGATGTCTGCTTGGCTTCAGTCCTCTCACAGTCAATGATCCTCTCCCCTCATGTATGCTCATTGCCACAAACTGGTCAATTTCAGTAGCATTGTTAGCCACCTCTTGTGTGATGTATAGCACCGTGTGATTTTGTTGCACAGAGGCATGTCGGGCAGCGCATCGATGTGTGTATCGAGGATGAGACGGTGAACTACTTGAACAGGAAGGATGTTCAGGAAGCGCTGCATGCGAAGCTCATCGGCGTAAAAAATTGGGCAGTTTGCAGCAGGTATTTGATGTACAGAGGAACTAGCGTGTGTATTCAGATACTTTGTGAACTTGTATCTATTATATCTAACCACTGTTTATCATGTTTTCGGTTTTCTTACAGTGTTCTTCAGTACGAGCTCCTCAACTTGCAGATTCCAACAATCAACATAGTGGGATCACTTGTCAAGTCTGGCATCCGGGTGCTAGTTTACAGGTACAAAAAGATGAAAGATTCAAAGAGTAGCTCTTCATATGTCATGCATCATAAAGGTCAGGAATATCTTGATAGGAAATAAAAAATATTTAAAACTGAATCTAAGTACGAGTTCTAAACCTATGTACTTACTGGCTTCAACATGGTACTATAAAAAACCCTGAACTTTCTATTGTTTAAAACTATTGGATTACTTGAAGAAAATGAAAAAAAGGATAGAGAAGCAAATTTATGTAGTTGGCACTTCACATAAAGATTTCATAACATTGTACTTTTCCACCTTTATAATGATACAAATTGCTACGTGAACCTTTTCCTTTGGAGGGTCCTCTCAACTTTGTGGATGCTTTTTTTTTAAGCTCAGGAACAACTCATGTCATATGTAGCATTTGTTTTCTCGCAAATGCAGTGGTGACCAAGACTCAGTGATTCCTCTAACTGGGAGCAGGACGCTGGTGCAAAATCTAGCGCACGATCTCGGCCTCAAGACAAGCACCCCGTACCGAGTTTGGTTCGAAGGGAAGCAGGTGACAACACAACACACACACACACACCATGCCCCCTGACCATGCACCTTCATGCAAATTGAAGAACGGGTAAATATTTACAAAATGATCTGTCGTTGCAGGTTGGTGGATGGACTCAGGTATATGGTGACATGCTCTCCTTTGCCACCATCAGAGGGGCTTCGCACGAGGCGCCATTCTCGCAGCCCAAGCGTTCTCTCGTGCTCTACAGGGCATTCCTACAAGGAAGGCCTCTGCCAGAAAACTTCTCATGATAAGATGTTGCCTCTGCAGCTATATGGAAGGCGGGAAGGGGTTGCTGCTCCTGCTTCTGCAAGGGGTTTAGTTGTGTAATAGTGTGTGTGTGTTTCCTTAGTTCTTCTACTTCTCCTTCCTGTCCGAAGCTGCTATAATCGCGCTGCTCTTCAGGTTTTGATCGGTTGATCCCTCTATATTTGAGGCTTGGCAATTGTCCAAAGAAGTTTCAACGAATTTTGTGCATGCTCTTGTATATAAATTATTATCTGCTGCTTGTGCAACCATGTCCCTTGACGAAAGAAAACTTGGCACGGAAAAAGTGCCGATGTAGTTTTCTCAGAGTTTCAGCACAAATCTAAAGCTTCATCCACGTTACGAATGTTGATGATTCGGACCAGTGGTCTGACTCAACTTCTGAGATGAAAGGTGGCACACCATGAGAACCTCTGCTGATCATGTTTGTTCAGCTCAGGCATTCCACTCAGTCACGGTGTACACTATGCTGGATGAGTGCCTGCCATGCCATGAGGTTCATCAGTGAACATCCATGGTTCCTACTAAAAGATGTTCCTGGACATCCATATGAGGAAGGAAAGGAAAAGAGGGCAAGCACTTCATGGACTGGAACTACTTTCTACTACTGCAGTACACTGCTTGTGAATGGATCGCATCGGCAATGATGATGGTGATGAGGTTTAGGAAGGAGACGGCCGGTATATCTTTCAAGAGTAGAGGGAACCTGAGCGGGTGGGTGAGCTACTGAGATAGCAAATCAAATGATGGCGTTGAACGCCAGACGGACAGAGGAGGCAAGCAGGCAAGTAAAGCAGCCGCACCACCATTGGTGGCAACACCATGAGAGGTAGCTCTGATTGCTCTCTTTTCGTTGAGCCATGAATTCAGGGGGAATGGAAAGCATGTGCAATGCAAGGTTCATACTCTCCAGGACACGCGTATGCAGTTTCATCTGTCCGGTTGAGTGATTCTTGTTCCTAGATAGGAGTAGTAGATAGCTTCCTGGTCAAGCTTGCTCAAGATTGGAGATGGCATCAATGAACCCCTTTTTGTCTGCTGGTTGCCTGGTTGGAATGGATAGTTCTTGAGCTTTTTATAGTACCCTTAAAAAAATGTAGACGGTTCTTTTCTCTTAATCTAACAGCCGAGCATGATTGGTACTCCAACGAAAGTGTCACAGAGTACCACCGTAGAAAGGTAGGGAATACCTCAGTTAAAGGGTAAAATTGTAATCTACAAGTCGGTTAATCGCTGACAAAAATCCACATGAATCGCTGATCTGGAAACCCTAATTTCACGAGCTACTACGGCCGGCCATGGGAAATGGGTTCCGCCAGAGAGGAAGCGATGGGGTATCCCTGGTGGCCGATTCGTTTTACTGGCCGATTTCGTCTAGTTTTACTAGCGCTCGTTGGGATGGAGGCCACTCCGCGTGCTCGATTCAGGCGGCGGCGGCGACAGCTGTGTCAAGTCCGGCAGGAGATATACCCTCAGCCGTTAGAGGAGATTAAGGGTAAAAACGACCTGCATGTTAGCATGAGGAGAAGTCTAAACTGTCCATTAAAACGGACGGCCAGATCTGGTTGGTACTCCAAACTCTCTACAAGGAGTACCACGTACCGTAAAAAAGCTCTAGTTCTTTATCACAATTGCCGTTGCCTAGCATGTGTACGGTTATGTTTTCAGATGTTTCTGAAGTACGGTGTAAAATATCTTTGGGCGCGAATAGGACGCGGACTTGCCCTCGTTAGCGCGCTGGGGCGACGGTACCGGTGGCAAATTGTTGATTGTTGCATGCATATGCGGTGGAAAATCCATCAGCTCGCAGAGCACGTATGATGAAAGAAACGACGATTAAATTGATATAACTCTTAAGCTGTCCAATCGATTTGAGATCTGTTTTCATGCTTAGATTTGTCTCGACAAGATCTTCGAAACTAAGCCCATGTTGATTTGTTTTTATTTTTTTATTCGGTTCTAAAAGTTGCCACCCAACAATATATGAAGTTTTCATCATGTAACTAACAAATTATCATGTAGTAGCTTCGTAAAAAATAGGGTGACGATTTGTGCAAGAAAGTTGTCATCGGATAAGATATATAGTTAGGGCCCAATAATATATGAAGTTCCCACCCGATAAGATATATAGTTAGCATCTAATGATATATAAAGTTGCCAAGCTATTTGTTAACGAAGTTTCCATCCGATAAAATAGGCCGGGGATTTTTACATCAAAGATGCCACTCGATAAGATGTATAGTTAGCTCCCAAATATATGAACTGCCACACTATTTTTTAATGAAGTTGCCATCTAATAAAACGAGGTGGCGATTTATACATCGAATTTGCTGTCCGATAAGATGTATAGTTAAACTCGATAATATGTGAATTGCCACACTATTTGTTAATAAAGTTGCCATCCAATAAAATAGGGTGGCTAATTATGCATCAAAGTTGCCATCCGGTATGATATACAATTAACGCCAAATAATATATGTTGCCATCGATAAAATGTATAGTTAACATCCAATAATATATGAAGTTGCCACACTATCATTAACAAATTACCACGTGGTACCTTTGTTCAAAATAGTATAATAATTTGTGTATTACCGCATGGTAACAAAAGGTCCAAAAATAATTTGTCGAAACATATCAAGTAGGGTCTAGTTTTGAAGATCTCGTCGATAAAAAGCCAACCGTGAAAACGAATTGTGAATCAGAAAAATAATAATTTGATCTACAAAATTTTTTGAACCTATGAAATCATACAACTAAAAACTTGATACATGCGTGCAAAATACAAAAAGCCTGTGCATACATAACAAAATAAAGAGGAGTGCAACGTACTTAATCTTAATCGGGATATGCATTAGCAGCAGCCTGCTACCAGCAGATCTAGGACGCACAAGACGTCGCGAGCACGGACTAATGCGCAGACGTTCGGCAATTATAATTTCCGAATATCTTTACGTGGGTTCCCAACGTTTAGCCAACAATAGGCTAATAGGGGTTATCTTCTTGTGATGTAATAACCGAGATTTGAATGCTTCTTGATATTTCAATAATAGTATAATAGTAGTGTGCATCGACCGATACAAGACATGTCCTTTTTTAAAAAAAAAACACTGCTACAGAAACGGTTATCAGTAACGGTCGAAAAATCATATCAGTAACGGTCGGGACCGCCGTTACTAACTTCGTGTTACTGATGTACCATCATCAGTAACGGTTTCGGCGACCGTTACTGATGATACACCAGTAACGGTTGGGAAGGAACGACCACCACTGGTGTATATATATATCAGTAACGGTCGGGAAGGAGCGACCGCCACTGATGTATATATACATCAGTGACGGTCGTGTCTCGACACTGATGCATTTTCGGTATTTAAAAAATTTATTAAACCACAATAAATACACAGGAAATACACATGAAATTATATACAGCACAACAAATTATATACAGAATGTATCTCATCACAGAAAAATACATATAAAGCCGTATCACATCACATCACATCACATCATTTAAAACATACAATTGTATATAAGCCGTATCATATAAAGCATATAAAGAATACAAATGTATCTCACTTCATGACATTGATTACAAAGTGTCAAAATTCCATAGAAGCATAATTACAAAATGTCAAAATTTGATGAAAGCATATAAAGAATACAAATGAATCTATTGTCGTGGGTGAACCCTAGACACGACTTGTTCCACGCATTCGAAGAAGTCTCCACTAGGCTTGATGACCTCATTGTTTATGAGATGGGCGAACTCCTTTTGAATGTTATACACGACCCATTTAGTTCGGTGTCCCATTGTCATTCGGGGCCGCCAGTACTCTTCCATCGCCGCGACTGACCCCTTCCACTCAGGCTTGAACATGCTGGCATTCTCCATAAGGATGTGACAGCAGTAGTAGCCACAGAACACACTGCCGGGCGGCTGTTGCTGGCAAGAGAACCTGTGGTTGTGGTGAGGCTCGTCTTTATAGCCTTTACCAGCTAGTTTTCCCTTGGTCGCCACTTTCCAGGCAGTGTTAATGAGTGATTTGATGGGTTTTCAGAACCTACCTCGAACACCCTTCTTCGGAAGCAGTGAATCGAAGTAGTACATCGCGGACCAAGGCAAACAAATGAGTAGTGTCACCCAATGATCTCTGTTTTCAAAAGAAACAAACTTTAGTATCTAAGGGTGTATAAGAAAGACTGAATTAGAAAAAACAAACGGTTCCATATATAAAATTGAACTTACTCCAAATTAAGAAAGAAGAGGATGAAGTCGTCGTCCGCGTATTTCTCGAGACATGCCACCAAGTATTTAGATGCCATGGTTCTTGAGGCATCCTTTTCAGGCTCAAGACCGATGTCACTGTAGTTGAACATCGCGGGGTCTAGAATGGCTACTTTTTTGACCTCCAATCGCCGCAGTTCTCTTATTTGGTAGGCAGACCACAGCCTTAAGAGGTTGATATCAAGCTTTTGGCGGTTGAGGAGGTGGAACAGTTTGTTGAACTCCACACCAAAGGTGATAGGACGTTCCTGAATCTTCCCGGTTCTTGGTCAAAGAAGCCATAGTCTTTTAGGATTCTAACATTGATCTGTTGGGCATGCTGTTCAAAACCAGCTGATGCTTGCATGTAGAACTAATGAAGCTCTTGCATCTCTATAGACATGGCACGTAGGGAATCTTCGGTGACCATCGGTCTTCCAAGATAGTAAAGAAGCACCTGGTCGAACTCCCTAGCCACGAAATAGGATCCGTCTTCGAATCTCTGGCCTTGATATGGGTTCTTGATGAGAATGTCAGGCCTATTGTCCTCCCAGACTCCAGTTATGTCAGGCACATGGTGCATCTCATCTTGAGTGACAGTGGAGGACTCCTTGATGGTCTTGCCGCCGCGCCCCCTCTTTTTATGCCTCCTCTTACCGTCCCATGCCTTCTGCTCCTCTGCCTTGTACTTGTCATCGATCTTGTGGCCACCCATGGACTCAGCGGCACCCAAGAGAGAGAAGGTGGGAGGGACGCTTCCAGCCTGTGCCGACCCTATGGTCTGGCTATCTTTGAGCTGTGCAGGCATCGACATTGCCCGCTCTTCATCTCCGCCGGCATCGACATGAGGAAGTATCCTAGGGGAAAGGCCGAGCGGCAAATGAGAAGTACCTTTCTGGGCGGAGGGAGATGGAGTCATAGAGGGCCGGCGCTGGTTGTAGAGAGATACCGAGCTCCTAGGCCACATAATTCGGTAGTTTGGACAACCGCCTAGGATATCCACGCCTTCCTCCGGAGGTAGCGGGATAGCATAATCTCGATGGTCGTCGACGATGGAGTCCACCACCACACTCATTTGTGCGTCGTTCATGAGAATGCCGTGCACCAGTGGCGGTGATTGTTTGGGCATCAGGCGGCCAATGGCGCCTACAGGCTTCCCAGGCTTGTCAACGTGGATACGACACTTCACCGATGCCTGCGCGTAACAAGAAGAAGGCATATGTGTGTAAGATCTTTATTCATGAAGGTAAGGAGTGAAAAAGAGTTTGAAAAGCTTGCTTACAAGGATGTTGTCGCTCGGACCCGGATCGTTATCCCGGCTGCCCTCGCTTGGGGAAGGTTGGCTAGTGGGGGGGTTGTCCATGCTAGGAGCCGGGCTGTAACCTGGGGTGTAGGTGTCTTCGTCCTCCATACGTGTGTCGGAGGCGGCGCTGCTCTTCAGCGGGGTGCTCTTTCGTGGGGGAAGAGGAGGAAGAGGAGGAAGGAGGTTCCTCAAACCTTCCACTCCTCCCCCGAGTATGGCGCCAAGGGCGGGGTGGTCTTTGGCCAATGCCGACACCAAATGATGGACGGCTTGCACTGCATATTCCCGCGACACCTCTTGAGACACGATAGATGCCTGCTCTCGCGCCTCCGCCTTAGCTTGTTCTATTATCTCAGAAGAAGCAGGGAGCTTTTTCTGGACCCTGCTTCGCTTCGGAGCAGGCGGGAAATAATCATCCCAGCAGGCCCCTTCGCCTTCTCCTAGAACACGGCCCGTGTGCTCCGCCTTTTGCAAGCCAGCGGTCACAGCCGACTCCCACCTCTTGCTCTGCACGGAGTTGTCGGAGGTTTCTGACCTCTTGCTCTCCTCCCATTTGTGGGCATTTTCCTGTTATCATATCAGACATGACGTGAGTCTATATGGATCAGGAGTGTCATAATTAACGCCGAAAATAACTAAATGCACGTGAACCCTTACCGTAAATTTTTTAACAGGCGGCTGCATTAGCTCAATGCCCGCCCACTCCTCGGGTGTCATGTGCTGACGTGCATATTCTCTAGCACGTTGGTCCTCCAGCATGTCATGCACTGGAGGCACCCTGTCTGCCGCCTCGAGAATTTGGTCCTGCTTGCGCCAGACCTTCTTCTTCACTCTTTCCCTGCACTCCCTAGCCTGTAGTTCAAGGGCTTCCTTAAGCGCAGCGTCCTCATGCGTTCACTCTTCGCAATGAAGGCAGGGTCAGACGATTCCTTCTTGAACTTTTCCCATTTGGCCTCATCAGTTACCGACGGCCATTTCTTCTTGATGATCTCGTACGGTTTGTCCATCCACCTTCTAGCGGTGGTTTTCCAATTAGCAAGTCCATTGCGGACTGCTATGTTGACGGCCGCTAGGAATCGCTCGCGCCACTCGTCGGTGACTTGGAACCTCCTTGCAACGTCTGCGATGCACGTGTTTCTAACGACTTGGGAGATGTCACTCCACTCGTCGGTGATCTTGCAATACTTGCGTGCAACGGCTCCACAGGTCGTTGCGAAGGCCTTCTATGCCCTCTCTGGCGACTCCGGGCGGCCTCTCTCAGAGTGCCGGGTGACCACGTAACAGAACTCTTTCAAGTTGTGGCTCCCCCTCGGCGTCTTCTTCCTTGGTTTCTTAGCGGGAGTTTCAGAAGGTTGCGGGTTACTCTCTTCCACCCGTCGCTCGTTGTCGCGCTCTTCTGATGTGGCTCGGGGTGGTCGATCGTTCGATGAGATCGGTAACTCTCGATTTGGGTAGGACATGACGTTGACGATCCGACTACGGCCTAGGAGGCAGTGCTTTAGCAATCGATACACCAACTCCAGAGGGTTATTGATCACGCGGGGGCACGATCAACCTGACCACGAAGGTCTTTGTTCCTACAAGCAATCGAAGAATAAGAAAGAACAAGAAAAATAGCAGATGCAATCTAAAATTGCGAATATACTATATCAAACCAATGTCTCAACGAGACGATAAGTTGGGGTTCTGAAAGCAGTAAAACAGGTGGTCTAACCGACACACGCGATTACACGAAGTAGTAGCGATGGCTAACTTTTAACTAATCAAAACCCAAGGCTCCTTAAGGGGGCTCATGGGGTATATAAAAGATGAGGGAGAGATATTTTTCGTCCACCTTGAGTAAGGAGGCCGAAATCCAACTCTATCTCTAACTTTCCTAACAAACTACAACTCTTTAGGATACAGAAAAACAGATCCGTAAGTTTGTTTTGTCCGCCACAGTCAGCACGAGTCGAATCTCTTGATGGGGCCAGATCCGTTGGAAAGGTCTTGTAATTACTTTTTCAACAAGTTCTTGTTTGCTTGATTTGGACTTCGGATGCAGCCTGGGTGATTAAAACAAATTCAGGTGTCCTGACAGCGCGGACCCGAATCGGATTCAACTTTAATTCGTGATATCTTTCTCTAGCAAGCTCCGAATGATGTGTCGTTTGATTTGTTGGAAAGTACACTTGAAATCCTTCCCTCTCATCTGTATGAATGCTTGATTCTTGTTGGCCCTCCCGTTCGCTTCCATCGTATCTCATCTTGACCTTGGACTTGAAAAGCTCGACAAGATGCCTACGTAATAAAACGAGATAAGATAGTAGTAGCTCCGCCTCTTCATAAATATGACAATGAAAACAATTACTATTTGAATTCACCTGATTATAAATATTGTCAAATATTATAGAATTGTTGGTACCAAAGGTCGTATCCATGGTTAGCATGTCCATATCATCTTCTGAACGAGAGCTACCTGAGCCAGAGCTGCCAATTTGCTCTCCCGATGAAGACTCTTCATCGACACGATCTACCTCCTCCCGATCAAAAACTGGTTTCTGGCTACTCTTACCCATTTCGTACCTATGTGCCATCAAAACCATCAAATATATATCGGCCTAAAATTTCGGCATGACCTATGCTAAAAAATAGCAAATTTTCTCTAGTAGAAGCTCAAAACCTGCATAAAAAACCCACCCGCATATGTACCTCCTCGGCACGATGGCCGGTCCCTTGTCCAATGACCCGGCACGATGGTCGGGCCCACAATTCGCATAAATGACACTTGTAACCCTAACACTAACACTTGTAAATTCACACTAACACTAACACTTGTAACCCTAACACTAACACTTGTAAATTCACTAACACTAACAATTTTAATTTCAGTGAACCCTAACACTTGTAAAACAAGGGCAGAAGCAACCTAACAGTAAACCCTAACACTTGTAAAAAATTAACCCTACAATGTACTAACCCTATATCAAATTCACAATATGTGTGCCCATCTAACTCAATTATCCACTACGACAAACTACAATTCAATTATATAGCTACATAATTCAAATTCATGCTCTTTAATTCAAATCAGCCTAACCCTAAATTAACAGCAACTGTGTTATCTAACTCAATTATCAAATTCACAAATCCTAACCCTAACCCTAAATTAACAGCGCGGGAGGAGAAGGAGGCAGAGGAGGCAGAGGAGGCGCGCACCTGTGGGGAGGACACAGACGGCGCGGGCGCGGGCTCGGTGACGACGCGGGGGCGGCCGGGCGAAGGAGGAAGACGGCCGGGGCTCCGGTCGAGGACGGGGAGGCGCGGGGGCGGGCTCCGGTCGCGGAATCCGGCGCGGGCTCAGGGCGGAGGAGGAAGGAGGCGAGGACGAGGCCATCGGCGTTGGGCTCGGGGCAGCGCGCGGGGTCGACGGCGGCAGCGGTGGCGCGAAAATCCGGCAGCGCTTTCGCTAGGGTTAGGAAGCGCCCACGGCTGGTCTCTCGGGTTAGGGAGGACGCGTAGGCGAGAATGAATCTAACTGTTTCGGCCGGTTCCCTTACATACCCCATAGCCATCAGTAACGGTCCGATAAGCAACGTGACCGTTAATGATATTCCTTCAATCATCAGTAACGGTCGCGGAACAAAATGACCGCCACTGATGTGCTCAAGTGAGCAATGCTCAACAGAACATCAGTAACGGTTGCCTAGTTACTCGACCGTTACGGATGTGATGAGATGGATGAAGTTGAAGTTTGATGAATAAATTTATGCATTTTGTCTAGTTTTTTTTGCTAAATTTGGATTGAATTTTTGGGAGTGACAAAGCATGTACTAACATGCATACACAAAAGTACATCGATCACACATTTCTCTAGTATTTGACCAATACAAAGTTTCACACATAATTTCATTTAGTACAAAGTTTGCATTAAGATTTAGTATGAGTACATTTTTACAATGTGACTACTAGTGCTTCTCTTTCCTTTGGTAAGTCATAACTTGACTCCTCGCAGAACTGCTTCTGAGGTAGGGTTTTTGTGGTATTTTCTCGCTCTCGTTCCCATCACTTCTTCTTTTCCCTCTCCTTTTCCTGTTAATATCGTGCGTTCCGCTTCTTCGTCATCTGCGGCGGTCGTCAGATCATGGAAACCTTCGTAGTCTTCTTGTGAAGTAACTCCGTCCACTCCAACAATGCTTCTTTTCCCTCTTCTTACTACGACGCGGCCTTTATTTGCCGGGTCGTGTATGTAGAAAACCTGCTTGCATTGTTTAGCAAAGACCCATGGTTCCTTTCTTGCCGGGATTTTTCTCATGTCAACTTGTTCATGAGGGATCTCAGGAGGTAGCACCATCGTCGTGAACCTGTGACTTTCTTCTTCGTCACCTTTGGTCCATCTTACACGGAACATTGGGATCTTTGTGATCGAGTACTCCAATTTCCAGATCTCCTCGATAACGCCGAAGAACGCTTTGGTTTTGCTGTTGTCGTCGGTCGCGGTCTCAGAAGTCATGACTACACCACTATTTTGATATGTGCTTTTACGGTTCTGAGACGCAGTGTAGAAGTTATAGCCGTTGATCGCATATGATTGCCAAGTAGAGACGTGGTAAGCAGGTTGCCGTGACAAACATGCAACCGTCTCTTCTGATACATTGGTCGTCTCCCAGCCGTACCAATAATTCTTCAGCCACGCTGCGAATGTTTTATTGTGCTCCCAGTGGATCCAGACTTTTCCTCTTTTAGGGTTTTCATTTCGCAGTTGTTCCATGTGCATTTTCTGATAAGGCCGGCAGCAACCGACAGTTTGCAACACAACCATAATGTGCTCTTTCAAAGTCAACTTCCCTTCCTCTTCCATAGACATTAAGGTATGTATGTCCAAGGCCACCTTCGCCATCGAGCTTGCCCTTGTGCCGTGATTCGGGAACACCTATTGATTTCTGATCGGCCAACCAATCTGTGCAGAACTCGATGCACTCTTCTGCCCTAAAGCCTTCCACGATGCTACCTTCCGGACGCGATCTGTTACGAACGTACCGCTTCAGAACCCCGTTGTATCGTTCAGGGCCATACATGTTATGCAGGAATGAGGGCCCTAGGCACATGATCTCATCGCATATGTGGATCATTAGATGGACCATGATATCGAAGAATGATGGAGGGAAGAACATCTTGAGCTCGCACAGAATCTGTATCATACTATCCTTCAGTATCTGGCATCGTCTAACAATGATTGACTTCTGCGAGATGCTGTCAAAGAAGTCCGAAAGCTTCATGATTGTCTCCCTTATGTGCGGCTCCATGATACCTCTGATTGCGACTGGAAGTAACCGAGTGAGTATGACATGGTTGTCGTGAGACTTCATGCCAGATAGCTTGTGGCTCTTCATGTCAACTAGATGCTTGATGCTCGACGAGTAGTTCAATGGGACTTTAATGCCCTGCAGGCACTGGCACATCCTATGCAACTCATCTTTGTACGGGTTGTAACATGCAAGACGACACCGCGTGGTCACCGTCACGAAACCATTCTTGTCGGCTGCTGACACTTGATCTTTGCCCCACAACTCTTTCCTGATAGACATGATTTCCAGGTCCTTCTGTGCGTTGGGTCCATCTTTCGTCTTCTCTGGACTGTTCATCAGCAACCCCAGCACGCTGTCGCATACATTTTTCTCCACGTGCATGACATCTATGCTGTGGCGGCATTCTAAATGTGCCCAGTACTCCAGGTCCCAGAATACGGACCTCCTTTTCCACACGACGCCTTCAGGTTCCTTATATTTCTTCGCAGCAATCTTTCCGGAGACAACCTCAAGATCGTTCACAATTTCGAGGATTTGCATACCAGACTTCTCCTTCGGCGCTGTCCTGTGCTCCGTCTTCCCATTGAACCTTTCCTTGTCATCCCTCCAAGGGTCTTTAGCATCCAACCACTTTCAGTGGTCCATGTACACAATTTTGGATGAAGCGGGTAACTTCTCTGATGTCGTGTTTTCCCCGCACTTTGTACAGGCCTTGTACCCATGTGTCACCTGGCATGAAGTATTTTCATTCGCGGGGTAGTCATGCACGCAGGTCAGAAACGCTGCTCTCATCGTGAAGTACTCCCTCCTGTTTGCGTCCCAAACCAGTCTGCCGGGGTTCCAAAGCTGCTTCAGCTCATCCTTCACTAGTTGCAGATACACATCTAGGTCAGCTCCCGGCTGGTTTGGACCGTGTATGAGCATGCACATGTGGATGTATTTTCTCTTCATGATTAACCATGGAGGAAGGTTGTAGACAAACAAGATCACTGGCCATATGCTGTGCTTGTTGTTCATGTTTCCGAAAAGATTTATCCCGTCAGTGCTGAGACCGAGCCTCAAGTTTCTGGGCTCTGCCCCGAAATCCAGAAATGCCGTGTCGAAGTTTCTCCACTGAGTCCCATCGGCAGGATGTCTTAGAACCCCAGGTTCCTCCATACGGTAGTGCCCGTCAGGATCGAATGCAGGCTGCGCCAGATCGTGATGGACGAGATACCTCGCGTCCTTAATTTTTTGTATCCAACGTTCAACTCGGCCACCTGTCGTAAGATACCAGACAGTCTTTGCCGGCCTGGCTGATATGGACATGATCACCATGGATACGACCATTAGAACACTAATTGTTGGTGTATCTAATAACAATTATAATCAGGTGAATTCAATTACAAAATGTTTTCAATATGTTACTAGCAAAGAGGCGGAGCTACTATCTTGTGTAATCTTATTATGTAGGCATCTTATTTAACTTGACAAGTCCAAAGTGAAGATGAAGTGTGATAGCTTGCAAAGGGAGATTCAAAGTGAATCCTATCAAGTCTACTTTCTAACAAATCAAACGGCACATGATTCGGAGCTTGTTAGAGAAAGATATCACGAATTAAAGTTGAATCCGATTCGGGTCCGAACTGTCAGGAGACCCGAATTTGTTTTAATTTCCCAGGCCGCATACGGAGTCCAAATCAAGCAAACAAGTAGTTGTTGGAAAGGTAATTACAAGACCTTTCCAACGGATCTGGCCCCATCAAGAGATTCGACTTGTGCTGACCGTGGCGGACAAAACAAGCTGACGGATCTGTTTTTCTGTTTCCTAAAGAGTTGTAGTTTGTTAGGAAAGTTAGAGATAGAGTTGAATTTCGGCCTCCTTACTCAAGGTGGACGAAAATATCTCTCCCTCCTCCTTTATATACCCCATGAGCCCCCCTAAGGAGCCTTGGGTTTGATTAGATAAAGTTTAGCCATCTTTGCTACTTTCGTGTAATCGCGTGTGTCGGTTAGACCAGCTGTTTTACCGTCGTCAAGACTCCAACTTACCCTCTCGTTGAGACATTGGTTTGATATAGTATATTCACAATTTTAGATTGCATCTGCTATTTATCTTGTTCTTGCTTGTTCTTCGATTGCTTGCAGGAACAATGACCTTCATGGTCAGGTTGATCGTGCCCCCGCGGGATCAATAACCCTCTGGACTTGGTGTATCGATTGCTAAGGCGCCGCCTCCTAGGCCGTAGTCGGATTGTCAACGTCACCTCCTACCCAAATCGAGAGTTATCAATCTCATCGAAAGATCGGGCCACCCACACCCACATCACTGCCCTTCATCACTTCTTCCCCATCGTCTTCGCCAGCTCTGGCGTTTTTCTTCTTGTATCTTGATACACCGCATATGTGGCAGCTCTCAGGGTTCTCGTACTCTCCAATGTATACCATGCAGTCGTTTGGACATGAATGATGTTTCACGCAATCCAATCCGAGCGGGCATGTAATCTTCTTCGCCTCGTATGTGCTCTTGGGCAACTTGTTTGGCTGTGGAAAAACCGAAGCAAGGGAGCTCAACAAGCCCGTGAAGCCCTTGTCTGACCAGCATGATGCTGCCTTCAGCCTCGAAAGTTCGAGCGTCACTTCGAGCACGTTGTTTTCTTCGCCAGCTCCATCATACAAGGGTGTGTTTGCGTCCTCCAACAATTTTTTGAACTGAGCAGACTCTGCCTCATCTTCGGGGTCCTCCAGCTGCTCCCGTAGGTACGGGTCATCTAGCATTTCGGCAATCCTGCCATGTGGAGCTCCTTCACCTTCCACATTAGCCTCCTCATCGACCCTTGTTTCTTCCTCGGATTCGCCAGATCATACCACAGGACATCATCATCTTCGCTACCGCTACCGACATCAACCGCATCCTCCCCGTGACTAGTCTAGCGAGAATAACCATCGACAAAACCCGATGCGAGCACGTGCATCTGAACATCTTCAGGCTTCATCATGTATGTGTTTCCACATTTGCGACATGGGCAACGCATCATGAAAAGTCCTTTTCGTTCCATATCACCTTCGCGACTCCAAAAAAGACCGTCCATTCAGTTATCCATCGAGCATTGATTCTTTCCTTGGCGTACATGCAAGAACGGTCCTTCGATCTACAACACAATACACAAAAAAACAAAAAAGCAAAATAGTTAGCCTAATCACTGACAAGGAGATTAAGGTGCTAATTAACCGGAGCTAACTAAAATTTTGAAATTAGAGACATTCGGAGAGAAATTGGAGGCCGGCGAGAAAGATCGGGAGGGGGAGAGAGCTCGCAAGCGAGAGGGAAGCTCCGGGCGACGACGAGAAGGCCGCATTTCGTCCTGCGGTCGCGGAGCTCAAAAATTTGAAATTGGGAAAATTCGGAGAGAAATTGGAGGCCGGCGAGAGAGATCGGGGTGGAGAGAGACATCGGGAGGGAGAGGGAAGCTTAGGGCTCAAAGATCGGAGCTCGGCGGCCATGGAGGCGGCGTCGCCGGCGCGGGGGGGGGGGGGGGGGGAGGAGGGCGTACCTGGGGTGCTCGCCGGCGGCCATGGCGCGGTCGGGCGGCACCTCGCCGTCGCCGGAGAGGAAGGGGCCGCAGCTGGTCCGTTACGACGCGCGGCGCGACTAGTTGCGGCTCCGCCCAGCGTATTTAGAACGCGAGTAACATCAGTGTCGGTCGAGGTTTTCACGACCATTACTGATAATCGTGTACACATCAGGAACGGTCGAGCTAGGCCGACCGTTACTGATGCATGGTTCATCAGTGGCGGTCGCCCCATAAACGACCGCCACTGATGTTACTCACGAGCTATGAGTGTACATCAGTGGCGGTCGTTTTTCGCGACCGCCACTGATGTGTCGCTGGCCGGCGACAAGCGGTGCCCGCTCGGTTCATCAGTAACGGTCGTGGCCGCGACCGACACTGATGTTCTTCATCAGTAACGGTCGCGCCGGACCCGTTACTGATGTGACGTTGCATATAGACCGTTTTGTAGTAGTGAAGGGGTGTGCTTTGAATAATGTACTCCCTCTGATCTATTAGAAGTGTCGTTGTTTTAGTAAAACTTTATACTAAATCATAGTTATTATGCATCAGAGGGAGTATGTTTTTTTTAGATACTTGTTTCCCCATTCCTAAATATAAGATGTTTTAAGTTTGCCTTAAGTCAATATTTTAAAGTTTGACCAAGTTTATATAAAAATCTATCAATATCTATATCTCTAAATTACCTAATGTTCTTAAAGCCGTCATGATATATATAAATTTCTACACTACTTATTTAATATTTTAGATATTAATAGATTTTCTTATATAAGATTGGTTAAACTTTAAAATGTTTGACTTAAGAAAAAGATAGAGCATCTTGCATTCAGAAATGAAGGTAGTAATATTTAGTTCATTTTTTCTAAAGTTA
Source organism: Brachypodium distachyon (assembly GCF_000005505.3). Lineage (NCBI taxonomy): Eukaryota > Viridiplantae > Streptophyta > Magnoliopsida > Poales > Poaceae > Brachypodium > Brachypodium distachyon. The sequence continues at coordinate 19,736,237 of NC_016134.3, read as the reverse complement.
AACAAACAATAACAATCTTTAAAATACAATAGTTTGAACGAAACTATATCAGTAAAAAAACTCCTTACACCTCCTTTTAGGCATGCGACGTCCTTCTTACGACATTTTGCTTCGGAGAAAGCATGGTTATCATTGGCATAGTGTATGTTAGTGCTTCAACGCTTCTGATGTTGTGTTAATGGTAACGCTAGCATCTCAAGATTATGCGTGATCAGCTCATTTGGCCATATAATTTTGGGAATCATTTTAGATTTCAGAAACCAACTTATTTGGCTAGCACGAAATTGGGTACGTGCATTCAATATGAAATTCTATGGAATCTAATATGTTTACCCAATCTGGAGTTTTCTCTAAAAGGCATAGTTCCTCTAGATTTGTCTCTCATTCTACAAATCCGCATGACAAGCAAACATGGTTTTTGAATGTGAAAATAAAAAAAGAACAAAATAAACCCTATAAAAAATCATTTCATTTATCCCGGATGACATAAAATGAGTGCTACCAAACAAGCTAAAAGTTCATTCTCCAAGGGTTAGATCAGCTTTCAGAGAAGTTAGGAAAATAAGCTTTGCTTTTTGTAAGCATAAATGACTTTTGACTGGTACTATTTTAATTTACTTTGGCGATATTCTAAAAGTAGTACACCCTCCGTTTAACAAAGGATGTCTCAACTTTGACTAAATTTGAATGCATCTATACACTAAGTCATGTCTATATACATCCAAATTTTCACAAATTTGAGACATCTTGCTTTCAGTTTTGCTTTCAAAGACCTATTCGCGAGAAACACAATATTGTTTTGGGGCATCTAGTTTTGAAGTTATAAGTTAGCAAAAAATCACAATACGCAAGCAACACTTTTAAAACGATATGTGATAAGGGGTGGCACGATCTTCTCAAACAGCAACGTGGATAACTTGTATGATTTTACAAATCTTCCGGCTGTTCATCCGTCGCCGCACAACGAACTTGCAACCCAATGGAAATTCGCAACACCACACACTTGCGCAGTAGTCTGCCAACCACAAGCGGTTTCGCAATCTTCCAATTCCAGCGGAACGACAGATTACACTCGAAATTTCAGTAGATAACAAACACCCTATCGAAACGAATATGGTGTATAGGATTCCAGATGAATGCTTCTCGCAATCAACAAGAGTCTCGAAAATAGCTAAAACGTGATCTAACCCTAACACTAGGCGTACCCTTTGTATATATAGGCGAGGGGCAGCCCAAACACACAAACAGACTCAGACTCGGACTCAAACTTGGTTCGACTCAAACTCATACAACCAATCCGAATAGGACTTGGCTTAAACAAGGACTCGCAGGTCCGGGCGCCCCTTAGACGTGTCGGGCTCATCGTAGGCTGTCCTGGTGCGCCTCATACTCGTACTCAACTTGTGGTGGGCAGATCATTCTTGTCATTGGCTGCCCATTGCACACGAGTTGCTCTTCTAGCGATTTGTATCCTCCATCTTCATTTGTGGTGCTCCTGCCTCTCTCTCCTCCCTCGCGCATATCTTGATGTTGGATAACAGCACATGATGATCCTCGCACGCGGCCTCCTCTCCTCCATGATCCACGGTTGCCTCAGCCTCAAATCTGATTACACAAAGATACAAAGACTTAGGCGGTATAAAATTCTCATCAATATAAACATTAGGTGCAGCTAGAAGTGAGTTCACCTGTTGTTCTAATAACTTGGCAGGTGCTCGTTTAATTGGTCCAATGCGTAGATCATTGGGTTTATCTTGAACAGCAAGATCATCATTAGGCAAAGATGAAAAAGGACTTGGGATGCCCTCATCATTCTCCCTCTCTTCAAAAAGTGTCGACCTCGACGCTCCAAGGTTTTCTCCATCATATGGCGTCAAATCAGAAACGTTGAACGAATTACTCACGCCAAACTTATCGGTTGGAAGATCTATCTTGTAAGTATTATCATTGATCTTGGCAAGCACCTTGTATGGTCCATCTCCTCGTGGCAGCAACTTTGACTTACGTTGTTTAGGAAATCTATCCTGGCGAAAATGAACCCATACCAGATCGCTAGGCTGAAAGAGCACTTCTTTTCGCTTTGTATTGACACGTGCAACATTGTACTTGCCCTTCTTATCTATTGCTTCTTTAGTCTTCTCATGCATCTTCCGAACAAAATCAGCACGCTTGGACGCCTCCATATTCACACGCTCTTGACTTGGAAGTGGCAGCAAATCAAGTGGCGTAATGGGTTTGAAACCATATACCACCTCAAAAGGACAAAGTTGCTTTGTTGAATGTACCGTCCTGTTATATGCAAATTCTACATGCGGCAAACACTCCTCCCATGCACGCAGGTTCTTCTTGATCATTGATCGCATCAACATTGAAAGTGTGCGATTCACCACATCTGTTGGGCCATCGGTTTGGGGATGACAAGTAGTGCTGAACAACAACTTCATTCCTAGCTTTCCCCAAAGCATCTTCCAAAAGTAGCTCATGAACTTCACGTCACGGTCAGAAACAATCGTCCTTGGTACACCATGCAATCTCACGAAGTCCCTCAAAACAGATTAGCAATATGCGACGCATGTTGCTCTTGTGGCAGGAAATAAAATGCGCCATCTTAGAAAAACGATCCACTGCCACAAATATTGAATCATGTCCTCTCCTGGTCCTAGGCAATGCCAACACAAAATCCATGCTAATATCTTCCCATGGAACACTAGGGGCAGGAAGAGGAGTATACAAACCGTGAGGCTTCAGCTTGGACTCGGCCTTATGACAAGTAATCCACCTTTTGACAAACCTGTCCACATCACGCCTCATCTTTGCCCAATAAATTTTTTCATTAAGCATAAGCAAAGTCTTTTCACGTCCAAAGTGACCCATCAAGCCGCCAGCATGTGATTCCTGCAGCAATAACAAACGCACGGACGACTCGGGTACACAAAGTTTGTTAGCTCGAAACAAAAACCCATCATGTGTATGAAACTTATCCCATCCTTTCCCATCCTTATAAAGATTGTAAGGTGCAGCAAAGTCACGATCAGAAGTATATAAATCACGTAAACTCTCTAATCCAGGAACTTTAACATCCAATTGATTCAAAAGTACAACTTTCCTAGAAAGAGCATCATCTACAATGTTTTCTTTACCCTTTTTATACGTAATAATGTAAGGAAAAGATTCAATAAATTCCATCCACTTAGCATGTCGTCGCTTCAACTTAGCTTGGCCTTTCAAATACTTTAAAGCCTCATGATCAGAATGTATAAGGAACTCTTTATGCTATAAATAATGTTGCCAAACTTCAAGAACACGAACAAGAGCACATAATTGTTTGTCATAAACAGGATAGTTCAATTGTGCACCATTCAATTTCTCACTAAAAAATGCAATCGGACGACCCTCTTGCATAAAAAACCCACCAATACCTATTCCACTAACATCACACTCAATCTCAAATTGTTTAGCGAAATTAGGTAAAACGAGCAAAGGTGCAACGGTTAAATGATTCTTTAATTAATCAAAAGCATTATCTTGCGTCGGTCCCCAAACAAAATCAACACCCGTTTTAGTTAGTTCATTCAATGGGGCGGCAATGGTGCTGAAATCTTTCACAAATCATCTATAAAAACCAGCAAGGTCATGAAAACTTCTAGCTTGACTAACATTGACAGGAGTAGGCCAATTTTTAATTGCTTCAGTTTTAGATTCATCAACCTCAACCCCATGGGCAGAAACAACATAACCCAAGAAAATGACCAATCTTTGCAAAATGTGCACTTTCCCATGTTACCAAATAATTTAGCATCACGCAACACTTGCAAGACTTGTGTAATATGATCAACATGTTCAGATTCGGTGCGGCTGTAAATTAGTTTATCATCAAAATACACAACCACAAATTTGCCTATGAAATGCCTTAAAACATGATTCATTAAACGCATGAAATTACTAGGTGCATTAGTTAACCCAAAAGTCACGACTAACCACTCATATAAACCGAATTTAGTTTTAAAGGCTGTTTTCCACTCATCCCCTTCTTTCATCCTAATTTGATGGTATCCACTACGCAAATCAATTTTAGAGAATATAGCAGCACCACTCAACTCGTCTAACATATCTTCTAAACGCGGAATAGGATGACGGTATCGAATAGAGATGTTATTAATTGTTGTACTATCTACACACATGCGCCAAGTCCCATCTTTCTTAGGCAGTAAAATAACAGGAACAACACAAGGACTTAAGCTTACGCGAATATAACCTTTGTCAAGAAGCGCTTGTACTTGTTTCTGAATTTCTTTCGTCTCGTCGGGGTTCGTACGGTATGGTGGACGATTGGGCAGCGACGCTCCTGGAATCAAGTCAATTTGTTGCTCAATCCCTCTCAATGGTGGCAAACCAGCGGGGACTTCATCCGGAAACACATCGCTGAATTCCTGCAAAACATGAGAAACACTTATAGGCAGCGGGGTTATCTCGTTAGTAGAACGAAGGACACCTTTGCACATAAGCACAAAAGGCTCCAAAGTAGGATCCTTGCTGAACTCTCTCAAATCTGATTTGGTGGCTAGCATTACTAAGGAATTCTCTACCTCACCGTTCTGTTTACCACTCGAATTTGGCTTGTGGCACTCACTCACCGAAAGTGGAGTCACTCGCCTATCTAATCTCTCACTCTCATTCTCACGATTTACTTCTACTTTTTGGCGAGATTCATTAACAATCTGTTGTGGTGTCATCGGACGCAATATCACCTCCTTGCCATGCCAATGGAGACTATAAGTGTTACCTCTCCCATCGTGACAAACATCTCTATCGGATTGCCACGGGCGTCCCAACAGCAAATGACACACGGTCATTGGAACCACATCACACTCAGCGGTGTCCTTATATGGTCCAATCTGAAACTCAACACGCACCATGTGGCTAATCTTCATCTCGCCGTGATCACTAAGCCACTGAATATAGTATGGATTGGGGTGCGGTAAATACTTCAACTTCAGTTTCGTGCAAAGCTCCTTACTAGCTAGATTGTGACAACTTCCTCCATCAATAATCACCTTGCACACCTTGCGTGTCCCACAATGGCCTTGGTTTGAAACAAATTGCAACGCTGCTCCTCGGCCGAGCTAGGTACCACACTCAAAACTTTAGGCGTACAAACTATGGTTGGAAGATGTGTAGCATCAGCATAAACAGTAGCATGGGGATCCTCCTGATCTTCCTCAAAAACAGATTCGGGATCAACCTCATCACTGGACTCATATTCACCGGTTTCTTCATTCGCAAGCATAATCGTCTTATTCGGGCAATCTCGTTGGATATGGCCTCGTCTGCAGCAGGTATGGCAAATGATATCCTTGTTACGAGCTGTAGAATTAGAGGACGACGCAGAACTAGCAGTGGGCTGCACCGGCTTCTTGGCATTAGAAACAGCAATCTCGGGCTTGGTATTGAAAGTGCCACGTGAACCGGATGCCGTACTAGGAGTAGACGCGCTGCTCACTGTCCGTGGTGTAAAACGACCCTTGGCATCGGTAGTACGTGCAGCAAACTTCGCATTCTCCGCCAACTGAGCCTCCGCGTCACGTGCTTGATGCAACAACTCCGTGATATCATGGTATTGGTAATGCCGGACAATGCGTTTGACATTGGAGTGCAGACCAGAAAGGAAACACTGCATTGTTTGTTTGGCATCTTCACGCACGCGGGCACGCTGTATAATAAGCTCCATCTCCTGATGATAGTCATCCACGGACATGGTACCTTTCTTCAAATTTTGCAACTTATCATAAAGAGAACGGATGTAGTTGCGTGGAATAAAACGGTCACGCATCTCTCGCTTCATGGACAACCAAGTAACAATAGCGGGCAATCCTTCCTTCGCCCTGGTTTGCACAAGGTTCTCCCACCATAGCAAAGCATAACCATCAAATTCAGAGGACGCCAACTTGATCTTTCTATCTTCGGTGTACTCATGCATGCGCCACAACTTTTCAACCTTCAGCTCCCAATTGAGATACTCTTCAACATCAGTGGAGCCTTCAAACTTTGTAATCTTAAACTTGGGCCTGCCCAAGCCATCCTCATCACGATGGTGTGGCTGCCTGAAATCACCGTCAACATCACGATGAGTAAATCCACGACCATGCGGACCACCACCACGACCACCCATCCCGCGACCATTGGGAATGTCATGGTGCACTCGGCGATCACGATTGTCTTGCTGAAACCGTTCACGCCGACCACCATCATCATTACGATGTGCCTCCTCACGACCATGGACACTCTCGACATCACCTTGCAACCCTTCCAATGTGGTTTGAATAGCACCAATGGACCGCTGTAGCGCATCAGCCGACTGCTGCAACGTCATGATAGATTGATGCGTGTCATTCACGGTCTTCTCGGTATTGTCCACTTTCAGCTCCATGTTCTGCACTTGCTCTGCAAGGGGATCAATTTGGAGGCCGAGTTGACGCTGAAAGTGCATACGAAGCGCCTCATATTGATAGAACTGCACCGGGGTTGTAGGATCTTGCTTCTTCTCCACATCGTACTGATCAGCGTCTGTAGACATCATAGACACAAAAAGAGCAGCAACCAAGTGTATATATATAGGTGGAAACTCTCAACTCACTCAAAACTGAAAATAACGAGGTATCTTACCGTTCCGAAGTGAATTGAAAAAGCTAGTTACCGCTGCGGTGGTTGAAACGCACGTGTGTGTGATCAAGCGAATTTTATGGGTCAAGACTATCACGCGACAACTAAGGTGTATAAAGTGGAGCTTGGTTGGGATACCTAACAACACCAAATTTACAAGGCCTAGTGCTGATCGTATGACTCGACTCACACGGGAAACACACGCGGTGGAGATAATTGGGACAAATGCAACTATATGGAAGAGCTGAATATATGATATATGTCGGAGATAATCTCGTGTTGCAATGCACAAGAAGAGACACTAGGAAAAGGTGAAAAGAAACGGGCACAAGATTGCTCAAATGTTAACTGAAAACAGGAAAGATGACAAAAGACTAGAGTGATGCCCTCGTCAATATGCATTTGGGCCGGACGGTTTTCGTTGCTCGGGGATAGTATGCGTTGTGTTCCAGGCTGCCCAAAGTCTGTAACAGGCCATAACAGATGGACACATCCTACAGGCCGAGTGGACCGTTGCCTAGCTAAGATTTTTGAAATAAATTATAGCCCACCGTACCTTTGAAGCAACTCATAAAGTCAGTTGGCTATTAGTGCTGACAAATCACAGTCAAAGCCTATAACTTATGAAGTCCAAGACACCTGGCGGCTGGTGCAGTGGCTAATTTTTTTAAAATAATACATTTTTTTCATCAAATTTAAAAATAATATGCAGTTTGAGAAATTTTCAGAAATAACACAGCCTCGGCTTGGGCCAACCCGACAGGCACTAGTCGGCCTGGCCCAAGCTGACATGCCTCTCTCGGCCTCGAGCAGGCCGACCACAGGCCGCGCGCGCTGGGGTAGGAACTAATCCAAACCGACTGCCCCTATCGGCGTCGATGAAGCCGACTAGGCCATGTTCATGTGCATGTGTAGTAGGCCAGTAGCTATGCTTATTTCCGTATATAATATATGTATGTCCCATGCAACAATACATAAATGTATGTATCTCTTCCGCACGCGTACGTCCAATCCAAACCAGTATGGTAAGAGTAGCTGCATGTATTGGGCCTTGTAGAAGTCTAGCGATCGATCATGAGCAGTTGGCATCGTATCGTATTTTTGCCGAGCAGACGAGCATAAGCAGCTAACATCGCATCGTATTCTCGTCATCATCATCGCTGCCTGCCAGCGGAAGGCAAACATATGCTTCGTCACCGCGAGCATGCGACGGGGCAGCAGCTTACACGGAGCGGCGACATTTTTCTCGGTCTTTCATTGAATTGAATTGAAATTATCGCAAAATTGTTCCAATGCCGTTTTTTTTCTTCCCAAATTCAATACTACTATTATGTTTGAGGTAAAAATTGCTGGTTAGAACTTATATTGGGATAGGTTTATACGTTGGACCACCTTGTCTCAAAAACCTAGATCCGCACGAGTACGTCCAAAGTACTTATCAGCTTGGGCCAAGCTGGTAAGTATGCATCTTCCACCATTTATTTTTTCTCTATTCTTTCAGCCTAAAATCCTCCCGGGACAAGCCCCAGTCCAGTCGGTCTGCATGCAGCTACTCTTACCATGCTGGTTTGGATTGGACGTATGCGTGCGGAAGAAGATACATACATTTATGTATTGTCAAGATCAGCAAAATAATATATAGAAAGCTCATAGCTGGCTCGACCAAGCAGTACACGTGCAAGTACGTAGACAGGCAAACAAGCAAATTGTTGAATATAAAAATATCTTTCCACTAATTTGAGCTAGACATGCATGCATGGGGCATACATATATTATATACGGAAATAAGCATGGCTACTAGCCTACTACACATGCACACGAACGTGCGTACCTGCTGCATGCCGAACATGGCCTGGTTGGCGTCATCGACGCCGATAGGGGCAGTCGGCTTGGATTAGTTTCTGCCCCAGCACGCACGGCCTGTGGTCGGCCTGCTCGAGGCCGAGAGAGGCCTGTCGGCTTGGACCAGGCCGACTAGTTGATATGGACATGCTAACCATGAATACGACTTTTGGTACCCTCAATAAGGAGTGCTTTTGGAAAGTGTTTCATCATAGATCGAATTTTGTTTAGAGATCAAGTTGTTTGGAAAGTTGAAAAAAAAAGAAAGGAAAGAAAAAAAAGGAAAGAAAGAAAGAAAAGAAAAACAAAAAAAAAAGAGAAAGATTTCGAGTCAGTTTCGGACCCGAGTCCGAGTAGAATTTTAGTTTCGGGTGGGTTTGACCCATGTTCAGTAAAACGGGCGTATTTTTTGCGTACTAACTCGGATTTGGACGTTCTTGGACTTTTTGGAAAGCTCACGACGAGGCGCATCAGGAAATATCCAAGGCAACTTTGACCCTCAAATTCGGTTTGTAAGGTGGACTTTTGGAGCTTCCAAGTTTCTGCATCCGTTTTCCGGTGTCGCTGCAGCCCGGTGTTTCTCAGTTTTCTCCACCGTCCGACATCCGTTTTGAGTGATCTTGCCCTTGCTGGAAAGCTTGTGTCGATACCCTTCTAACCCATATTTTTCCATATTTTTCTGAATTTTTCTTACTGCAGCCTTTGCTGTTCTTGGACAGCCCGACGTACAGTTTTCCGGTCCTTCTTTTGCGTGAGTTTCTGGGGTTAAAAAAGAAAAAGAGAAGAAGAAGAAAAGAATAAAAAGCCAAACAGAAGGCCACAAAAAAAAGAAAAAGAAAAAAATCCCAGGGATTTACTTGTTGTGCCATCTTTCTATCCTACCTTCTTCAGTATCTAGGCTTAGATTATTTCTGTAATTCGTTCTTATCGACTCCAGCAGCTAGAACTAGCATTATTGAGCATATTTTCAACTTTGCATTGCTGATTTGATTATTTGCTATTCCTTGCTACTCACAAAAGCCTCCAAGCTCCACAGATTCTACACCTAGGTTGGTTTGTTACCGAGGCATCGATACATTTAATATTCGGAGGGCTGGGTCACGCCGCTGGCCATCACCTTCCTGTTTTGCATGGTAAGAACTTGTAAGAACTTGATTTTTAGCTTGAGAGTTGAGCGACTTGTAGCCACATCCTAGTAGTTGATAGGAACATATTACTGTGATTTGTTTCTTGTTTTCTACTAACCATGACATGACTTACACGAAGCATGGCAACTAGACCGATGCTATCCCGTGACCGCGATGAGTGCTTTTCATCACGGCCATCCTCCACGTCTCTTGTTGATAATGCCACGACAACAGTACGAAACAATCCTTCTAATACAATTAAATTGTGTGTACCTTTCTTTGAGGGGGGAAATGATGCTGAAACGTATATAGATTGGGAGCTAGCTTTAACTGAACGATTCACATGCTTCCATGTACTAGATAGTCGTAAGGTCCAAATTGCTAGTAGTAAATTTCGTTTTGATGCATTATCATGGTGGTGTGAGATAGTTAGAGAAAACAAAATACCTCACACTTGGATTGATATGAAGAAAATCATGAGAGAAAAATATGTTCCTCCAAGTTATGCTTATGAGTTGCGTTCCAAATTACGACGTTTGACACAAGATGATAAAACTGTTGATGATTACTACCATGAGTTCCAAATTTTAACCTTGCGATCTGATTTAGATGAAACCGAACAAAGAAAAATGGATAGGTTTTATTGTGGGCTTAACTTTGATATTTCTTACATAATTGAATACGGAAAATACGACTCTCTATTGTGTTTGCTTAATCTTGCTCGTGAAGCGGAGAGGAAATTGGAGAGAAAGTGTACAAGAAACGTGTTGAGCCTACAAGGTAATGATAAAGATGATTGTGTTGCTGAACAAAATATGACATGTGATGAAATAAATGAGATACCCGTTTAATTTTCTGCACCATGTGAAATTGTTGATTTACATGCTGATTTGAGTACTTTTGGGCATGAATTTTGTGAGCACCGAGTAGTACAGGAATAGATTCTTATTCTGTGTTGTTGTACGATTTGTGCATACCTTATCACGAACTTTATCCATTAACTGATCTTTGGATTGTCCACTGGCATATGTGCTCTTCAATTCATTGTAGCAAGCATTGAACTTTGAGACCTTCGCTGTATTCTTGGTCCAGTGGTTTTTCCTTTTTAAGTGTGCACATCGAACCAAGAAATCCTGCGATGTTGGTAATGCAATCGACGAATCTTACAAGACAGAGATTGTTTCCCAGGAGCTAAACAATGTTCAATTAAAAGGCTTATAATTGTCTTCTCTAAATATTGTTCATCTGGCAATCCTATCCATACATTTCTTGTTCTGAAAAAGTATACATATTTTTAGTTTTCTTTTTCGGCAAAATATTTTACCTTTGAGTATTCCGGACTCGTGTCACAGACAAGCTACAAAAATACTCCCTCTGATCCACTTATTATGCATCGGAGGGAGTAGATGCAAGTGTTGTGGTTGATGTTCATGGAAGACCAAAATTCGGTTGGATCCAACCTCCAGTTGTTAACTTCTTATTTATTTATTTATTTATTTATTTATTTAGTTGTTAGTATCAAATGATATCTATCTGTTTGACATATCCATTCATCACATATCCATTCATCTTGGTGGCTTAGGGTGTGTTTGGTTACTTGTGGGCAGCATCGCACCTCACAGCCTGGTTGAGTGTGGCCTGGGTGAGCAAATGCAAGAAAGAGGGAAGAAGAGTGTTCGTTTGTTTGGTGTGGCATGCATCTCATCTCCATCTCCGACTGCCCCGTCATCTCCCTGTCCATGCGCAAACGAACCATCACCGCAGTGAGGAGTAGCGGGGGGAGACGGGAAACGAGGCGACGGTGGCGGGAGACGGGGAACGGGGCGGCAATGGAGAACGGGAACACAACGCCTGCACGAGGGGAAACGCTTGATTCGTTTTTTTTAGAAAGCAGTCGCCACTTTATTGGTTAGCTAAGATAACAGGGATACAAATAGGCTCCGGCGACTCCACAAGCCAAACATATCGGCCAACCTGTCGGGAGGTTGAAGCACGAGCCAGGTTATGCGCTTCCACATTTGAAACTCTCTTCTCATGCACAAAACTCACAGATGAAAAGCGAGTCTACTGGCTCTTAATCTCCTAGTGGACGAGTGTGAAACGCCCCAGGTTCTTCCCTTCAGAGCGGTGATAACTTCCAGGCAATCAGACGCAACTCGGATATGGGTCACCTGGAGATCCTCCGCCAATGACAGAGCTTCCCTGCACGCGAGTGCTTCCAAGGTTCCCGGGTCAGCAATGCCGGCGATCACCAGGGCAGAAGCTCCAAGGAAACGGCCGCCCGCATCCCGGCAGACAGCTGCAATTGCACCAGAGCTAGATTGTTTTGCGACAGCCGCATCGACGTTGATCTTGACATGGAGAGCTGGTGGAGGGATCCATCGAGCAGCCGGCGGTGGCAGGCGCGGCCGAACTGTCTGTACCTGGTTCATCGATGTGATCTCCAGGTCATGGATGAAGGTTTCGATGAACGAGTGCGTCGAGAGAGGGCTCTGAAATTGGTCTTCATGAAGAACCTTCCTTTGAGCATACCAGTTCACCCAAAGCGTCACGAAGCATCGAATCAACTCATCATGAGGTAGTGACTCGATCATCGCAAAAATCCATTGGATAGGATCAGGCTCCGCTGTCTTCTCTAGGTGTTCGCGCAGAGCCTCCGGCGCAAGCGCCCAAATGCATCTGCTCATGGTGCAGTCGATAAGAGAATGCCGCCATGAGTCCAGCTCGCCACAGACACCGCAGCAGCTGGACGTGGCCATGCCATGATGGTGGCGAACATCATCCATAGGTAATGACGTGTGTGCCAAGCGCCACAGGAAGACACGCAGCTTTGAGGGAATACGAACTTTCCACATAGCTGTCCAGCTTTTCTCCGTAGCAGATTGGTTAGAGATCGAGGCACGATCATCCAACCATGCCTCCCTTCTTTGCTTGGTGCTGACGAGCATACGGTAGGCAGATCATACAGAGAACAATCTCGTCTTCTCAAAATTCCACGCCCAAAAATCATCAGCATTACGGGTATAGATGGGGATAGACTAAATTATTTCCACATCCATCGGCAGGAAAAATTCCTCAAGTTTCCCACGATTCCAGGAAGCAGACGTGCTGCCAATGAAATCAGAAATAGCACAAGGAGCATCGTCCCTCGGGCAAGCAATCGGCCTCATCAACGAATCGTGAGGAATCCAATTGTCGTTCCAAGCATGAGTACTCTCTCCATTGCCTATCCGCCTGATCAGGCCTTGCTTGAGCACATCACGGCCATCAATGATCGCCCGCCAGATTTGTGATGGATGCGCGCCGAGACCGGCTGTCAGGATGTCATCCTGGGGGAAGTAGACCGCCTTGAATTCTTGCACTCAGCGTTTCCGGGCTTTGCATCAACCTCCATGCTTGTTTCGCTAGCATACATAAATTAAACAGCTCGATGTCACGGAACCCCAGGCCTCCGGCAAATTTTGGCGAGCACATGTCCTCCCATGAGACCCAGCATGTCTTGCGCTTCCCCTCTTTGCTTCCCCAATCCGAAGCAGACCATTTATGTGTAAGCATAAACCTCTCGGCAAGCGAAAGCTTGCCATTGAGTAAGTAGGTATAGCTTGGGCGACAGATTTGATCAGAATTTCCTTCCCGCCCGACGAGAGTGTGTGTTCCATCCATCCCTGGACCCGTTTCCATACTCTGTCTTTCAAATACTTGAACGCTCCATTGGTCGAGCGTCCCACATCAGATGGCATCCCCAGGTACTTTTCACTCAGAGATTCATTGTGAACTTGCAGAGTATTTTTCATCTCACCCCGGACGGCCTCTGGGCAGTCCTTCGAGAAGAAAACAGAACACTCATCAAGGTTTGTTCTTTGACCCGAGGCTTGGCAATAGGTATCGAGCACCATCGCAGCTTCAGCCGCCTCCTCCGGACTCGCTTTCACAAACAGCAGGCTATCATCAGCAAAGAGTAAGTGGTTGACCGCCGGGGCAGAGCTAGCCACCGTTAAACCTTGGAGACTTGATGATTCAACAGAACTTCGGGATTTCAGGAGGCACGAGAGGCCCTCTGCTGCTAGTAAAAACAGGTACGGAGAGATGGGATCTCCTTGGCGAATCCCCCTCGTCGGTTTGAAAGGAGGGAGGGGGGAACCATTAAACAACACCGCAAAGGATACCTCGACACCATTCTCATGATCAGAGCTGCCCAGCCAGCGCTGAATCCAAGCTTGGTCATGATCGCCTGCAAGTATGACCACTCAACTCGGTCATAGGCCTTCCGCATATCATGTTTCAGTGCGCACTGGCGATGCTTAATTGCAGTATTGCGCTTCATGAAATGCAGACATTCATAAGCCGTAATGATGTTGTCCGTGATTAGTCGTCCCTGCACAAAGGCAGACTGCTCCTGTGATATAATCTTAGGGAGAATCTTTTTCAAACAGTTAGCAAGCACATTTGAAGCAATTTTATAAAAAACATTGCAAAGACTTATAGATCTAAACTGACCTAGTTCAGAAGGGCTTGCCACTTTCGGAATTAAGACAATAAAAGTCTCATTTATTACCTCCGGGTCATCCTCGCCCATGAGAATGTGAAGGACAACCGCAGTCACCTCTGCCCCACACAGCTCCTAGTTGCGCTGGAAAAACTGTGCGGGGAAGCCATCAGGCCCTGGGGCCTTAGTCGGAAACATCTGCAATAGAGCTTCCTTCACTTCTATCGCCGTGAACGGAGCAGTAAGATCTGCATTCATGGCGTCGGTCACCTTCCGGGGCACCGTATCAAGCACCGCCTCCATATTATGTGTGCCTTCGGACGTGTACAAATTCGCATAGAATTCCCGGGCCATCTCACTCATCTCCCCAAGGTTAGAGCACGTCGTACCATCCTCGCGCCGAAGATTAATAATTTTGTTCTTCGTTTTCCGCTTGCTGGCACGTTGGTGAAAATACTTAGTATCACCCGTTGCGAGCCACGTGATCCTCGAACGCTATCGCCACATAATTTCCTCGCAATGGTAGAGGTCTGTCAGCTTCTCGACGATTTTGATCTCCTTGTGCGTGGGGCCCACCCGTGCTGGAAGTGATCGGAGCCTCTCCCGTTCATCTTTGAGCCTAGAAATCTGCCGCCTGACATTACCAAAGGTCACGCGGTTCCAAGTCTTCAGATGGCCGGCAACATGCTTCAGTCTCTCGCGAACTGCAGCTGTCGTAGTGCAAAACTCCCCATCCTGCCACTGCTGTTTGAGGAAAGGGTCAAAATTCTCATGAGATTCCCACATAACCTCATACCTGAAAGTTCGTTCATTCCTTGGCTGGTCATCTTTTGGATGGAACTGGAGATAAATCGGCAAGTGATCCGACGTGATGCCAGCCAAGTGTGTAAGCTCCGCCAAGGGGTACCGAGCCGACCAGTCGGGAGACGCAAGAGCTCGGTCCAGACGGGTTCGACATAAGCTACCTCCCAATGCTCTTTTCTCGAAAGTCCATGGTGTGCCACGGTAGCCCAGATCAGCAAAGCCACACACATCCACCATCTCCCGGAAACCTGCGATCTGAGCATTGCTCCTCTCGCTAACTCCATCATGCTCAGATCGATGGAGTACCTCGTTGAAATCACAAATACACAACCATGGGAGGTCCGAAGATGATCGGATGAACTTGAGCATATCCCATGTCTTATGGCGTTCTGGTACTTGAGCTTCCTCGTAAACCACCTTGAGGCGCCATGGTTCCATACTAGGAGAGGAAACAACAGCATCGAGACGGTATTGGAAACGCTCGATTCGTGCATTCCCCTAGACTGGCTCGGGGGCTGGTTTTGCATCAGTTGGGCCAGGCCCAGTCGACCGTGCAGGCCACTAAACACGAAGGATTTCGCACCAGCGATGGGAGCCAGATGCTATGCAGGAGACCAAACACGCTGTTAGGCTGGTCATAGTGGGGAGTAATTTAGAATAGTAACATGCATATGTTACTAGTATAAGTTAGTACCTCCATAGTTGGTAGTAACATATATGTGGTGTCATGCGTTTTGTCATTAACTAGCCAAGTGACCTGCACAATTGCGCCGGCAACACCCTTATGTGTATCAAAAAGTTACGATGTTAGTGTCATAATATTATGTTATTTGAAAGTGCCTTACAAAGTGACTGTTCAGGGTATAAAAGTGACATTTTAGTATTTTCAATTGTCCATCTTGATTTCATGAAAATTGCATGCTATGAAGGACAATATAGATGTAAATAAGAGTCAAATATTGCAATGAAAGGATGGCAGAAGAAGATGAACTATACGGAGTAATTGAATAACATGCATTTATGTTATTATTGTGCATTATCTTTTGAAATGAACATAAAGAGATGAAATATTTATGAAGTCAGTCCTTTCCCCATTATAAAACCTTGGACATCCTATTGTGCGCACGGTGTTTAGATGAACAATATTAGAATAAACATAAGGATCCATCAGGTGTGTGTGTCTACATATATATTGCAATATCCATCATGACTTCAACCCAGGGTCTGCTTGATTAATTGTTCTGTAAACTTATTGATCAAATCACAAAGCAGAAAGGTACGACCTATAGAAAACAAATTCACAGAGTAGGATCGTCAAGCACCTCACAATTTCTTAATTGGCATCCATCTATAATATGTTGATGCCCACACCAAGTCTGAATGAAAAGCAGATTGATCTTCGCGTGGTGATTAGAAGTTCATTCCAGCCCAAAGCAAGTGAGATGTTTGACATGGTTGTGGTAACCTAGATGCTAAAACGTGTAACAGGGAAAAACAGAGAAATTTCTGAATTCTTTGGCAGTATCTAAAATTGAACACTCGTTGGCAGTAGCTTTTCTGAATGCTGAACCAATTTCAGTTGGCAGATTTCATTGTTAAAGAACAAAATATATTAAACAAAGGCAGAACAACAAATAGTTGATTGGAAACATGATGTTTACCTGAGTTGATTGGAAACATAAATAGTGTTAAGGTAGATCAACCAACCATCTAGCCTAAAAGATCGATCTGATAGGAAGGTGCGATATAATACACTTAACACCCCCCATTCATATCCGACATGGAAAGAAAGAGGCTCAATTTGGGGGTCTGAGACTCAAATTCAAAACCTCTACTCTGATACCATGTTAAGATAAAAGAGCCAACCATCTAGACTAAAAGACCGATCCGATAGGAAGATGCAATATAATACAATTAACAAATAGCAATGTTATGGGGACCATTTGGATGGACAATGGGGGTGGTTGTATTCCCTAGTCCATCATGTATCAAACCTTAGTTTTGAAGCTTTTTCTGTCTAACTAAGAAAAGATCATTCTTTCAGTGGTAGGTGACATTCCCATCGATAAGGAAGTGCCTATGATAACTTCAAAAATACTCAAGCGTCCGCCAATCTTATTTATTTGGTGATGCTAATTATCCATTTAAGATGATAGTAACTCGCATTGGAAATCCGCTGTATGACTGGACAATTCTAAATGAAGTGAGTTCATAACAAATTCTGCTAATGAGGGATAAATCAAGGGGCAATAGTAGTTCTAAATATTGCAAGATATATGAAAGTGAAATCAAAATTTTGGAAAAATACAAAATAGCATCAATGGTATTTTGTTTTGTAGTTATTCCATCATGACATCAATCATGCTATAATGGGCTGTCTTAATAATGTGACAATAGTTTGGCTGGAAGTTTTATTGCTAAATTTGTTATTTCTGTACGGAGCACAAATCAATCTATCTTTTGACGAAACTTTACAGGCATGAAGTTTCATCTATGTAGCTCTGTACGAAAATGGACTTGAGATTTCTTATCAAATATAACAGTGCTCCAATGTGAAGACCATGAACTGGAGATTTCATCTAAAACCAAAATTAACTTGGCAACACACAGATCCTACTGACAGTTTGAACATAACAGTGCTTTTCACCTGTACAAGTCGCTGATAGCCTCCTATTCGTTACAAAACCATAAAAAGTGAATGATTACTATAAGGTCTGACACACATGAAGTTAGTCTTTCCATATTCCATCAGAACAAAAAAGAATTAAAACCACTTCTCTAAGAACAAAGGCATAGATGAGACCGTCCGCTGCCAGTCGATCCAGACCGACCAAGAAGAACAGGAAATTCCGGAAACCTAGAAAGAAAAGATACAGAGTAACCTAATCTAATCTTACGCAAGTTGTTGCCTCTCCAGAACTGATCGATAGACCGCCTGCTGTTTGCCCATGACCGCAGCCCCCCGCCCGCCTGCAACAACGGAGAAGTGTTGTCGTACATCCTGATGGAATTGATTCGTCCCTGCCTGCAGTCGTAGTGGCCGGGCACGTTGTCGTTATCACCAATCGAAACCTCGGAGGAGAGCAGGAGGCCGGAGGCCGGGAAGAGCACAAAGGAGAGGAGACGATGGGACCAATGAGTCGGACTAACGCTACAAATAAGTTTAGTACGACAACACTTCTCTATCTTTTTTGGTAAGAGATCGTCAAAATTTAGTAGGAGATCACACGACAGCCATGAGGTGCACACAGAGACCCGTGGGATAAAATCACGTCCGTTGATTTCTATGCTTAGCACGGTAGGTCCACCTAATGAAAGGCCAGATGTTTTGCTTTTTTTTTAGATTTTCTTGTCTCTCTATCTTTTTTGTGGTAGCTCCGTCATGTACTTTTAATATATAATAAATTGTGTTGTAAATTCATCTTGTGTTGATGCGTGTGATGTTATGGTAATATATCTAGTTACCACATCTCTCTCTTTGTTCATTTATTGCTATGCCATGTCACAAAAATGTTTAGTTGGCATTTATGTTACTACCCAAGTTATTTGCACTATGACTAGCCTTAGAGATCCAGCCACCGCAAACCCCTTCGCAACATCCCCAAATTGAGGAGCTTTAACTACTTAATTAATTTCATGGTCTGACACTAATCTACACCAACCAGAACAAAAAGCAGCAAACAATACGGCACGCCATGAAGCTTTATTTGTTTGAAAATTTTGCAGGAGATTTTGTTGTTTCTAACAAGATAACCTAATGTGAACACAATCCCAAGGTGGCGAGGGTGTCTAAGCACAGATCAGAGGCCACTAATTAAGTCTGATTACTTGATCGAACTCTTGTTGTGAACAAAGGACACAGAAGCTGTGTAAACTAAAGTGTCCAGCTGGGGAACACAAGGCCTTGTCCAGGGCTTGTCCCCCTGACCTGTTCGTCGATCCTTAGCAGTGAAGACAATTCATGATGATCTGGGTTCTGTTGTTATAGCACCTATGCGTGCATGATTAATTGCTGAAAATCTGTCTCCAAACCTATGGATCATATCAACTGACAGTTCAGAGAAAACAGGACTAACTATACGATGATGAAATCATTGTATGCATGTCGTCCCTAGCTATGACTCAATGAGCATGAACGGTGTTGAAGTGCAACTGTACAATAACAAAAAACAGAGGGCACAGAAGCAAATGGTGTCGGAAATTCCGTGCATCCAGCCATGGACGTATGACTATATACGCTCGTCAATTATGTATTTTTGACTAATTGGACGCTAGCGAGTGGCTGGCCGCCACGTGAACCTACAGCGTGCAATGCACGCATGGCTTTTGGGCAGAAAGGGTCAGATTAGGTACTGATGGTTAGTGCTTTGGAGCAGGCAAAGACCATGCTACTGTAGGGTTAACACACAACACAAAGGGGAGGCAAAGACCCCCTTTCAGTTAAGTTACATGCATGTCCTAAGCAGTGGCCTCTTTGTTAATATGTCCGGCACCCTTAAAAGAGGCTTGGTCTTTTGTTTACTACCACGAATCCACGATCTTCCTCTTGTGATCCACTTTGCTGTCTCCCCTCTGTGCCCTTGCTTAGGTGTCATTTGGCTCGTAGCTTAGGGTTAACAATTAGTACTAGCGAGCAAGGTTCTGTGCTCCTTGTCTTGCCTCCTTGCTTGCTTTACCTGTGATGAACTGATGATCTCTACTAGCCAGCCGACGCCTGGCACTGCTATATACTGCTCGTTCTGCAGTCTTTATCGCTCTTGTCCTGAGTCGGATCCAGATCGAAAATTTTACTTCTCCTAAACTATCATCGAGCATCCTATCTCCTATGTAACAATCCATCCTGGTTTGCACAAATGCAATTTCTTTTGATCTTGCGACGATCCGCAATATGCAAAATTAATAAATATTAGATACGTTAATATTCAAATTATTTCGGCTAATATTAGGTTATATGGTAAATTAAATATTTTAATATTATGATTATCTTTTTGCAGGATCTTTTAAGGCTGGTGAGGCCAACGGAACTACCGACGGTTTTCGCAGTGATGTAATAATCCTACTCAGTACTCACCCTATTTATTACTATATTCCTTCAGGAATAGCTAAGTTTATTTCCCTAAGCGTCTTTAGTCAGATTTATATGGGTGATTTCTTACCGTCTTCCCAGGCAGTTCCACCCGAAGGGAACACTTCTCTACGGTTACAAGGTTTTCATTTCAATGCCATACACAAGGCTTAACAGAGAACTACACGCAGAGGTTTCTCCTATAGGATCCCTAGCATAAGCACCCACCCGTATAAACATGCTAAAAAGACCGAGGGAAAAACTAAACTACTTCATTTCTCAATATAGTTTACATACGGTTTTTCCTTTTGGGAACCCCCGAAGGGTTCACACAAAGATAAAGAAATTACCTTACTACCTTCCCAGTCTTATGTTACAAATGCCTTGATTACACAAGCTTTATTACAGTGGGAAGTGGTACTATTACTATTAGAGAGCAGATAGTTTTTTGGCTAACTGCCCTGAACTACTTGCTGCTCTGAAGGCTTGTGTTGTGCTCGATGGTTGTGTGTCCTCCAATGCTGCAAAGAGCCTCCTTATATAGACACCATGGCTGGCTCAAATAGTGCTTCCATGCATTATTTACCTCACCTTTCTCCATGTCCATGATGCACCTCCTTTATAGGTCCTACGCTTCTTTTATAACCTTTGGATACATGCATGCATGGTGATAAGGGGTCTTTTGGCTGCCACTTCTCTTTGGTTGCATACGAACGTGGCTTCTTTCATCTTGGGAGTAGTCTTGCGCTTTAATGATAGTGTCTTCGACACACTGCAGCCTTATTGTCTGCTTCTTTGACTATTCTTCGTCTGCACATCATAAATCATAGGATCTCATGCAATTGTGATCTTGTATGCCAATGATGGGTCTTATATGCCTAACACATGCTAACGATGGCTCTTAAGATTTAATATTTTTAATTATTATTTACTATTATTTCTTATTATTATTATTATTATTATTTTCAGTTTTCAATCATATTCAAATCAAATTATATTCTATCAACTATTCGGGTATAGGTGTATATGTTCGGACGTGGTGTATATGTCCTCCCCACCCAAATAATTGATACTAATATCAATTAAAATTCTGGTTTCTGCCCATGGCCTGCAATATCCATGTGATCATCTTCTGAAAGATTAAAATCAAATTTTGAAAATTTTAGTTCAAATTTTAAATCATATTCTTTCTTCATTTCTTCAAACTTTTGCATGAATTCAAGTTGTAATTCTTTTAAAGTTTCTTCTTTTAACTCTTCTTTCCATATTTTTGAGATATCTTCTAATACTTCATTTATCTTCATATATATATATTCAGAATCTAAAGGATCCACTCCTTTTATTAGGCAATCTTTGTATGTTTGATATTTAGGAGATTCTTCTTCTTTTACCTTCTTTAATATTAATGTTCCTTCTTTTACATTCTTCGTATTTGATGAAGAAGAAATTTCTTCACCTTTGATCTTCTGGATATATTCTTTGGCTTTTGGTTCTATGTAATAATTTTCACCTATCATACTTCTTGCTCTACTCAATACTTCATTGACATCAACATATTTCTTCCATGTTATGTCCTCTTTCCTTTTCCTTGCGTCTAACTTTTCTTTTATTATTTCTTCAAAGGTCATATATATTTCAGGTTTGATTCCATCAAATAGTAAATATAATGGCTTATATTCTTGCACTGCAATATTTGCTGATATTGGTAACTTCTTGTTCATCATATTGAAATATTCGGCTAGACTATTCAGAATTGATAGCATATAGCCTTTTTCTTCTCTTTTATTATTATATTGGAACCAGAAATTGTCACGTATGCATTCTTGAATTTCATCGAGGGCAATATGTCCCTTAGGTTTAAATTTAAATGTATTCGGGGGAAATATTTTCAGAGTGTTTTCATTTCCAAAGGTAAATACTTCCACCCCATTGGGAAGCAACCCACACTTCATTCCTGCAAGATTGATGAACGGGAGAATATGTCAGGTAAACAATTATCTTTTCCCTTAATATGCTCAAAAACAACTTTATATCCATTTCCAGTTATGATATTTTCAAATAAAACCCATCTTCTAGTAGAACTTTTCTTACTATTGATTTGATTATAGTATCTACATATTGCTTCACAATCAGTGCGTATTGTAAAATTCTTTAAATCCCAAGTATAGCCTAAACGCGTTTATTGCATGGACTACCGCGAGGATTTCTCTATCAATATTATTTACTGTTTTTAATTTATAACTTTTTGAGGCATACCTACACATCTTTTCTTCTGCCTTTGGAGAATACTTATTAGGTTTTTGCTTTAATATAGCACCCCAACCTACTTTAGATGCATCGGTTTCGATTATAAAGTAATAATCTTCTAATGGCAATTCTAAGGGTTTCAAATTTTTGACCTTTTCTTTTATGGCCTTGACTAACTTTATGTGTTCAGAGTTAAAATACCTTTGCCCATTCTTTCTTAATTTAGCATATAAAGGTCCAGCTAGTTTTGCTAGATTATCTATATAATTTCTCGCATAATTTATAATTCCTAAGAATTGTTGTAGGACCTTTTTGTCATTTATAGAATCAGGAAATGGTAAAATTTTCTTAGCAATATGCTCTTGCAGATGTATTTTTCCTTCTCCTATCTCGTGCCCGAGAAAATTTATTTTCTCTTTACAAATCTCCATTTTCTTTTTAGATAGGATTAGGCCGTTTTGTAGACCTTTCTAAAGAAGACTTCAAGGTGAGCAATATGTTCCTTGTATGATTTTGAGAAAACCAATAAATCATCTACATATACTAATATAAATGCTTGATTCTCATTAAATATATTTTGCATCTTCCTTTGAAATAATGCAGGCGCATTTTTTAATCCTAAGGGCATTACCAGCCATTCATAATGACCTTGAGGGCATGTAAATGCTGTCCAAGGAATAGATTCCTCAGCCATTTTTACTTGCCAAAACCCGACCTTTAGATCAAACTTAGAAAAATATTTGCTTCCTTGTATTCTATTAATCCATTCTTGCTTATTGGGTATATTTTATGCATCGTCTATTGTATTATCATTAAGTCTCTTGTAATTAATAACCATTCTAGATTTTCGCCTAACTTCCTCAGCGTGATTCCTAACTATAAAGGCAGCTGACCTATGAGGGCTTCTGCTTTCCCTGATGGCTTTTAATTTCAATAACTCTTCAATATGCATTTTGAATTCTTCTATATCCTTAGGAGTAGCTTCTATTGGTCCTGACTTGATTATGTAATCAGGGTTGATAATATTTATCTTGCAGACTATGGAGTTCTTATCCCAATGTTTCATTGGTATTTCTCCAATGATTTGTATGTCTTCTAATTTTTGCAGTATTTTGTCTATATCTTTCTTGGTTTTTATATCTCTATACCAATTTTGTGAGAATGATTGTAAACCTATACATTCTTTACATGTATTTTCTATATGGTATTCTTCTATGGCATTACTAAGCTCTTCTTCTTTGCAGATTTCAAGAGAGTCTTCATCGGCACTATATTCTTCATCTATATTAGATATTTCTGCATTTTGTATGGATTTTCTCTGTCTTGTAATCTCAGATATGTATGGAACGTTATCTTGATATGGGATGAATGTAACTCCTTCATGTATAATAGTGGTTTGTAAGGATTGTTGTAAAAATCTTAAACCCAGTATCATGTCATCCTTTATTACTGACAAATCTCTAATTGTAATTTCATCTATAATATATTTTGTTCCATTTATGTAAGATTCAATATTATAGGCCAATTAATTGTGAATATTTTGTATTCCTGACATGTCTGTGGAGACTTCAGCTTTATCGTTGTCTATAGTTTTAACTATTTTAGGGCATCTCGCAAAATACTTGTCATGAATGATGTTCTTTGTGCACCAGGTGTCTAATAGAACTAATATTTTATAGGAAATATTTGGTTTTAATACTATTTTGACTGGGATTCTTATTCCCAGAACCTCCTTAAATGGTAAACGTACTATATATTTGTTTCCAAAACTAGTAAATGGCGTCTTTTAGTTGGATAAGCCTATCTCCTTTCCTTTCTTTTACTGTCACCATTTGATCTTTTAATTCAGTATATTTATCCATATTATCCTCTTGATATTGATTACCACTACTATTATTTTCTAAATTATATTTTACTTCTTCTAGATCTACTTCTAGTTTATTTATTCTATTCTCTAAATTTCTAACTCTACTAAATAGGATTCGTTCTTCTGGTTCACAATCTATTTCTTGTCTCCAGGCTTGATTTCTAGCCTTTAAACAAGAGGCACAAGCTTGTCTTAAGCATAAACTACATGTAGACCTATTTTCTTGGCTTGGGTAGTATATACAAAACGCACATTTAATATTATAATCTCCTTTACCTCTAATCCAATCATGTTCACAATCTACTTGATTCATCATTTCAATTTTTAAACCGGCTAAATCATCTATTAGGTCTATTTCATCTTCACTTGATTCTTCTTCTAAAGTATCATTTTCTACTTCATCTGTTTCTATGATAGAGTATATCGACTCATCATCTTTTATTTCTTCATCGCATACTAGGATATTTTCATTAACACTATCTATAATTAACACTCTTTCTTGCTCTTCATATTTACTAGAGTACCTTTTCTGATCTTTATTAGGACAAGTTTTACTTAGGTGATCTGGTGAATTACATATAAAACACCTACATGTTTTATCATAAGTTTTTCTAGGATCATATCTTCTTACATTTCTCTTATGTAGATAAGGAGCCCTATTATCAGATCTTCTTAGAAAATATCTTTTCCTTGTCCTAAAGTTCCTATTATCTCTCCTCTGGGGTTTGTAATATTTTTTATTTTTATGCCTATTTTCTCCGTATGTTAATGGTATTTGAACAATATTATTGCAAAAATTGTAGTCTGCTTTTTTCATAGATCTTTGGGCTTGTATATCCATACATACCTTTCTTAGTTGCTTAAAAAAAATTAATGGCCTGAGATATATTTGAAACCGAACCCTCTGTTTGTTTCTTATATTCCTCGAATATTATAGATCCTAAAGGATCAGGTAATTTGTTAAAATATCTTTCTACTACCCCTTTGTTAAAACCTTGTTTAGCGGTGGTAGCATTATATAAATAATGTTGAGAGAATTCTTTTATACCTTTCCAACTTGTTAACGTTAATTTTTCTATTTCTCGCAACCTTTCATTCTGCAATATGGTATCTCCTAAATCTGGATCTTCTGCTATGACTATAAGTGATATAATATTAGCGAAGTTATGGGGATTACTTTTAGCTGCTTTTAATTCTTCATATTGACTAGGAAATGTTTCTACCCATTGTTCCCATAAAACTTTTACAGATTCTCCTAAAAAGGTTTCAAAATAGGTTATCATATCTTCCACCTTATTGCCTATGCTATGCTGATTTTGTATATATTTTTGAACTATTAAACCTTTCCATATGCTAATTATATTAGGCCAGTCTATTGGGTCATGGGCTGCTAGATTTAATATTGCACCCTCATTCTTATAATTTTGAAATTGTACTGATTTTTCAAAATCTCTTATTTTAGTACCCATATATCTATATTGTTCAGGGATGTATGTTGGTTGGAAATCATCTTTTTCTGGAGGCCATGTTCCGGCTACCCTTCTTGGTCTTTCTCTCTCTCCTTCTCTTTTTACTGAAGTATCACCGTATGTCCTTCTTCTTTTGTTATTCATTTCTACTTCCATAGCTTCCATTGCATTTTCTAAATTGTGTATTCCTACATTATCTAGAGAGTTTATAAAGTCACTATTTTCTTCGGATACATCAAAAACTTCATCTTTTTTAAGCATATCTTTTATTAATTCTTCTTCTTCAACTTTCGGTTAGTATTTTATTATTTATGTCCCACCGCTCCTCTTCACCTACATCTTTATTTTTATGGCTCTGGTCTGTATTATTGGCTTTACTACTACCAACCTTATTTTCTTTTATCGTTATGTTCTTATTTAGTCTGATTGAACTACCAATGACAGGCTTTTTCTCATTTTTTAATCTTTTAAGTCTTGCAATCTCTCTAATGAAAAACAATTCCTTTTCTCTTATCTTAGGCCAATCTTTTGTCATAGAATTATTATATTCCCATTCTATATGTTTCAATTTTCCTTCGTAATGAATTATTTCATCGTCTAAATCTGCCTTTTCCATGTATTCAGTCACGCCACTATTTTTCTTTTCATTAAACTCTGATTCAGAAGCAAAAGATTCAGTATCATCTATGGTTGCAGATTTATAATTTGTGAATCTAATGCTGCTGGTTCCTTCGCAGTTTTGGTAACTTATGTAGTTATTAGGTTGCTTTAATTCCTTCTTTTCAATTAGCTCGCTTATTTTCCACTCTTCTCCAGCTCTTTCTTCGGAACTGATTTTAAGAGGACTCATGAATTTTATACCTTTTGATTGCATACTTTCAATTACATCGTCTACATTTACTCTATATTTAGAGCTGCTTTTATTAGTTAGTCTTCTTATAAACTCTATACTTACTAATAGATTTGTACCTTTAAATTCTTCATAACCTTTAGTTTGGAACCCAAGACTCATCTTATTAATAAATTCCTTCACAGGCATCATTAAGTCTGGAGCTATATAGGTTATTAATCTGTTTTCATTCATATCTCCTTCCATAAATCCTAATGAAGCTTTATCTACTGATCCCCATCCTTTGTCTAATAATGGTATTAACACCTTTGCTCCTAATTTCTTTCTTGTCATTCCTTTAACTCCTATGATATACATACCTTGATGGATATATTTGTAACCACAATATTTGAGTTCATTTTCAATATTCTTACTCACAATTCTTAATTCTACTGGATGTGTTAACACAGTTAACTCTACTTTTCTGGATATTCTATATAATCCACCTCTCCCTTCAAACAAACCCATGTAGTATACCTGCTGCGGTTTTATTTTTCTCAATGTATCTTTTTGATACCTTTCCAGATCTTTTTCTAAGTCTATAACTTCTTCTAAACTATCGATATCATCAGGCTTGCTGCATGACATCCTATGCATCATTGTTAGCGGCTTTGATTCTTGTCTTATTAATTGGAGGTTTCTGTCTCTTCTAATGAGGCTTTTAGATAAGTCTATTTTTCTGAATTAATATTCCTTGGTGATGCAATTATTTCAGATGATGCTAACACAATATCTTTGTTACTTTGTTCACTATTTAGCTTATCTAAAATCTGAATTAATAACTGCAGGATTGTATTGTTTTGTCTTATTATTATTTTTGAGTTTTCCTTTGGAGAATCGTGGTCAGAAAAGCCAATTGACGGCGTTAAATATTTTTTTACTTCTTTTAATGCTTGGCTATATTCAGTCATACAAATTACGAGAGGATCAAAGTTTTTACCTCTTGTACCAGTCTTTTAATTTCAGTTATATCTTGTCTTGTTTCAGTGCTTGGTAGGGAGTCTTTATTTTTATTTAGACAATGCCTTATGCTTTTTCCAATGGATAACACTTCTTCTTTAATGTAATCGTTATTCTTACAAACTATACTTTGTTTTGTTTTGGCTTCTTCTAGCTTATGCAGAACTATATCAATTTTATTATTCAAACTATAATATTTTTCTGCAAGTTTTTGGTATTCTTTAAGTATATTATCAAATTTTTGGTCTAGATTATCTTGCCTTTTTCCCCAAGATATAAAGAAATTATATATTAAATCAACAACTGTATTTAGCTGACTATGAGTAGAATGCCAAATATGCTCTTCAGAGGGATTTACTCTGCACCTTATATCAATATTTTCTTTAGTATGTATAACTTTACCTGCGCTAACTTCTAAGTCTAGATACTTTAATCTTTCAATGATTACAACCTCGCTCTGATACCACCAATATGCAAAATTAATAAATATTAGATACGTTAATATTCAAATTATTTCGGCTAATATTAGGTTATATGGTAAATTAAATATTTTAATATTATGATTATCTTTTTGCAGGATCTTTTAAGGCTGGTGAGGCCAACGGAACTACCGACGGTTTTCGCAGTGATGTAATAATCCTACTCAGTACTCACCGTATTTATTACTATATTGCTTCAAGAGTAGTTAAGTTTATTTCCCTAAGCGTCTTTAGTCAGGTTTATATGGGTGATTTCTTATCGTCTTTCCAGGCAGTTCCACCCGAAGGGAACACTTCTCTACGGTTACAAGGTTTTCATTTCAACGCCATACACACGGCTTAACAGAGAACTACACGCAGAGGTTTCTTCTATAGAATTCCTAGCATAAGCACCCACCCATATAAACATGCTAAAAAGACCGAGAAAAAAAGTAAACTATTTCATTTCACAATATAGCTTACCTTATATATATATGCAGCCCTGCGCGGCAGGTTGATTTTTTGTCCACTCACACATGCAAGAGTCAATTGAAGTCGCGTGCATGCATGTTTTGATCTTTTCGATGACTCCATCTAGCGACGACTAGGGAGCCATGTGACCGTCTGTCACCGTGCCCAGTGCATTGTACGTGCATGCTCAGTACTTGCACTTTCTTCACAGCCTGCCGAAATCAGAAGCATCGATCCGCCCATCTCCTGCATGTTTTTCTAAAGAAAAAGAAGAGGACAAGGATTAATTTTTCATCACAGCCAATCAACCTGGAACATCGACATAAACACAACAAACCTTCAACGAGTAGTAGATGCATGATGCATGTTTATCGTTGTGTGATTCGACAGTGAACGCGAACTCAGATAGCACGCATGGCATAAAACTGACGATGGATTTGTCTAAAACCACCATATGCACGATGTCTTCAGCAGATAATAAACTCCTCTCGAGCATTCCTCGTAATCGCCCCCGGCCCCCTCCCGAGCGCGACG
Organism: Brachypodium distachyon; assembly: GCF_000005505.3. Taxonomy (NCBI): domain Eukaryota; kingdom Viridiplantae; phylum Streptophyta; class Magnoliopsida; order Poales; family Poaceae; genus Brachypodium; species Brachypodium distachyon. The sequence goes on along the minus strand of NC_016134.3, from coordinate 19,707,358 downwards.
TAAGGGAGTCTGTTTCCATTGGTTCTCAAACGCGCGCATTGCTATATGGGGCCCCGGCCGGAACTTGGACGCGTGAAGGACATTTTCCATGCATGCGTGTTCGTGTATGCTTCGCTTGACTGTCAACAGTACCTGAATAATGTGCATGCGTGACGAGACAAGTGCGTGCATGCATGCATGCTTGACGCCTGCTGCCTGCGCTGCGCGTATACACATGCACGATGGTTTCTACCTGTCCGCACGCAATGTCTGCACACGTTCGCTTTAATTTTCCTGGCTGACCGATCAAGACTGTCCGACCGGGGCCTTGACAGAACGTGAGATCGATCGATCTCGGTGTCCCACGCGCGACTCCTCCTCCTTGCTTAATTCTCCAATCAGGACTCTTGATCTTTGTACAAAATCATATAGTTGAACCATTTTGTGATTGTGTCAAAAGTTGTGGCAACACCAGAGAGGAGATCACGTACTCCGGCCTCCAGTCATCATAGCTGAAAGTTTGTTGAATTGGTGGAATGGCCAAATTGCCTCCATCCCATTTTAGTTGTCGTATAAGATTTTGTAAAAAATCTCAATTTAAGTGTCGTCTTGGTGCTGGCCAAAGAAGTTAATTTGTTCTTTAAAGCGCAGGCACGCTTTTGGAGAGATGCATGCAAACTGCATGCGAGATTAGTGGGCAGCTGCAGCGCATCATTGATTAGGTGTATGGGGATAATTGCAAAGGGCCCGCATGCAGCTCATTAAGTAGACAACCACCCCTGTATTGACACCTAGTCGGCCTATTTCCCAGGGCTTTAATTGCTTCTCGGTATTAGGAGTACTTAGTATCTTACTAAATTTTTGCCGGGCATCTTGTTTCCCAAAGCGGCAGACATATTTGATTTTAGAGAGCGTCTATTTCTCAGTAGCCTAAGAAATAATATATCTCAGTCGACAATCGTAGCCATCTCAGGAAGATTTTATTATTCATCGAAACTACATTAATTTTACTCGAATCTCAACGATTGAATCAAAAGGTTGTCATGATCGACTAAAAAATAGTTATTTCTCAGTCGCCAAAAAAATAGCAAAACAGGTGATTTTATGGGAACTCCCTGTGTCCTTGAAATAGTGCGGGAAATCCCGAGGTGCGCAAATTGAGTATGTGCCCGATGAGAGCATGAGGCTATAAATAAGGAAACACCTAGCGTGTTTCATGTGGACATATTAATTGTCGTGTTTGCGAACGGTTACACTGCGAGTGCTAACACCCTGATAAGGGGTGGCCCGATCATCTCAGAGAGCAACATGGATAACTTGTATGATTTTATAAATCTTCCGGCTATTCACCCGTCGCCAATGCAACGAACTTGCAACCCAATAGAAATTCGCAACACCACACGCTTGCGCCGTAGTCCGCCGACCATAAGCGGTTTCGCAATCTTTCAATTCCCAGCGGAACGACAGATTACGCTCGAACTTTCAGTAGATAAAACACTCTATTGAAACGAATATGGTGTAGGTAAAATTCCTGATCGAAACAAAGAGGAATTATATACTTTCAGATGAATGTTTGGAGCAATTCAACAAAAGGTTCTGAATAAGTTAGAACCTGGTGTAACCCTAACACTAGGCATACCCCTTATATATATAGGTGAGGGGCAGCCCAAACACACAAACGGACTCAGACTCGGACTCAAACTAGGTTTGACTCAAACTCATAAAACCAATCCGAATAGGACTTGGCATAAACAAGAACTCGCTGGTCTGAGCGCCCCTTAGACGTGTCGGGCTCGTCGCAGGCTGTCCTGGTGTCGTCGCTCGGTGCTCAAACACCGGGAGCGTGCAGCCACGTCCCCTTTTAGGTTCGGTAGGGGCGTCTGGGGCAGAGACCCGGTTATCGCCGGCACGGTCGATGGGGCCCTATGGGGCCGGTGAGACCCAGTGCCAAGAGGGCACGCTAGTACCAGAACAAAGGCACACCCGTTTTTTACCCAGGTTCGGGCCACCCGGAGGCGTAAAACCCTACGTCCTGCCTGTCTGAACTGATATTGATTGAGGATAAAGCATTTACAAGTTCTCGCCGGGCCAGTTCCCGGGCTTCCTCTCAATGTCTAAGTACTCCTTGCTATTCTCTGCTTGCTGTCTACCGGAACCAACTGATCAACTCACTATCCTCCCAACTGTCTGACCCGTCAACCCTCTAAAAAAACCCCTTGACCGCTGGCATGGGTACTCCTTTTATACACAAGGGGATGCCACATGTGCCACGGTGCGTGAGCTACAAGTGTCCAACGGAGAGGCCCGCAACTCTCCCTGGTGAGCTGGTGGCACGCATGGGTGCCACCTCCGCTGCTAGGGGCCTAAGACCCTAGGGTAGGATTGGACAACCACTGTTCCTTGGATCGGACGGGTAACTACCCGTTGGTCGGCTCGTTTACTGAGCCGCGCGCCTTACTCCTTGCCTTGGTGGGACCGCGCGATCCGCACCCGTCACGCGCCCGTGTGGCGTTGTCCAGTGGGCCCCACGACCCGAGGCGGGGGGCATGCGTCCGGGAACCCCCAGTCCCCGCAAGTCGGCCCGGGAAGCACCCGGGCCCCGCGCACCCAGGACCCTCCTCCTGGGAAGCAGCTTCCCGGGAGGTGACTAAGCGGGAATATTCCCAGAAGCCCCGCTAGCCCCTTTCGGGTTGGTAGCTTGCCGGGAAGCTCGTCGGCGCTCCCCGGGATGAGACCTTCCCGGGAACCCGGGGGAGGGGGCCACGCGTCGCACAACGGTGGTACCCTTGGTGCCACTGGTGCGACAGTAGCCCCCGGGCGTGGGCCGGCATCACCTATTCCCGGAAGGGTCTCTTCCTAGTCGGTTGCCGGGCTACGCCCTTAACCGACGCGTGGGCCCCCGATCAGTTGCGGGCCTGTGTCCCTTCGCTGCCCGGTGTACGGCGCCGCCAAAATCAGAGTAGTGGGCGCGAGATTTCCGCCCTAACTCCCCCCCTAAATAGGGTAGTTAAGGCCACTCCGCGCATTACTCCCAGTGATTAGGAGTTATCCCCGAGCACCCGTAGGGTACGGAACCGGCCGTTACCAAACGACCGGGCGTCATAAAGCTTCCACTGTTGGCAACGGGGAGCAACACTTTGCCCTTTCGCCTCCATCCTCTTCCGCATCTCGCATCCCTGCGCTCTTGCCAGCTTCCGCCCCGGCTACAACAGCGAGGCGCTGGGGAAGCTCCGGCACGCCGTCGCCTCCAACTTCAACGAGCACGGGGAGACGCGGATCTTCCTGGCGGGCGTCGAACACCAGGATAACGACTTCCGGGTGTTCGCGCGCTTCCTCCTCTGCGGCATGGTGCCGCCCTTTTTTCTGTTCCTCCACGCGCTGATGGAGTCTTATCAGTTGCGGGTGGCGCAGCTCCACCCCACCTCGTTCTTCCGCCTCGCCACCTTCCAGTTCCTCTGCGAGGCGTTCGTGGGGGTGATGCCGTCGGTGGGGCTCTTCCGCCACTACTTTTACCCGTGCATCGACAACGCGAAGGCGATGTCGTCGCGGGTGGTTTTCCGCGCCCGCGACGGAGTTCATCGTCCGGTCGGGGAAGAAGATCGAAAAAGAGTGGCGGGGCGACTGGTGCTGGGTCTGAGTGGAGGACTCCAGGAGTTCATCCAGCCGCCGACGGGGCTGCCGGTGCCCAGATCGGCTGGCCGGATAGGTACCACCGCGACGCCGACCTCCTCCCCATCGTGGAGAAGATCAAGGCGTTGCGGCTACCGGGGCTCACAGATGTCGACGTGGCGCGCACCTACGTCCATCGGCGCATAGCCCCGCTGCAGCTGCGTTCCCGGCCCGCGTGGATGTACACGGGCTCCGGGGACCGGAAACGCCTCCAGGTGGACGGCATGGACTTGGAGTCCCTCAGGACGTGGGTGAAGGGGGTCTCCGGCGAGGTCTTCCAGTCGACGGAGTTCCCGCCGGGGGTCTCCGCTCTCCATGCCGGCATCAAGGCGCTCAACGACATCATCGGCACCTTCCCACCCTGCAACGAGTGGGGGCTGATGGACGACACCCCTACCCGCGTCCCGCACGCTCCCCCGCAAGCACCCCGCGGGAAGCAGGTGCTCGAGGAGAGCGAGGGCGGGTCCGAGCCCAGCCGGCCCTCCCTCCGGTCACTGGACGACGAGGCGGGCCAGGTAGCCGCGTCCCCGGAAGTCGTCGCCATGGAGGACGACGAGGAAAGCAGCGACAGCCCGCCCCTGATCGTGAGAAGGTCGAGGGCGTTCGCGGCGGCCGCAGCCCCCTCCTCAACAGCGACATCCGCCCCGGCAGCGGCCCCCCACCTGGCGGCGGCCGCCGCTCCTGGGTCGCCCGTCGGTACCGCGACGGCATCCGCGGCAACAGGGGCCGCGAGTGCCTCGGCGGCGGCCGCCAGCTCCGTTGCGGGAACTGGTCCCGGGGTGCCCGCCGGTACCCCGGCAACTCCAGCACTTGTGGGGGACTCCGGTGCCCCGGCGACGGCCTTCGCTCCGGTAGCAGGGTCCTCCGCGAGCTTGGCGCCCGGCGTCGCGGCGGCATCGCCATCGACTCCCGGAGCTCTCTGGGTCACGGCGACACCGTGGGCGCCGCCCACCCGGTCTTCCGGGGCTTCGCGCTCCGGCGCAACTCTCCAAAGTCCTCCTCGCCGGCGGGCGCCAGCAAGAGGGCGAGGAGCGATTCCCTGCCCGGCTCGCCAAGCAAGAGGACGCGCGCGGACGCTGGCGACGCCACCGATCCCGCTGCCTCGGGGGCCAGCGTCGGCGCGGGCGCGTCCCTTGGCGACCCAGCCCTAGCAGAGACAGAGCCGGCACCGGGTATGTGTTCGTTGATTCTCTGCAACTGCAATTCCTATTAGCCAAATTCACGAACATATCTTCTCATTCTGCAGCAAGCGGCAGCTCGCCCGCGGCAAGACCCTTGGATGCTCCCGCTGGCGCAGGCGAGGTAGTGGAGGCTGCACCGGCAAGCCCGACGGCCGCACAAGGTAACCGCCCCGGACGCCCTTGTTCGCCTTCGATAGCACCAACCATCTCCGACCCTCATGCTTTTTCACGGTTGCAGGCACAAGAGCGCCCGCGCCCGGAACAGGCGCGGCCGTGGCCGACCTCGACTCGGTCGTCGGGACCGCGGGGGCGGAGGGGGAGTCGGAAACGGCTCCCACGTCCGGCCCCGCTGCGGCAGACACAGCGGCAGCAGTGGAGACCGCCGCCGCCGCCGCGGCACCCGGCGACGCGCCCGAAGCCGCGGACGTGGCCGGCTCGGGCTCACTCGTCGTCCAACAGGGGACGACCCCCGCCGGAATCAGGGAGCCCTCTCCAACCCCGGTGCTCCGGAGCCTAGGCGCGGGGGAAGTTGTCGGGGAAGGACGGCAAGACCCCCGGGAGCAAGTTGGCGACCCCACGCGCAGCTCCACTTCGGCAGCTGGGGCTTCATCATCCTCGGGCGCCCTCCCCGGCACCGACCTCGGCACCCTCGCCGGGGTCGCTTGGAATCCTCTTACCTGGGATCCGAACGTCTTCGAGTGGGGGCACCGGTTCCTGGATGCCTTCCGGGACCAGCAGTTCGCCTTCGTCACCTCCTACAACGAGGTGAGGGAGCGCCACGCCGCCGCCAAGAATCAACTCGGCGAGTTGCGGGAGGCCGTCGAGAGAGAGCGGCGCGAACTCTCCTGGCTGCGCGAGGAGGTGCGCCTCGTCGAAGAGGAGACGCGGCTGGCCCGACAAGCCTTGGAGGCTGCTCGGGAGCCGGTAGTCCCGGAGGCCAAGCTCCGTCGGCAACTAGAGGTCCAGCGCACGGAGCTCCAAGGAAGGCTCGACGCAATGGCGGCAACCCTAGAAGCGTCCCGGAAGGAGCATGGCGAGGTGCTCGCGACGGCCTAGGCGCGGCTGGACGAGAAGAGCGAGCTGATCGCCAACTACCGCGGCGAAATTGAAGGTCTCCGCGTCCTGCTGGAGGTGCAGGTCAAGGCCGCCGAGGACGCGGCGAGAGCGGCGACTCAGCACGAGGCCGAGCTCAACTCGGTCAAAGGCAAAGCGGCCGGGCTTGAGGACGAGTTGGCCGCCGTCCGGGAAGAGCTCGCCAAGGCCTGCGAGGCCAACGCGACCTAGGCCTTGGAGTTTGCGAAGCTGGAGAGCCGCGTCAGCAAGGCCAAGAAGGTCGCGCAAGACGCCCGACTCCATCACGGCACGCTGATCGGGCAGCGGCAGCTCGAGACGGAGAAGCTGGCGAAGATTGCCGAGTCGCTGCGCGACCTGCTGCCCAAGTTCGAGCTGCAGGCGGCGGAGGTGGACGGGACGAACGTCACGACGCTGATCCCCTTCTTCTCTGACTTGTTGGGGAAGCTTGGGGCGCTCGATGTCTGGATCGCCAAGTATGGCGCCAACGAAGTCGCCAACTGCGCCCGGGAGGTTGCCGGGACAATCCTCCCGCGGATTCATCTCCGGGACCCGGAATTTCCCTTCGAGTCCCTGCTGCACGCTTGGTCCGACAGCAAGGACGAGCCCACGCACACCCAAGTAGAGCGCGAGTTCGTCGACGAGGTCGTCGAGCAGATGCAGATGAAGCCGGAGCCTGAACCCCCGGTCGACCCCCCGGCCGAAGACGATGACAGCTAGCTGCCGCAGCCCCCAGCTATACTCGTTGCTTCCACTGTACCTCCTTCTTGTTTGCTTTTCCTGCAAGTATGGCGCACAGCGCCGTTTGGACAATGACCTCTCGATTAGTCCATGTAACCATTCGACACTTAGTTAATCAAGCTTGTTAGTTTGCTAAATTTTTGTCCTTTATTCCCGAGGCCGCCTCGCGGGGTGGTTTCCTTAGCCTTTGCGTGTCTTGCCTTGTGTTGCGGGGGGACTCGCGCACGCCTCACCCTTGACCAAACCAGGGACCTGGGACGGACCCGCAGTGCCGACCTTGGGCCAAGCGGTAGCGTGGAGCCACTCCGCTTGCGGGGTAACCACTCCAAGTCGTGACCCGGGAGCCACACGGGGAGCGCACTCCCCCCGCAAGCGTCCCTTTTAACACTCCGGCTACGCGCGGGTTCCGGGGCCGCACCCAGCGGGGCAGTGCTCAGTTTCGTCCAGCTCTTAGCGAATTCAGCGTTCATGTTCAGAAACTTAGCTTTTCTGTTTGGTACAATGTTTCGCGATGCTCTGCGGTAGAGTGCAGATGGGGCACTGCCTCGGTAGGAAACCATCTGGGGTACCTGTTCAAGGGAAAGATCTCGGAGGGACGCGGCAGGAACGCAGGGGCAGGATCGCCGCCGGCGGCAACCGCCGCCGACGATGCTCCCACCACGCTCACGCGGCAACCCTCGCCCTCAGGGCGGACCCTGGCCTTCAGGGACGAACCCTGGCTTAGGAGGACTCCGCTCCGGGAGCAGCCGCGAGACGGCTATAACGTCCTCGGCGCCGGCTTCGCTACGCCCCGAACGGCGGGCACGGGTGACGAGGAAGTTATAGCCTTCCAGCGACAGCCCCCGCAACTGGGGAGACCTGGGTTTTCTCTAGGGAACTCGTCCCAAGGGATGCGACGACCCTTGTTACTCGGGAGCTAAACTGCTCGAGGGCCACGGCAAGGACGCGGTGATGGGCCGGAACGAGCGACGAGCGCCGGCACCGGCGCCATCACAGCGTCCTCGCAATGACTCGCGCCCGAAAAAGGCTCTCTGAAAGGGAATGCGGTCGGGTCCCTATGATAGTGCACCCGTCGGCACAAGGCACGGATGGCATGCACTACCATAGAGTCTCCGCGGAAGCCCCTGCTCCTTGCGGAGGTGCCCTTCGGAGGGGGGCGACAAGGGCACTGTGGCAATGCACCCCGTCGGCGCCGAACGCGACGGGACGCACCACCATAGTGCCCCTGCGGCGACCCTCGCCCCGGAATCGCCCCTTTGAGGAAGCGCAGTAGGGGCACAACGGCAGTGCACCTGTCGGCGCGGGACGCCGAGGGCATGCACTGCCCTCGTGCCTCTGTGGCGCCCCTCGGGGTGGGCTCGATGGGGTGATGCACCACCTGCCTTCACGGCCCCGAACCCGGCTTCGCTCTGAGCCGTCCCATAGTTGGGGCATGCCATTTATAGACGCGGGAGGGTGGCTTGCCACCGGGCGCGACGGATCCGCGCGGCGCCGTGGCGCCTTTCCCTCGAACGCGGCGCAGTTTCCGCCGCCATGCTTACCCGGTAACCGCGGCACACGTGGCAGCAAGCCGTCAACTCAGAAGCCTCGGAGTGCGGTGAACCCCTTGTGTTGCGGTCCTCCCTCACAACAAGGCGCCGATTTATGGTGCAACTCGTGGGCAGCTCACGGGCACCACAGTGTACAAGAGTCCTCCCTTTCCTGCAGGTTAGACTCTTACCAGATCCGAGGTGCTGCAAAAAATTTTGAAACTTAGGAAATCAAGTAACACAGGTAAAACAGATAAATCTCTCCTGTACAAAGGGGTCGATGCCAAACTTGGATGTGAGCATTTCCTTTCCCGGGCGCAGCGACTGCGCGGTGCAGGCTGCGGGAGGCCCGCCAACGGCATGTCGAGTGATGCACGTTGCGGGGAGCCCGCCAACGGCATGTCCAGTGATGCACGTTGCGGGCAGCCCGCCAACGGCATGTCCAGTGATGCACGTTGCGGGCAGCCCGCCAACGGCATGTCCAGTGATGCACGTTGCGGGCAGCCCGCCAACGGCATGTCCAGTGATGCACGTTGCGGGGAGCCCGACAACGGCATGCCCAGTGCCGGAACGATATGGCAACGGGTTTTCGTTTTGGGGCCACGGCAGCCCCTTGCTCACAACCGAGTATGGAGAGACAACTTTGTGCACTTAAAGCAGGAGGCAAGAGGGGGAAAACACGCGAATGAACAAGGCAAAAACAAAGCTCAGGGGTGAAACACTTATCTTTATTCACGATTAACTAGCGGTTTACACACGGGGGCTGCCCGGTTACACTAGTTCGAGAGGTATGCATCGGAGGCATCACCTGAGGGTCGGGCTCCGCCGCTTCACGGGTAGGACTTGCGCAAGTGTTCAATATTCCAACTATTGGGCACTGGCAAGCCGCCTTCGGTTTCCAGGCGGACAGCCCCCGGCCTGGTCACCTGCACTACCCGGAAGGGGCCCTCCCATTTCGGAGTCAACTTGTTCCCGGCCTTCGTTCTTGTATCCGGCGCAGGACAAGGTCCCCGTTCTCGAGCCCCCGAGGACGGACTCGTTTGTCATGATAACGACGGAGTCCCTGCTTGTAGCGCGCGGCTCGCACAGCAGCCCGGCATCGAAGCTCTTCGATGAAGTTTAGATCCTCGACCCTTTGCTCGTGTTGGCTGGTGTCGCCGTACGCGCGTACTCGGGGAGATCCGTACTTGAGCTCGAGGGGCAGCACCGCTTCTGCCCCGTAGACAAGGGCGAAAGGAGTTTCGCCCGTTGCCCGACTAGGTGTGGTCCGGACGGACCACAGCACGGGTTGGAGTTTTTCGATCCAGAGCTTCCCGTGGCCTTTGAGCTTGTCAAAGGTTCTCGTCTTGAGCCCCCGCAGAACCTCTGCGTTGGCCCACTCCGCTTGCCCGTTGCTCCTCGGGTGAGCGACGGACGCGAAGTGCAGCTTAGTACCCATGTCTTCGCAGTAGGCGTGAAATGCCGTGCTCGTGAATTGCGTGCCGTTGCTGGTGATGATGCGGTTAGGAACACCAAACCGGCACACAATGCCCTTAAAGAACTTGATGGCCGCCTGGGCGGTCACCTTGCGCACTGGTTCCACCTCCACCCATTTGGAGAACTTGTCGACGGCCACAAACAAGTATTCGTAACCACCAACCGCCCTTGGTAACTTGCTGACGATGTCCAGTCCCCAGACCGCGAACGGCCATGAGGATGGGATGGCATGCAGGGCCTGGGCTGGTTGGTTGCTCTTCTTTGAGTGGAACTGGCACGCTTCGCAGGTCCTCACCAGCCGCTCTGCGTCGGCCAGGGCCGTGGGCCAGTAGAAGCCATGCCGGAAAGGCTTGCCGGCCAAAGCCCGGGAGGCCACATGGTGTGAACATGTGCCTCGATGTATGTCCTCCAACAGTGCACACCCTTCTTCCTGCGGCACGCAGATGAGTTTGACACCATTCGCGCGCCTGGGGTACATGCTGCCATCTATCACAGTGTACATCTTGGCTTGCCGCGCCACGCGCTCCGCGGCGATGTCATCCTCCGGGAGAGCCTCCCCTTTCAAATAGCGGGCGATCTCTTCCGCCCAGGGAGGAATTTCCCTGCCAACGCATGCCGCCATATCAGCAGCATGGACCCCTGCTGCTGCAGGGGTTCCTTCGGTTGCCGGAGGGACGTCCCCGGCAGCCGGCTGGGGGGTGACTGAAGGGGCCAGTTGCTTCTGACAGAACACCCCCGCCGGAGGCTTTCGGCGCTCTGCTGCCATCTTGGCCAGCTCGTCAGCAGCGAAGTTGTCCTTCCGCTTGACGTGTTCGAAGCGCAAACCCTTGAACTTCCGTTCCAGCTTGCGGACCTCTTCCATGTACGGTGCCATTTTAGGGCAATCGTAGTTCTTGTTCACCTGGTTGATCACAAGCTGGGAATCACCGCGAACAACCAGGCGCTTAATGTCGAGGGCGACCGCTGCCCGCAGCCCGGCAAGCAGGCCTTCGTACTCCGCCGTGTTGTTGGTGGAGTTAGCGAAGTCGACTTGGACGGCGAACCGCAGCTGGTCCCCTGTAGGTGACTCGATGACGACCCCGGCCCCCGCTCCCTGGAGACTGAACGCACCGTCGAAGTAGAGGACCCAGTGGCCCTCGTCCAGCTTGCTGGGAAGGCCGGTCTCTGACTCACTTTCTTCTACGCCCGTGCACGTCCACTCCGCGACGAAGTCCGCCAGGGCCGTGCTCTTGATGCTTTTGGAGTTGGCGAAGTGGAGGTCAAACTCCGACAGCTCCATCCTCCATTCGGCTACCCTCCCGGTGGCTTCACGGTTGGTGAGGGTCCTCTCGAGGCAGAACCCGGACACCACCGTGACGCGGTGCACCTGGAAGTAGTGGCGCAACTTGCGGGACGCAAGGAGAATCCCCAAAAGGAGCTTCTGTACCTGCGGGTATCTTGTCCGCGCGTCGCGCAACACCGTATTGACGAAGTACACCGGTCGCTGCACCAACCGCTTCCGCGGCGCCGAGGTTGCCGGCTCTGGGGTGGTCCCCGGGTTTGAGGGTGTTGCCGGAGGCTGTCAGCCCCCTGACCCGCAGCCCCAATCCCCGGGACGTCTTCCTCCCTCTCGGCAACCAGCACCGAGCTGACCAGCTGGTCAGTCGCCGCTAAGTAGAGTAGCAAGGGCTCGCCCAACTTGGGGGCAACGAGGATGGGCGGTGACCTCAGGTATCGCTTGAGTTCCTGGAGCGCCGCATCGGCCTCGGCAGTCCAGTCGACTGGACCCTTCTTCTTCATTACCCGGAAGAAAGGCAGGGCACCGCTCGCCCAGCCGGGAAATGGAGCGTCCAAGCGCGGCAACGCAGCCGTTGAGGCGCTGGACATCTTTCACCTTGCGGGGGGCCCCCATCTTGTTGATGGCTTCTATTTTGGTCGGGTTGGCCTGTATCCCCTGGTGTGAAACCAAGAAACCCAGAAGCTGCCCGGAGTTGACACCGAAGGTGCACTTATCAGGGTTCAGCTTGAGCTTGATCTTGCGGAGGTTGTCAAATGTCTCCCGCAGGTCATCAATCAGCGAGCCCCTACGCTTCGATTTGATGACGATGTCATCCATGTAGGCCTCCACGTTGCGGCCTAGCTGGGGCCCCAAACATTCTCGCAGGGCGCGCTGGAATGTGGAGCCCGCGTTTTTCAACCCGAAAGGCATGCATGTATAGCAGTAGCAGCCAACCGGGGTGATAAACGCTGTCTTTTCCTCATCCTCGACCACCATCTTGATTTGATGGTAGCCGGAGAAAGCATCCAGAAAACTCAGCAGGTTACAACCAGCGGTAGAATCAACTATCTGGTCGATACGGGGTACAGGGAAGGGATCCTTGGGGCATGCACGATTAAGATCGGTAAAATCTACGCACATGCGAAGCTTATTCCCCGCTTTGGGCACTACTACAGGGTTAGCCAGCCAAGTGGGGTACAAAACTTCCCTGATCGCCCCGGCAGCCCTGAGCTTGCCCACCTCTTGCTTGATGAAATCTTTCAGCCCTTGTGCCTGCCGCCGGATCTTCTGCTTGACAGGGTGCGCGTCCGGGCGCACCGCGAGCCAATGCTCAATCACCTCCCTGAGGACTCTGGGAAGGTCCGACGGTTAGCCCTTGCGGGGTGGCGCGGGCCTTCTTCGTTGCCGGGGCGTCACCAGGCAAGGCGTCGTCCTCGACAACACCTTCGTCGCCGGCGTCAGCTGCAGCAGCGGCCCGGACGACCTCGCCAACGCACCAAGCTGCGTCTTTGAGATCGCACTCGATGGAGAGGACTCCGTAGATGGACGGCATCTTCATCACGCCGTAGGCGCAATGCGTGGCCGCCATAAACCTGATCAGCGCCGGCCGACCAAGGATCCCGTTGTAGGGCAACAGGGTATGCGCCACGTCGAACACTATGTGCTCAGTCCTGAACGCTTCCTGGGACCCGAAGGTGACCGGCAGCGTGATGCGTCCCAGCGGGCGCACGATCCCAGGGTTCACCCCCCGGAACGGTTCGGTGGGCTTCAGCTGCTCCATCGGCAGCTGGAACTTTTCCACGAGCTGGGCGGACAGGAGGTTATGCCCCGCTCCGTTGTCCCCCAGCACCTTGGTCACTGTCATATTGCTAATGATTGGCGAGACGACGAAGGGTATTATCCCAGAACCCAACTGTCGAACCGGGTGATCGTCGGCGTTGAAAGTGATCGGCACGTGCGACCACCTCAGCGGCTGTTGCGGCTCCGCATGCGGCAACAGCGCGCACACGTCGCGGGTGAGGCGCTTCACCGCGGCGTGGGATGGGAGAGCGTAAGCTCCCCCATGGATGCAGGCAACGCCACGAGGCTCCTGGAAGCCCGGCTCGTCGCCGCCGGAATAGTCGGACTCGCGCTGCTCCTCGGCGCGCGCCCTGTCACGCCCCCGAGGGGGGCGTTCCCGCACAGCGAGGGGCTGGCAGCGCCCTCCCTGGGGTTCAACCCTGCCGGCACCACCGCCGGCTGGCCTCGGACCCGCTCTGGGGTTGTTCGGGCAATCTCGGGAGAGATGCCCGATGTCGCCACAATTGAAGCAGGCGTCGGCGGGGCAGTGCTCCTCGGGGCGCTGCTCTCTCCGCTGCTTGATCCCTTGCATGACGTGGCAACTCTGCGCGTCGTGGGTGGAGTTGTTGTGGATAGGGCAGCGGGCCGCGTCGCCCTGCTTCCCGCCAGATTCTCCCCCCGACGAGGCCTTCTTCGTGGGCCTCGCAGCAGGAGCCCCCGAGTCCACAGTGAGGACTTGCTTCCCGCTGCGCTTACGGGAACCCTTCTTCGGCGAGCCCTCGCCAGGGCTCGCGGCAGCCTGGGCTAACAGCTTGGGTGCTAGGCGCCCCTCCTCAGCCATGGCGCACTTGTGTGCCAAGGCGTACAAGTCCTGCGTCGTCTGGATCCGATGCGTGCTCAGCTTTTCACGCATCTTGGGATCGCGGACGTTGATGGCGAAGGTGTTAATGATGGCGGCCGCCTCCGCCTCCGGGATAGAATAGGAGAGATTGGAGAAGCGGTTGACGAAGGCCCGCAATGTCTCTCCCGGTTTTTGCACGATGGTGTGCAGCTCCGCCATGGTTCCCGGGCGCTTATAGCCCCCCTGGAACGCGCTCACGAACTGCTCGCGCAGGTCTGCCCAGGTGGCGACGGATCCGGCCGGCAGGTTGAGCAACTAGGTTCGTGCTGATCCCTTCAGGACCATCGGGAACCAGTTCGCCCTGACCTTGTCGTCGGCGCCGATGGCATGCATGCCCAGCGTATAGGTCAGGAGAAAATCTTTGGGGTTAGCGGTCCCGTCGTACGTACCGAGCGCAGGCGCTTGGCACTTACAGGGCCACACCACCCGCCGCAACTCGTGCACGAATGCGGTGCAGCCGTCTTCCGGGCCCAGGGGAGCGTCTTCTTGCTCCAGTGGGCGCCGGCGCTCCACCTCGCGCCTGCGCCGGCGCAGATCCTCCTGTTGCCGGGCATTCAAGATGCCACGCGCATCGCCCCCCGGGACGGTGGGCGATGAATTTGAGGACCCCTCCGGGCCCCCGTCTACCTGGCCCCGCTGAGGAGGGGGAGGGTTCTCCTCCTGTCGCGAGGCGGGCGGCGCGCCTTCGCGCTCTGAGCTCGGCCCGTGGCCGGAGCCTACCGGGGCGCCCTCGCCTTGCGGCTGCTGGGCGGCCAGGGCGAGACGCGCCTCCAACTCCTCGCCCCACGTCTCGTGCATCGGCGTGCCCTGCTGCGGCTCGTACCGCACCATGACGCGCGCGGCGACAATGGCTTTAGCCGGGGTTCGCATGGGGGGCAACCGGTTTCCTGAACGGCTGCTTCCCGCCCTGGCCCCGGACGACTCCGGGTGCGCAGGGGGCGAACCTCCAGGGGTCGCCCGTGACGCGGCGTGCTCCGGGTGCTGCTGCCGCGGGGCATCCTCGGGTCGCGACTCCACCCGTTGGCTAGCCCGGGCGACGCCATGCGTGCTCGCCCGACTGCCCCCGGCGCTGGGGGCAGCCAGTCCCTCGGCCGATTGTCGGTCGACGGTCGGGGAGGCGGTGGAGGCAGCTGCGTTTGCTGCACCCTCGAGGGCTCGGGATTCTCTTGAGCTCCCGACTCGGGTCGCACGTCGTGCGACCGCGTGTGCGCCGCTAGGGCCTCACGCGGGTCTATGCGTGAATCACCAGCCCGCTTGGGGGGCATGGTGACAAAGCTCGTTGACAAAGAAGAGTGAAGCCGATGCCGATGGGAACTTCTGCTGCCGGCGATCTCCGGCGCTGTCCACTCCCGTGCCCCCTACCGTGCGCGCCAGATGTTGTCGCTCGGTGCTCAGACACCGGGGGCGTGCGGCCACGTCCCCCTTTTAGGTTTGGTAGGGGCGTCTAGGGCGGAGACCCGGTTATCGCCGGCACGATCGATGGGGCCCTATGGGGCCGGTGAGACCCAGTGCCAAGAGGGCGCGCTAGTACCAGAACAAAGGCACACCCGTTTTTTACCCAGGTTCGGGCCACCCGGAGGCGTAAAACCCTACGTCCTGCCTGTCTGAACTGATATTGATTGAGGATCAAGCATTTACAAGTTCTCGCCGGGCTAGTTCCCGGGCTTCCTCTCAATGTCTAAGTACTCCTTGCTATTCTCTGCTTGCTGTCTACCGGAACCAACTGATCAACTCACTATCCTCCCAACTGTCTGACCCGTCAACCCTCTAAAAAAACCCCTTGACCGCTGGCATGGGTACTCCTTTTATACACAAGGGGATGCCACATGTGCCACGGTGCGTGGGCTACAAGTGTCCAACGGGGAGGCACGCAACTCTCCCTGGTGAGCTGGTGGCACGCATGGGTGCCACCTCCGCTGCTAGGGGCCTAAGACCCTAGGGTAGGATTGGACAACCACTGTTCCTTGGATCGGACGGGTAACTACCCGTCGGTCGGCTCGTTTACTGAGCCGCGCGCCTTACGCCTTGCCTTGGTGGGACCGCGCGATCCGCACCCGTCACGCGCCCGTGTGGCGCTGTCCAGTGGGCCCCACGACCCGAGGCGGGGGGCACGCATCCGGGAACCCCCAGTCCCCGCAAGTCGGCTCGGGAAGCACCCGGGCCCCGTGCACCCGGGAACCTCCTCCCGGGAAGCAGCTTCCCGGGAGGTGCCTAAGCGGGAATATTCCCAGAAGCCCCGCTAGCCCCTTTCGGGCTGGTAGCTTGCCGGGAAGCTCGTCGGCGCTCCCCGGGATAAAACCTTCCTGGGAACCCGGGGGAGGGGGCCACACGTCGCGCAACGGTGGTACCCCGGGTGCCATTGGTGCGACACCGGGTGCGCCTCATACTCGTACTCAACTTGTGGTGGGCAGATCGTTCTTGTCGTTGGCTGCCCGTTGCACACAAGTTGTTCTTCTAGCATTTTATATCCTCCATCTTCATTTGTGGTGCGCCTGCCTCCCTCTCCTCCCTCGCGCATGTCTTGATGTTGGATAACAGCACTTGATGATCCTCGCACGCGGCCTCCTCTCCTCCACGCTCCACGGTTGCCTCAGCCTCAAACCTGATTACACAAAGATACAAAGACTTAAGCAGTGTAAAATTCTCATCAATATAAACATTAGGTGCAGCTAGAAGTGAGTTCACCTGTTGTTCTAATAACTTGGCAGGTGCTCGTTTAATTGGTCCAATGCGTAGATCATTGGGTTTATCTTGAACAGCAAGATCATCATTAGGCGTAATGGGTTTGAAACCATATACCACCTCGAACAGACAGAGCTACGTTATTGAATGTACCGCCCTGTTATATGCAAATTCCACATGCGGCAAACACTCCTCCCATGCACGCAGGTTCTTCGTGATCATTGATCGCAGCAACGTTGAAAGTGTGCGATTCACCACCTCCGTTTGGCCATCAGTTTGGGGATGACAAGTAGTGCTAAAGAGCAACTTCGGCCCTAGCTTCCCCCAAAGCGTCAAGTAGCTCATGAACTTCACGTCACGATCAGAAACAATTGTCCTTGGTACTCCATTCAATCTCACGATGTCCCTGAAAAACAGATTAGCAATATGCGATGCATCGTCGCTCTTGTGGCAGGAAATAAAATGCGCCATATTAGAAAAACGATCCTCTCCTGGTCCTAGGCAATCCCAACACAAAATCCATGCTAATATCTTCCCATGGAACACTAGGGGCAGGAAGAGGAGTTTACAAACCGTGAGGCTTCAGCTTGGACTCGGCCTTATGACAAGTAATCCACCTTTTGACAAACCTGTCCACATCACGCCTCATCTTTGCCCAATAAAATTTTTCATTAAGCATAAGCAAAGTCTTTTCACGTCCAAAATGACCCATCAAGCCGCCGGCATGTGATTCCTGCAGCAATAACAAACGCACGGACGACTCGGGTACACAAAGTTTGTTAGCTCGAAACAAAAACCCATCATGTATCTGAAACTTATCCCATCCTTACAAAGATTATAAGGTGCAGCAAAGTCATGATCAGAAGTATATAAATCACGTAACCTCTCTAATCTAGGAACTTTAACATCCAATTGATTCAAAAGTACAACTTTCCTAGAAAGAGCATCAGCTACCATGTTTTCTTTACCCTTTTTATACGTAATAATGTAAGGAGAAGATTCAATAAATTCCACCCACTTAGAGCATGTCGTCGGTTCAACTTAGCTTGACTTTTCAAATACTTTAAAGCCTCATGATCAGAATGTATAAGGAACTCTTTATGCCATAAATAATGTTGCCAAACTTCAAGAACACGAACAAGAGCATATAATTGTTTGTCATAAACAGGATAGTTCAATTGTGCACCATTCAATTTCTCACTAAAAATTGCAATCGGATGACCCTCTTGCATAAAAAACCCACCAATACCTATTCCATTAACATCACACTCAATCTCAAATTGTTTAGCGAAATGAGGTAAAACAAGCAAAGGTGCAGCAGTTAAACGATTCTTTAATTAATCAAAAGCATTATCTTGGGCCGGTCCCCAAACAAAATCAACACCCTTTTTAGTTAGTTCATTCAATGGGGCGGCAATGGTGCTGAAATCTTTCACAAATCGTCTATAAAAACCAGCAAGGCCATGAAAACTTCTAACTTGACTAACATTGATAGGAGTAGACCAATTTTTAATTGCTTCAATTTTAGATTCATCAACCTCAACCCCATGGGCAGAAACAACATAACCCAAGAAAATGACCCTACCTTTGCAAAATGTGCACTTTTCCATATTACCAAATAATACGCAACACTTGCAAGACTTGTCTAATATGATCAACATGTTCAGAGTCGGTGTGGCTGCAAATAAGTATATCATCAAAATAGAAAACCACAAATTTGCCTATGAAATGACTTAAAATATGATTCATTAAACGCATGAAAGTACTAGGTGCATTAGTTAACCCAAAAGGCATGACTAACCACTCATATAAACCGAATTCAGTTTGAAAGGTTGTTTTCCACTCATTCCCTTCTTTCATCCTAATTTGATGGTATCCACTACGCAAAGCACCACTCAACTCGTCTAACATATCTTCTAAACGCAGAATAGGATGACGATATCGAATAGTGATGTTATTAATCGCTCTACAATCTACACACATGTGCCAAGTAGCATCTTTCTTAGGCACTAAAATAATAGGAACATCACAAGGACTTAAGCTTACGCGAATATAACCTTTGTCGAGAAGCGCTTGTACTTGTTTATGAATTTCCTTCGTCTCATCAGGGTTCGTACGGTATGGTGGACGATTGGGCAGCGACGCTCCTGGAATCAAGTCAATTTGATGCTCAATCCCTCGCAATGGTGGCTAACCAGCGGGGACGTCATACGGAAACACATCGCCAAATTCCTGCAAAACATGAGAAACACTAATAGTTAACGGGGTTAACTTGTTAGTAGAAAGAAGGAGACCTTTGCACTTAAGCACAAAAGGCTCCAAAGTAGGATTCACACTTAACTCTCTCAAATCTGATTAGGTGGCTAGCATTACTAAGGAATTATCTCCCTCACCGTTCTGTTTACCACTCAAATTTGGCTTGTGGCACTCACTCACCGAAAGTGGAGTCTCTCGCCTATCTAATCTCTCACGCTCATTGTCACGATGTACTTCAACTTTCTGCCGTGATTCATTAACGATCTGTTGTGGTGTCATTGGACGCAATATCACCTTGTTACCATGCCAATGGAGACTATAAGTGTTAGCTCTCCCATTGTGACGAACATCTCTATCGGATTGCCACGGGCGTCCCAACAGCAAATGACACACGGTCACTGGAACCACATCACACTCGACGGTGTCCTTATATGGTCCAATTTGAAACTTAACACGCGCCATGTGGCTAATCACTAAGCCATTGAATATAGTATGGATTGGGGTGTGGTAAATACTTCAACTTCAGTTTCGTGCAAAGCTCTTTACTAGCTAGATTGTGACAACTTCCTCCATCGATAATCACCTTGCACGCCTTGTCGTGTCCCACAACAACCTTGGTTTGAAACAAATTGCAACGCTGCTCCTCGGCCGAGCTAGGTACCACACTCAAAACTTTTGGCGTACAAACTATGGTTGGAAGATGTGTAGATCAGCATAAACAGTAGCATGGGGATCTTCCTCATCTTCCTCAAAAACAGATTCGGGATCAACCTCATCACCTGACTCATATTCACCGGTTTCTTCATTCACAAGCATAATCCTCTTATTGGGGCAATCTCGCTGGATATGGCCTAATCCGCTGTAGGTGTTGCAAATTATATCCCTGTTACGAGCGGTAGAATTAGAGGACGACGCAAAACTAGCAGCGGGCTGCACCGGCTTCTTGGCATTAGAAATAGCAGCCTCGGGCTTGGTATTGAAGGTGCCACGTGACCCGGATGCCGTACTAGGAGTAGAGGCGCTGCTCGCTGTCCATGGTGTAAAACGACCCTTGGCAGCGGTAGTACGTGCAGCAAACTTTGCATCCTCCGCCAACTAAGCCTCCGCTTCACGTGCTTGATGCAGCAACTCCGTGATATCATGGTATTGGTAATGCCGGACAATGCGCTTGACATTGAAGTTCAGACCAGAAAGGAAACGTTGCACGGTTTGTTCGGCATCTTCATGCACGCGGGCACGCTGCATAATAAGCTCCATCTCCTGATGATAGTCATCCACGGACATGGTACCTTGCTTCAACTTCTGCAACTTGTCATAAAGAGAACGGATGTAGTTGCGTGGAATAAAACGCTCAGGCATCTCTCTTCATGGACAACCAAGTAACAATAGCCGGCAATCCTTCCTCTTCTCGTGTTTGCGCAAGGTTCTCCCACCATAGCAAAGCATAACCATCAAATTCAGAGGACGCCAACTTGATCTTTCTATCTTCGGTGTACTCATGCATGCGCCACAACTTTTCAACCTTCAGCTCCCAATTGAGATACTCTTCAACATCAGTGGAGCCTTCGAACTTTGGAATTGTAAACTTGGGCTTGCCCAAGCCATCCTCATCACGATGGTGTGGCTGCCTGAAATCACCGTCAACATCACGATGAGTAAATCCATGACCATGCGGACCACCACCACGACCACCCATCCCGCGACCATTGGGGATGTCATGGTGCACTCGGCGACCACGATTGTCTTGCTGAAACCGTTCACGCCGACCGCCATCCTCATTACGATGTGCCTCCTCACGACCATGGAAACTCTCGGCATCACCTTGCAACCCTTCCAATGTGGTTTGAATAGCACCAATGGACCGCTGTAGCGCGTCAGCCGACTGCTGCAACGTCATGATAGATTGATGCGTGTCATTCATGGTCTTCTCGGTATTGTCCACTTTCAGCTCCATCTTCTGCACTTGCTCTGCAAGGGGATCAATTTGGAGGCCGAGTTGACGCTGAAAGAGCATACGAAGCGCCTCATATTGATAGAACTGCACTGGGGCTGTAGGATCTTGCTCCTTCTCCACATCGTACTGATCAGCGTCTGTAGACATCGTAGACACAAAAACAGCAGCAACCAAGTGTATATATATCGGTGGAAACTCTCAACTCACTCAAAACTGAAAATAACGAGGTATCTTACCGTTCCGAAGTGAATTGAAAAAGCTATTTACCGCTGCGGTGGCTGAAACGCACGTGTGTGTGATCAAGCGAATTTTATGGGTCAAGACTATCGCCTGACAACTAAGGTGTATAAGGTGGAGCTTGGTTGGGATACCTAACAACACCAAATTTACAATGCCTAGTGCTGATCGTATGACTTGACTCACACGGGAAACACACACGGTGGAGATAATTGGGGCAAATGCAACTATATGGAAGAGCTGAAAATATGAGATACGTCGGAGGTAAGTTCGTGTTGCAATGCACAAGGAGATATACTAGCAAAAGCTCAAAGGAAACGGGCACAAGATTGCTCAAACGACAATTGGAAATAGCAAATTTTGGATCACAAATTTTCCGTTACAACGGCGGATAGCTAAAAGCGATCCCGGAAGTGTAAAAACAGTATAGGCTCGAAATTTTTTCGGAGAGAGTTCCATACTCTTTTTTTTTTGCTCTCCCCTACTCTTTCCTTGCGGCCGAAGCTTTGCCGGGAAACAACTTAGAGATCAATTGAATCTTTTCTTAACAAGAGCAGCCCATGAGCAAAAAAATATGCTAGTCTCAAATAAGGAAGTTTACGCAAAGATTGGAAGGTTAGCAAACCGAAACCAAAACCTACCAGGACTCGGCAACTCGGATCGGAATGGGACACCAATCCCAAGCCGAACTCGGATTGGAAACAGGAAACCGATCTAAACTTGACTTGGGATAGAATTCGGACACAAACTGATCTCGACGACTCCGACTAGAACAAGGTAAAAACTGATCTCGCCGACTTAGAGTAGAAGACGGAAACAAGAACCTAGACGATCTACTAAACGGAAGAAAAATTTACGCAAAGGAAAACGACCAGCAACTAAACACAAGTAAAAACGGTGCAACTAAGGCTATGGCAAAATCTAACCGATTTTTTTTTGTATGGCTTTTTCTGGATAGGACGTAAAACAAATCTAACTACAGGTAAATTATGCTCACCGAGTAAACACTAGAAATCTGATACCAAGATGATAAGGGGTGGCCCGATCTTCTCAGAGAGCAACGTGGATAACTTGTATGATTCTACAAATCTTCCGGTTGTTCACCCGTCGCCAATGCAACAAACTTGCAACCCAATGGAAATTTGCAACACCACACACTTGCGCCGTAGTCCGCCGACCACAAGCGGTTTCCCAATCTTCCACTTCCCAACGGAACGACAGATTACGCTCAAACTTTCAGTACATAAAACACTCTATCGAAACGAATATGGTGTAGGTAAAATTCCTGATCGAAACAAAAAGGAATTATATACTTTCAGATGAGTGCTTGGAGCAATTCATCACAAGGTTCTGAATAAGCTAAAACGTGGTGTAACCCTAACACTAGGCGTACCCCTTGTATATATAGGTGAGGGGCAGCCCAAACACACAAATGGACTCAGACTCAGACTCAAACTAGGTTCGACTCAAACTCATACAACCAATCCGAATAGGACTTGGCATAAACAAGGACTCGCAGGTCCGGGCGCCCCTTAGACGTGTCGGGCTCGTCGTAGGCTGTCCTGGTGCGCCTCATACTCGTACTCAACTTGTGGTGGGCAGATCATTCTTGTCGTTGGCTGCCCCTTGCACACAAGTTGTTCTTCTAGCGTTTTATATCCTCCATCTTCATTTGTGGTGCGCCTGCCTTCCTCTCCTCCCTCGCGCATATCTTGATGTTGGATAGCAGCACTTGACGATCCTCGCACGCGGCCTCCTCTCCTCCACGCTCCACGGTTGCCTCAGCCTCAAACCTGATTACACAAAGATACAAAGACTTAGGCAGTGTAAAATTCTCATCAATATAAACATTAGGTGCAGCTAGGAGTGAGTTCACCTGTTGTTCTAATAACTTGGCAGGTGCTCGTGTAATTGGTCCAATGCGTAGATCATTGGGTTTATCTTGAACAGCAAGATCATCATTAGGCAAAGACGACAAAGGACTAGGGATGCCCTCATCACACCCCCTTTTTTGTTTAGGTAGAGTGGCGAGGAGATAGTGCTCTAAGCCTCACCGGTAAGGACTTCGATTCCAGTCGTTTACCTAGGTTCGGGGCACCCGAAGGTGAAATACCCTACTTCCTGCACAAGGAAAGAGTACAACGAGCAGCCGGAGTGGGAAGCTCTAGCCTAAACAACGGCGGCCCAGGGAGGAGGGAGAAGCAGACGCTGCTCGTCTCCGGCGGTCGGAACACCTTATGCCTGGTCTAACTCTGATGCCAACATTTTTTGGGAGAAAGCCTTGGGCCTCCTTTTATTGTTCAAGGAGACACCACAGTGGCGAACTAGGGCACACGGCATGCGTGCTGCTACAAGAGAACATCCCCGCTACAAGACGAAGATGAAGCTGTCCGCCTGCTCTGTGGCTTCTGTCCAAAGCGGTATGTACCCGGTACAGGGCGTAGAGAAGCTTTCGGTCCTGTCTGTGCCGAAACGGTGATAGTCCTGGCGGCAAGCTGGCTGGTCAAAAGGTAAAGGGGAGCCTGCCGCATCCAGCCTGCCGTCCTCACCGGCAATCGTCATACCACAGTCGCGTAGTCCTGAGGAAGCCCTCTGAACGGGCTGATTCGTGCCAGTCCAGGCTCGTGGGCGCCAAAGTGGCAAATCAGGTCCGGCTGAGGTAAGCAGTGACGTATCCACTCCCCGGGTACCAGACATGGCACTTAATATGGGACCCTTTTTGGGTATCACCGGCCAGATACTCAAAGCGTCTTTTGGGCATAGATACATTTATATTTTGACAAATTTAAATCACTTAATATGTGACGGAGGGAGTACATGGAAACATTCTTTGTGTGACAATTGTCGCGTGGAAGGTGTGAGCCTCGACGCTTCGTTGATGGTGATTTTCGGCCGTCGGCCGTCTTGGATGTTTATAGATGTATGTGTGAGGTACCGCCGGTAGTATATCGAAGATGTTTTGAAAGTAAAGCTTATGCATTCGCAGAGGAAAGAAATTAAAGCTTGTGCATATGGTAAAATTCATGCATTCAGATAGAGAGGACACTGAAAAAATTGAGAATATAAAACTAATCCGAGGGCTGCTATGTTCGGTCAGTCGTACCACCCATATATTTATATCGGATTTGAATTTGCAGTCCTGCGGGTTAGAAGATCGATCCAATCGGATTCGGGCCGGTACGAGTAATTAGATTCCCATGTACGGAGTATATGATTCCCATGCCGAATTGATTGACCATCAATCCAGCACGCATGCATGCACATGCACGTCATGAATAGTGCATATTAGCTGTTGCATTATGGATGTATCTGCTGCTCCTTGTTCAAAACTAACTAGAATGCATGATAAGGGGACACATCGTGCTTTCATCAGTCGGCAACAACCCTTCCACACATCTAGCTAGCAAGATGTGACATCACCAAGCCCATTAACCTCCATTCGAAATAGAAAGTACATTAAATAGCTAGCTAGTAACACACAGACATGCATGAGCCAGCACACCTATACTTAATGATACGGGTGCGGGTGGCCCGATCTTTCGATGAGATTGATAACTCTCGATTTATGTAGGAGGTGACGTTGACGATCCGACTACGGCCTATGAGGCAGCGCCTTAGGATGTCGTATCCATGGTAAGCATGTCCATATCATCCTCCCTTTCTTGAAAGGAAAGCCATCCTCGGCGTCGTTTGTGCTGTAAAGAGACTGACAAAATAAACAAAGTGTGTGCATGGTATATGTATATGTCATCCATCTTTATACATCTCCTTTCTTGCACAATTAATCTTTTATAACAAAGTCTCATGATATAATTAGTAAAACAATCATGATGAATAACATTCCAGCAAGAAGTTTGACAATATTGTTTGCATTTATAAGCGAAACGATTTCTTGTATTTGGTTTGCACCGCTCACCATTACACCATCCCAACACTGGAAAATAATAATGAATAGTATCCAAATTAGTTACTACAATATACTGAAATTTAGAGCAATTCAAAGCACTAATATTCAAACAAGCATGTAAATAACTATTTGGCAAATAGTCAACACCTATATTGGAGGTCCTATCAAAATGATTAAGCATGTGCAAAAATTTCTTTTCTCCCAAGAGAGGAAAATTATCACAAGTAATGCAAATCTCATGCACCAAAATGTTATTGTTCACGTCATGTTGTCCAATTAAATGAATTGTGTATCCATGAACAGCAAAAGATTTCGAAATTGTTAACTCACACAGTTTATCCATTGCATGCGACAAATACATGGGACTATCAAGGGCAATATAACACAAAGAATTAATAGGTGGATCGTTCTCAATCACTCCATGTGTAATTAACTCGACACAACCTAAACCAAATTTATCTACATCACATGTTTCTTCCAAAACACTAGTTATTTCCTCACATGATTCATTCTCATCAATATCAAAATTAATATGTGCACTCAAATCATTAGAAGAATTAATTTCAGCAGTAGGTGCACTCAAATCAGCATGTAAATCAACAATTTCACATGGTGCAGAAAATTCAACGGGTATCTCATTTATTTCATCACATGTCATATTTTGTTCAGCAACACAATCATCTTTATCATTACCTTGTAGGCTCAACACGTTTCTTGTACACCTTCTCTCCAATTTCCTCTCCACTTCACGAGCAAGATTAAGCAAACACAATAGAGAGTCGTATTTTTCGTATTCAATTATGTAAGAAATATCAAAATTAAGCCCACAATAAAATCTATCCATTTTTCTTTGTTCGGTTTCATCTAAACCAGATCGCAATGTTATAACTTGGAACTCATGGTAGTAATCATCAACAAATTTATCATCTTGTGTCAAACGTCGCTGTGAGCGCAAGTTATTAGCATAATTAAAAAGAACATATTTTTCTCTCATGATTTTCTTCATATCAACCCAAGTGTGGGGAATTTTCTTTTCTCTAACTATCTCATTCCACCATGATAATGCATCAAAACGAAATCTACTACTAGCAATTTGGACCTTACGACTATCTAGTACATGGAAGCATGTGAATTGCTCAATTAGAGCTATTTCCCAATCAATATAAGCTTCAGCATCATTATTTCCATCAAAGAAAGGTCCAAAACAATTATTGATATTACAAGGATTGCGATATACCTTTTCCTTGCCAATGTCAACAAGAGACGAGGAGGATGGATGTGGTGAAAGACGCTCATGTCGGTCACTTCAGGCATAGGCCTATTTTCCATCCTTTGTGTAAGTCCTGTCATGGTTAGTATAAGACAAGAAACAAAGCACAGGAATATGTTTCTATCAACTAATAGGATGTGGCTACAAGTTGCTCAACTCTCAAGCTAAAAATCAAGTTCTTACAAGTTCTTACCATGCAAAACAGGAAGGTGATGGCCAGCGGTGTGACCAAGCTCTCCGAAGATTAAATGTATCGATGCCTTGGTAACAAACCAACCTAGGTGTAGAACCTGTGGAGCTTGGTGGCTTTTGTGAGTAGCAAGGAATAGCAAATAATCAAATCAGCAATGCAAAGTTGAAAATATGCTCAATAATGCTAGTCCTAGCTGCTGGAGTCGATAAGAACGAAATAGAGAAATAATCTAAGTCTAGATACTGAAGAAGGTAGGAATAGATAGATCAAAAGATGCCACAACAAGTAAATCCCTGAGATTTTTTTTTATTTTTGTGGCCTTCTGTTTGGCTTCTTATTCTTTTCTTCTTCTTTTTTTTCTTTTTTTTTTAACCCCAGAAACTCACACAAAAGAAGGACCGGAAAACTGTACGTCGGTCTGTCGAAGAACAGCAAATGCTGCAGTAAGAAAAATTCAAAAAAATATGGAAAAATATGGGTTAGAAGCGTATCGACACAAGCTTTCCAGCAAGGGCAAGATCACTCAAAACGGATGTCGGACGGTGGATAAAACTGAGAAAAACCGGGCTGCAGCGACACGGGAAAACGGATATAGAAACTTGGAAGCTCCGAAAGTCCACCTTACAAACTGAATTTGAGGGTCAAAGTGCAGGACGTAGCCCTGAATATTTCCTGATGCACCTCGTCGTGAGCTTTCCAAAAAGTCTAAGAACGTCCAAATCCGAGTTGGTACGCAAAAGATACGCCCGTTTTACTGAACACAGGTCAAACCCACCCGAAACTAAAATTCTACTCGGACTCGGGTCCGAAAATGACTCGAACTCTTTCTCTTTTTTTTTCGTTTTTTTTTCTTTCTTTCTTTCCTTTTTTTTCTTTCCTTTCTTTTTTTTTCAACTTTCCAAACAACTTGATCTCTAAACAAAATTCGATCTATTATGAAACACTTTCCAAAAGCACTCTTGATTGGACTCGGACTCGAACTCGCGGCTGAAAACTATAACTTGCCGACTCGGTGTAGGACTCGAAGAGGGACTCGGTGTAGGACTCGATGAGGGACTCGGTGTAGGACTCCAAGAGTGACTTGGTGTAGGACTCCAAGAGGGACTCGGTGGAAGATATGGTGGCGGCGGGAATTTATGACGGTGGTGTGGCAGGAAGTTTGGCGGCGGAAGATTGATGAAGGAAACCTGCGTCACACGAAAAACAAGAAAACCAAAAGCAAGTTCGATCTAGTAGAAAAAATCTGAAAAAGGATCCAATCTAATCCAGCAACTCGACACGATTAATGCAGCAAAGATTTAACAATGCAAATACTAATGTGAAAATTGCAAGGTTCAGATTGGTTCTAGAACAAGGTAACTAATTCTAATTTTTGTTTGGCTTCTTTTGGACGATAGGTAAAAACAGATCTAAACTACGGATAAACTGGAAAAATCTCACCGAAATACCTTAAGCTTTTTCTTCATATTTTCATAAATATGACAATGAAAACAATTACTATTTGAATTCACCTGATTATAAATCTTGTCAAATATTATAGAATTGAGGGTACCAAAAGTCGTATCCATGGTTAGCATGTCCATATCACTTAATTAGCCTTTGCTATCGCCTTCATGGCAAAATGTCAACATGCATGCATGAGTATTTTCTTTTGTTGAAGCACGAGAGATATACATATGGAGTACCAATTGTTCCTAGAATAAATGAGAGAGGGTTGTTGGTTGCACGGGGATAGGACTAGGAGAAGGAGAGGAGGCCGGCCGGTCCTCCTCGATCGGTTTTATTTAAGAAGCTCCTAGGCTGCAAGCATCCTTTGACGCGCGCATACAAAGCAGAGGAGAGCAACCACTACCCCTCTCCCCCACCCCTTCTCTCCAAAAGAACCAAGAACAACAACACACGGCCGGGATCCAGATGATGCTCCGGCTAGTCCGTGAAGCCAGGTACTAATTCTTCGCTTAATTTCTCCACACATCACGCCTCCCTCTCTTCTCTCTCTCTCTCTAATGATATCTGTTGTGTGAGATAAATATGATATGCATGCATATGTGATATGTTTATGTATGGGCAGCTGCTTCCTTTTGTTAATTTTGCTCTTCATGAAGAAAAATTCTAGGCTGTGATCTGCTCAGATTAGTGAGTACATTGTTAACGTCCTACTTTGATGGCTTTTAGGAGGGCGGTGGCCGGCTCAGGGGGAGGGCTATCGTCGACGGCGCCCAAGGGGAGGTAAGGGAAGGACAAGAAAACAACTCCAGTTGCTATATATCCGTTACTTGAGGCGTCATGACTCATGTAGCTTGTATTTGGAATGCTCAAGCATGGGAGGGGGGAGCATTAGCTTGTTCAGAGAGAAAGAGAGATCTTAGTCCAAACGAAGTTAATTACTGTTGGTTCTGGCCATGTTCAGACTTCAGAGAGAGAGGGCCGGCGGAGATACAGAGAGGGAGATGGGGTTGCGTGTGGGGAAGCATATGCATGCGCTCGGCAGCTTCCAAGAACAGTGCCACACTGCTGTTTCCAAAGAGCGAGCCAGCGCCCGACAGTGTTGCCACAGCTTTTGCACATAGCAAGAATCTTTATGTTAAACAATGCACGCGAATGCTGGGTTTTGTTCTGATGTAGCACGGCACCTTTTCCGCTAGATACTGTTACTTTCCTTGCGTGTGCATGCATGCTTTTATTTCATTTGCGTATTTTTTTTCTCTCCACTTGGCTGTTGGCTGTTGCAGCCTTGCATATTTCGGATCTCATCTTGGCCTTCGTAAAAAACGAGATGGAGTTATAAGGTTCTAACGTTATTTCTTGTTTTATATTAAAGACATTTTTATTTGCACGAAAATTTAGTTGTATTTATGTCATCTTTTACAACAACTTAATTTGCAATCCATCCTTGTTCCTTGACAACAATATTGCGAAAATTCATTCTGGGCTAATTATTAAACCAACTCTGTCTTTTTTTCCGAGGGGTTCTGATTTCTGGCATGATCCGAATTTTGCGCAGGCTGGAGGGGAAGATCGCCCTGATAACCGGAGGAGCAGGCGGGCTGGGGAAGGCCACAGCCCAAGAGTTCATCGAGGAGGGCGCAACCGTAGTCCTCGCGGACATCAACTCGGACCTAGGCCACCAAGCAGCCCAAGAGATCGGCCCAGCGGCCCACTTCGTCCACTGCGACGTCTCCCTCGAGCCCAGCGTGGCGGCAGCCGTAGACGAAGCCATGGCCCGCCACGGCCGGCTGGACATCATGTTCAACAACGCTGGCATCGTGGGCTCCCTGGCAAACACGTCCGAGATGGCGACCCTAGACCTGGCGAAATTCGACGCCGTGATGAGCGTCAACGTACGCGGCACCATTGCCGGGATCAAGCACGCGAGCCGGGTCATGGCGCCCGCGGGATCGGGATCCATTCTTTGCATGGGTAGCATCAGCGGCCAGATGGGCGGGCTAGGGACGTACCCTTACGCGGTGTCGAAGATGGCCGTGGCCGGCATCGTCAGGGCTGCCGCGGCAGAGCTGGCCCGCTGCGGCGTCAGGGTGAACTGCATCTCGCCGCACGCGATCGCGACGCCCATGGTGGTAAGGCAGTTCGTGGAGATGCTGGGGGGTCGAGTTGGGGAGGCCGAGGTGGAGAAGATCGTGCGGGGGCTCGGGGAGCTCAAGGGTGCTACGTGTGAGACGGCGGACGTGGCCAGGGCTGCCGTGTACCTCGCGTCCGATGACGGGAAGTATGTGTCCGGGCATAACTTGGTGGTGGATGGCGGGTTTACTACTTACAAGTACATGAACCTGCCGTTCCCCATGCCACAGTGAGCCAGTGAGCGACTGGCTGAGCAGCTGCTTTTAGCTGTCTGTTCGTTCGTGTGGCTTTTGTAAAAAAAATTGGACCTGATTAACCGTGCAAGGGAGGATCGGAGAAGAAGGCAAGGATGTGTGTGTGTTGTATGCGCTTTGGTGTAGAGGTTTGTGATTCTTGTTGTGTATGCTGGCAAGGCAGTGGAAGTGGGATAGAAAGGAATGTGGGGCGGTTTGAAATTTCAAGTGTGGAGTCGATGTGTATTGATAGTGTGAGATTCTAATGTTGGATTTAGTCAAACAGATTACCAACTTTTGATTTAACTGCTTGCATCCTATTTAAGTCGACCATATGACTTATACCTGCTGAGGCGGCGCTTGCGGCTGCTAGAGCTAAAAAAGCGCAGTTAGCTAGTGAGGCGGAACTGAAAGTTAAGGAGGATGAGATTGCTCTGGCTAAATCTGTTGGGTTGGGTGGTCTGGCTCCCGTTGTGGATGTATCGGAGGATAAGCAGGAGGTGCTGCTCCGTTCGCCTGTGAAAGATCTTGAGCGACAGTTGGACAACAAGTGGGGAGTGATGGATTCGCCACTCGTTGTGAAGTTTTCTGCCAATGGTAGCCGTAGGGGCTCGTCGGGCAAGAAGGGGAAGAAGCGGGGTCGATGAATATCCTGTTTTGGAACATTCGGGCGGTGGGAACGGCTGGTAGGAGGGCGCAACTTGTGGAGTTGCTGAGGGTTTATAAGGTTGAGTTGTTCTGCTTACAAGAGACCATCAAGGCTGTTTTCTCTAAGAAACAATTAGCCTCGCTGGGAGTTCCACATTCTTATCATTGGGAGATTAAACCTGCGGAGGGGCATTCAGGTGGTTTGCTTATTGCAGCTCGGGCTGACATTTTTTATCTTATCTCGTCGGAATCGGGGCGGTTCTTTTCTAGCATGATGGTGGTTCACAAAATCTCTGGTGCGAGGTGGGAAGTGATTAACGTTTGCAGTCCGGCGGGTCATGATGGAAAGGATGTTTTTCTGGCTGAGTTGGCGGCAAAATTTGATAGGGTCAGGGACCCGGTGCTGATTGGTGGCGATTTCAATTTGATACGTTTTGCGGAGGAAAAATCGTCAGGTGTTATTCATAAGAATCTGATGGCGCAGTCTAACCAAGTAATTGAGGTTGCTCAACTTTGCGAACTACACCGCTTGGGCGGTCGGTTTACATGGACCAATAAACAAGAATCGCCAACTATGGTGGTTCTGGGCAGGGTTTTGATGTCGTCAGATTGGGAAACTCTTTACCCTTTGGCGGTGGTTGAGACCGTGACTAGAGTGGGCTCGGATCACTGTCTGCTGTTGGTTAACTGTGGGGTTAATCAACCGCGGATGATGGGTCAGTTCCGTGTGGAGCCGTGTTGGTTTTTAGACAATTCTTTTCGGGAGGCGGTGAGGGATCATTGGCCTGAGAGGTCTGGCCAGTCTATTCAAGATTTTTGTCATCTAGTCCATTCCTCTCTTAGGCAATTTATGAAAGGTTGGGGCCGTAACTTGAAAGGGGCACGCCGAAGAACAAAAGATGTTTTGCTTGCTGAGATTAAGGTGCTAGATGAGTTAGGGGACCAGGGAGTGCTTGATCAAGCTAGGTGGAGACGTCGATATGGTTTGGAAGCTGAGTTGCAAATGATTTATAAGGCTGAGGAAATGTACGGGCAGAGGCGGGGTGGGGAGCAATGGCTCCTTTAGGGTGATAACAACACGGGGTATTTTCACCGGATCGCTAATGGGAGGCGCCGGAAGACTCTGTTTGTGGCTCTGGAAGAAGATGACATATTGATCTAGGAAAATGAGGAGCTGAAACAACATATCTCGTCATACTATAAATAGTTGTTTGGTCGTGAGTTGGACAGTTCAGTTCACTTGCATCCGGATTTTTGGGAGGTCGGGGAGTAGGTGTCGCTTGAGGAAAATGCTTGTTCGGTGCAGCCTTTCTGCGTGGAGGAAATCAAGCTTGCACTTAAAAGCACTAAAACCAACACGGCGCCGGGTCCCGATGGTTTTAGTGTACTGTTTTACAAGGAGTTTTGGCCTGAGATTAAAGGTTTGGTTAAAGAGCCGTTAGATGAGTTATCGCTGGGGCGTCTTAATCTGGGTAGGCTTAATTACGAGGTAATTACGCTATTGCCCAAGGTCCCAGGGGCCACTAACATTCGTCAGTTCCGTTCGATTTGCCTTCTTAATGTGATCTTCAAGTTGATTACCAAGATCCTGACTTCACGGTTGACTTCAGTTGCTGCTCGTATTATTAGTAAGGTGCAGACGGCTTTCATTCCTGGAAGGTTCATACTCGAGGGAGTAGTTTTGATACATGAAATTCTGCATGACTTAGATCGCTCGTAGGAAAAGGGGATTGTGCTAAAATTGGACTTTGAGAAGGCATATGACAAAGTTCGGTGTCCGTTCTTAGTGGAAGTGCTGGTGCGATGAGGCGTTTGTGCTCAATGGATTGGGTCGATCAGAGTGACTGTTGAGTCTGGGAAGATCTGTATCAATCTGAATGGTGTGAATGGGGACTTCTTCCGCACATTTAAAGGGCTGCGGCAGGGGGACCCGTTGTCCCCATTACTTTTTAATTTGGTGGATGATGCGCGGGGTGCAATGTTACGCGCGGCGAAAGAGACCGGACATGTGCAGGTGTTGGTGCCCCATCTTATTCCCGAGGGGGTTTCGCACCTACAATACGCCGATGACATTGTGTTGTTCCTCAATTATGATGATCAATCGGTCCGTAACGTCAAATTCCTGCTGTATTGCTTTGAAGAATTGTCCGGGTTGAAGATTAATTATCACAAGAGTGAAGTGTCTGTGCTGGGTGTGGAGGAGGAGGAACAGAAACGCATTGTGAACATTATGAATTGCCAGGTTGGGGTTTTTCCAATAAAGTACTTAGGCATCCCTGTGGCTCCCAAGAAGCTAACTCTTGATCAGCTTTCGGTTGTGGTGAACAAGGTGGAGAAACGTCTTGAGTACTGGCAGAGTGTGGATCTCCTACGGGGGTAGGAAGATCCTAATTGATTCATGTCTCGATAATATTCCTACTTATATCATGGGTTTTTATAAACTTCATGAGGGCATTCATGTTTAGATCGATTCTATCCGGGCTAGATTTTTTTGGGAAGGGGTAGGTGAGAAAAGGAAGTATCACATGATCCGGTGGGAGGATCTTTGTCGGCCTAAAGAATTTGGGGGTTTGGGCTTTATTAACAGTCGGGTTCGCAACGTGGCGTTACTTCTTAAGTGAATTATGAAACTTGAGAGTGGTGATCAGGATTTGAGTTGCCAGATTCTGCAAATCAAGTATCTTGGTGAGGGAGGGTTTTTTCAATCTTCCAGCGCGCGGGGGCGTCACAGTTTTGGAAAGGCTTGCATGCTATTAAGCAATGGTTTAGCACAGGGAGTGCTTATTCGATTGGCAATGGTTGTTGGGTTCGCTTCTGCGAGGATGTTTGGGGTGGATGAGGTTCCTCTCAGTGTTCACTTCTTTCGGCTCTTTCGCTGCTGCGAACAACAAGGGGAGACGGTGGCAGAGGTTTTAAGAGATGAGGATATCCACCTGTCCTTTCGTCGATCCTTTGGACCTGAGGAGCAGGTGGAATGGGAGGAGCTTTGTTTGATCTTGGAGAGGGTGCAGCTCTCGGATAGTTGTGATCAGGCTTATTGGTGTTTGACTAAAAATAAAAGATACGCTACCCAATCTCTTTACTCCGCTCTGCTGCACTCGGGGGTGCGCAATTTGGAGATAATGGATCTCTGGAAGGCAAGTATTCCTCTCAAACATAAGATCTTTGTGTGGCTGGGGATTCAGGGGCGAATTCAAGTCACTGAAGAGCTTGCGAAGAAAGGCTGGCCGGGGGAGCGAGGGTGTAAACTGTGTGGGGAACCGGAAACTGCTGATCATGTGCTGCTCCTTTGTCCCATTGCTTCCTTTGTGTGGGTTATTCTTCGGGATAGTTTTGGTTGGTCGGCAGCCCCACAATCTTTTGGGGATTTCCGGGCGCTGTGCCTACTCAAGGAAGGGCCGAGTAGGCACAAATGGTGGTCGCTTTTGGCTGCCCTCGATTGATCCTTGTGGCTTACTAGGAATGATTTTGTTTTCAATCAACATATCTGTTCCTCTCCTTTGCAGGTGTGTTCAGGGCACCGGGGTTTCTTACTGGAAAACTCTACTCCATGAAAAACGTCGAGAGCCGACGATGAAGATGGTAGCTAAGGTGTTGGAGGTCCTGCAACTGTGTGTGAAGGAGGAGAAGAACCGCAAGTTGGCAATGTTGGTTCCGGCTGGTTGATCTTTGGTAGTTGGTGTCTCGTTTGGGAGGCGTTGTTTTCTGTTGTGGATGTGATCGTTGGGTGTTGGGTGTTGGCTGTTTCGGTTGTTTGTTGAATCTTGCTGGCTCTCCAGTTTGCGCCATGACGCTGTATGACTGTGGCTTTCTTAATAAAGCCGGGCGAAAGCCTTTCTCTAAAAAA
This sequence comes from Brachypodium distachyon, assembly GCF_000005505.3. Classification (NCBI taxonomy): domain Eukaryota; kingdom Viridiplantae; phylum Streptophyta; class Magnoliopsida; order Poales; family Poaceae; genus Brachypodium; species Brachypodium distachyon. Next base: position 19,672,968 of record NC_016134.3, on the reverse strand, counting down.
AAAGTGCTTTCGGATTTTTAGAGAAAAGGAGCCACCAGTTGTCCGTAACATAGAGGTTCACAATAGAGTAAAAGATAAAGGCATAGCTGAGAAGAAACCTTTGTTCACCCTTAAAACTACTCTTAGAACTAGCCTATTACAGTAAATTGACCTCAAACTGTATTAAGTCTTTTTTTATTGAACTAGGCTATTAAAGTGCTTTCGGATTGTATGAATTGTGTTCCTGCTGTGCTTTTTTTCATTAAACTTGCACCTACAGTCACTGTTAATCACATCACTGTGCCAGAGAAGTCATCAGGTAGCCATATATAACGAATATCCTGATGAAATAGACACCCTCAATAAACAGATAGCTTAACACAAAAGAAAGTAATAAATTTTGATGACCGAAAATGCATAGCGGGTTTGCCTCGTGATTTCCCATATCCCATTATCCTTTTGAAGTTTGGATTACTTGGGATATATTTGTTTTAGTAATTCTATTTTCAACCTTGAACTTGTAAAGTCCGTCGAAATCGAACATCCACTTCTTAATCTCTTAAATCAACACTCTGAACTTACTATTTCTGGTCAATGTTGCTCATAAGAAGGTTTATAATCCCGGATTGTTGACGTGACTACAATCAAGCCTAGTAACGTTGACAGACGCTAACTCATCTTGCCATGCTCCGTATGGAAGGTCTCATTGCTTTAAAAACCGTGGTGGCTATTCGAATCGTGAGTGTTGGAGAACAAAATCTCATTATCGGTACATGGTTAACCGGAGTGACCCAGATTGCAACTAGAATATAAGTCTGTCATGCGTAATTCAACAAACCAGAATCCTAAACCATCAAAATAAAATGGCAATGTTGTAGTTTTCTCACCATACAAAATCCGCGTTGATTGGGAACCGTAGGGCCTGTTGATTTCAGGGATTAGATGGTGGAGGTTGATTTTGAGCGGCTTTACGAACTCAATTTTTCAAACAAACTTTATTGGCAATAGTAAGTCAACGATCCCAGGCTTAAAATATCTGTGTGTATATGTTCTTAAGATCACTAATGACCAAGAATTCTCTGATCATGATCCGAGAAACACGCTCCCCTTCCATCTAAAACCGTCGCTGCCACCATCCTCTTGCCACCACCGGAGGCAGGGCCTTGAACTGGCTTGACTCGGTTTGAGGTCGGTGGGGTGGCTTGTTCTGCATCCAAGGGCGCTTCAACAGAGGTTGTGACGGAACGATGCCCAATGTAGCGCTGGTGGCGGCACGGACCAAACTGTGGTGGTGGTAGCCATTTGCCTTGGTCGGGGCCCATGGCTTGGCGGTGGGGGCTGCTGGTGTGGGTCTCAGCTTTCGTTCGTCGAGTTTCCCTATCCATGGCGAGTGGCATTCTTTGGCACGATGGCTTCCTTAATGAGCAGCGGCGCTCCGGTGTACATCCGGAGGCAGAAGGTGGTCGGGGAGGTGGAGGTTGTATGGATCAAGGACCTCGTGCCCTGATTCGGTGGCCGGTGGTGTGGAGGCGGCGTCCTCATCTAAAATGGCTCCCTAGGGCTGCAGTGGGCTGGATTCCGACAAGGCAAGAGAAGCAGTGATGGACCTATTGAGTGGCGCGGCCTTGCCTCCGGTGGTACGTCCCCCTCAACATTGTCTTGCTGCTCTTGGGTCCTCGTGATGGATCTGGGAGGCGAGGCTCCGGTCGGTCCGGGCTGACTATGGTAGGGCCTGCAGGCATCATTACCTTTTTGAAGCAGTTGTCACTGCAATTCTCCTATCTCCTGCCCAGATGTTTGCGGAGAAACGCTAGATCTGGGTCTCCTGGATCGCATGATAATGACAGTTTCGATGTCATACTCCATCTTGGGGGCATCATTTTGGAACATCTGCTGGCTGGAGTGTTTTGGTCCTGCTCGTTGATGCCAGGCCTGGTAAGTTAGATTGACTCGATCCTTGTCTTAAAGCTGGTTGGTGGAAGTTGGTGGTAGCTAATTCTGGAGTGTGAGCTGATGGCACACTCTGAGGATTTTCTTGACTGTTGTGCCCAGTGGGGCCTACGGATTTCGATGTTGGGCAGTTATTTGTGGCTAGGGCATACGGCCGGACAATGCCCACCCCCTTCGTCATGCTTGTAGGCATAGATTGGTGGCTTTGGATTGTTGGATGGATGTATTCATTTTGTTAGGCTTGAAAAATAAATCAATAACATGTGGTTGCATGCATCATTTTGATGCAAAGGCTTTGGGGGGGGAGGGGGGCGACCACCTTTTTGAAAAAAAGGAAAATATTAATAATGACCAAGAACAGTAAGATCATGTGCTGATTTCTGGGATTAGTACGTGATGTTCAATTTCGACTGGTTCTACAAGGTCAATGTTCAAAACAGACTTACTGTTTGAGCCTATGTTTGCCATGTCAAATATTTTGCTAGTCCAAAATTTTCCCCATAAGTTGACCAATTTTGACAAGAAAAATGAACTAGCTTGAGTTGGTAGTAAGGAATTGACTTGCCAAAATAATTGCTTCCAACCAAACACGAACCAAAGATTTGTTCATACACATAATGTTTCGTAAGGTTGGTGTCGAGAGATCGTAGAGATTGGTATCCCTTATGTAGGATGACCGGGAGAGAAGGCCGACGAGGGAGAAGATGGCGATCTAAGCTGGAGCTTGGTGAGACACAAGTTTATCCAGGTTTGGCTACCCTTGCTCTTGGAGGTAGACCTCCGTCCTGCAAGAATTTCAGTAATGTGTATATCGATTACAAAAGACTGTCTGCCCATCGAGGGCACCTAGCCCGACTTTACATAGTCGAACATCTAGGTTTCTAACATGCCTAACCTAAATATGAGTTCCTTGCTTTACAAGATATGCACAGAGCATCCTTTCTATACAAGACATCTATGAAGTGTCCTTCCTAAGATACCTACAAAGTATCCTTCTTCTACAAGATAACAACAGAACCGACTAAAGGATGGCTTCTACACTAAGTTGTCCCTATCCTTTAGTCCGCGTGAGATTACCCTTCTGGTATATCCTCGTCAGTTGGCTTGCACATAAGTTCAATTGGTGTGAGGTCCATGGTACTTTATACACCGGAAGAAACAACCTTTCTTGACCTTTGGATCCTAAGATGCATGTACGAAAAGAGAGACAGTCAGTGGCAGCGTTGATCACACCTTTTGTTGTAAGAACAAACTTGTCATCTCTTTCTAACACAAACAATAATTTTATTGCATAAGAATGAAAATAATGATGTTTGCCACCAAAGATTGGCGTGAGATTTTTGTCAATCGTTTAGCCGTCCTATGCAACGATTTTCCATTAGCAATGTGGTCGGAGGTCTCGTGCTACGTGTCTCATTTTTGAACATTTGTAGTGAAGTTGAGTCATCATTCTGAGGGCCGTTGTCGATGATGATTACACCATGGTAGATGCATTGGATGCTTCTTAAGGCTTGGCAACAACGTTACCTCATGTGAAAGGTGGTTCAGTGTGCAGAAATCTCTTGATGGTCATTAAAACCAAAGTCGTCTTGTGACGCGACATGGTTGTTGGCTGATGTCATGTGTGAGAGCACGAACACCGGGAGTGCGGACACCCCCTTTTTCTTTAGGTGGAGTGGCGCATGAGCGTCCCGAACTCCACCGGCGAGGACCTCGACTCCATTCGATTACCTAGGTTCGGACCACCTGAAGGTGTAATACCCTATGTCCTGCTTTGAGTCTGTATTGATGTTGGTGGTTGGATTAAGGAAGGTTACGGGGAGTGGCCAGAGTGGCGAGCTCTAGCCTGAACTACGGTTGCCCGGGAGGACGGAAGAGAGACACTGCTCTTCTTTGGCGGTCGGAACATCTACCCTTCTTCTACCACGAAATCACTATGCCTGGACTGACCCTGATGCCAACCTTCTTGCTGGGGAAGCCAAGGGCCTCTTTTTATAGTTCAAGGGGACACCACAGTGGCGGACAAAGGTCACACGCCGAGCGTGCTGCTACAGGACGGACATGCTCACTATAAGACGAATATGAAGCTGTCCACATGTACTGTGGCGGTGTCCAAAGTGTTCTGTACCCGGCTCAAGGCACAAAGAAGCTTTAGGCCCTGTTGGGGCCAAATTGGTGATAATCTTGGCGCAGGATGGATGTTTTTTTTTTTACCAGAAACAGTAGGAGAGGCTCCTACTGTGGTATATTGTTATAAATATTTACAAGGTTACATATTATAATCAGGGACATTTCCCTGTTATTTAAAAAGAGGTCTATCAAAACAGAAAGTGAAGAGGCTAGGGATTGAGGCATACTAAAGCCAAGAAGACCTAAGTCTGATCTAAACTTCGCCACCCAAGTTTGATAGCGAGCTCTCTCCCCTTCAAATATGAAATTGTTTCCGATCTTCCAAATGTTCCAGGCAGCAATAGCAAAAACTTCGCAAAAGAGGGAATTATTGAGTTGTCGTTTAACTTCGTGGAGAGCTTCTATGCATGGAATATTAGGTGGCCAGGTGATATTAAGATTACGCCAGCGCCTCTTGCTGAAGGGACACTCAAAGAAGAGATGATGTAAAGTTTTCACTTCCAGAATTGCAAAGCACAGATGCCAAAGAAGAGTCATTGTGGAAGCTCTTTCTGGAAAGCATATTTTTTGTATTAAGTCGATCACTAAGAAGAAGCCAGACAAACACTTTGATTATCAATGTGACTTTTGACTTCCAAATCTAGATGAAAGGCTGAGGGGGATCAATCCTTTTGAAACAAAAGTTATAGAATTTCCTTGCTGAGAAAACTGACCCCCAAGAAGGCATCCAAACATCCTTTCTGAAAACTGAAACATCAGCCTCCATAATTAAGATCATCCACTTTATGCATTTCAGCCAAGGCCTTTGGAGAGATGGGGATACAGAATCCAGCTCCAATAGATCCCAGATTGCAATAACTTTCAATACACATGTCCTCATTTCTGGCATAGGGAAAAAGACAAGATAATTTGGAAGAAAGACAGCCATCCCTATTCCAAGAATCTTTCCAAAGTAGAATGGTGTCACCAGTCCTAGGTTTGCAGACGCTGATACCTCTAAAAAGAGGAATTAATTTTAAGATGGACTTCCACCAAAATGAACCAATAGGAGCCATAGCTTGAGGAACTCCATGATGATAATAAGCCTCCCACAAAAGATTAACCCAGGGAATATCCTCTTTGTTAAAAAATTTAAAGAGATGTTTCAGCAAAAGCCCCTAGTTTTGCACTCTAAGATTAATGACCCCAAGGCCAACATGCTTTTTTGGTCTGCAAAGTTTATCCCAGGCCACCAGAGCATTGTTGGATTCACCATTAGCAGATCTCTTACTCCAAAGACATCTTCTTCTTGTCTTATCAATATGATTTACCACTTTGATAGGTAACTGTAAAGAGCACATTGTGTACGTAGCCAAAGATGATAACACAGAGTTAATAATGGTCAATTTTTTTCCATAAGAAAGCAGAGCAGTGGTACTAGACATTCTTCTCTCAATTCTATCTACTAAAGGTAAGAAATCAGTAACCGAGGGATGGGTGGTACCAAGAGGCAAGCCCAAGTATGTGAAAGGCATAGAGGCAACAGCACACCCAAAAATGTCAGCAAGTTCCTTAGCACGGTCAGCCTCTATGTTAATGGGCACCAGGTTGGATTTGTGAAAATTGATCTTCAGTCCTGTAGAAGAGGCATACAAATGTAGGATTTCCTTAAGATGTGTCAGTTGTTTCTCTTCAGCAGGAAGCACCAAAATCGTATCATCAGCATATTGGATTATAGAGAAAGGGCCATCTCTAGGTATAGGTAAGCTTAAGTTTCCAAGTTGATGTTGCCTACTAATAATTGCCTGAAGAAGATCAGCTGCCAGGACGAAACAACAGAGGATAAAGAGGATCTCCCTGTCTAACCCCTCTGAGACATCTAAAACTTTTACCAGGAACACCATTAAACAAAACAACAGATTGACCAGAGGACAATATAGTGCTAATCCATTTCAACCAGGTTTCATGGAACCCCATATGCTTCAGCATTTGAAGGATACCATCATGCTCAATCATGTCAAAGGCTTTTTCAAAATCCAGTTTTAAAACCACCACTGGTCTGCCCGAAGATTGACATTGATGAACGTATTCAAAGGCCCAGGCCAAGCAATCCTGCTTAGATCTTCCCTTAATAAAGCCATATTTATTGGTGTGCACAATCTCTAAAATCTTCTTTTATAATCTATCAGCAATGACTTTTTTCATCAACTTCAGACAACAGTTCAGTAAAGAAATTGGTCTATAATCATTAGGGCTCAATGGGTTTAACTTCTTTGGGATTAGGGTGAGAAGAGAACCGTTTAAGCTTAACAAGTCAATCTTCCCTTCCTGAAGGTCTCTGAAGATATTATAAAAATCATTTGCAATAATATCGCAACATGTTCTAAGAAAGCACCCATTGAACCCATCTGGACCAGGAGCTTTGTCAATAGGGATATTTTTAAGAGCATTGTCTATTTCTTGTTTGGTGAAAGGAGCAGATAAGACCTCAAGACCATCCACTTTCATGATCAACTGAGCCAGGTCAAAAAGCATTGAATGATTATCAGTTTCACCCAACCTTTGCTTGTAGGTTTTAAATAAAAAATCAGCTTTCTCATCATGGAGCTCAACCATCTGTCCATCAGCTAATTGAAGAGAGGTAATAGCATTCCTCCTATGTCTCTCAGTGGCCATTCGATGGAAAATTTTTGTATTCTCATCTCCAAATTTAGTCCATCTGATAGTGCATCTATTCCTCCAGTATTGATTTTGAGAGGAGTGTAATTTGAGAATATGTTTCTTAAGAATTCACCTGAAGTTTCTCTCAGTGGTAGATAAAGCTCTAAGTTCCTCTAAAGCATCAAAAAAGGCCAGCACCTTATTATCATTTTCAATCAGCAGTGACAGTTTAGACAACGCTTTGCTACATTGTTTTAGGGCCCTTCTGACATTCTTCAACTTGGCATTAAGGACAGCATCAGAGTTTTTTTTGCATGAACCTGAATTCGCCAAGCAGCAGCCATAGTCTCTTTGAACCCCGAATGATTGATCCAACAATTTTCAAATGTAAATAATTTAGTCCTGGGGATTCTGATTTCAATAGTCAACAAAAAAGGGCAAATGATCTGAAACAGGTCTTGCTAGAGCTTTAACTGAAGTATTTGGGAAGTCATTAGTCCAATGAGAGGGTGTGAAAACCCAATCGTGCTGCTCAAGAAGAGGACAATCCTACATATTACTCCATGTAAAGTTCATGCCTTTTATAAGGATGTCAGTAAGCTCGAAGACACAAATCATATATCATTGAACAAAAGCATATCATTCGATCTAATGAAGTTAAAACCACCCAAAAGCACCCAATTCTCATTTACATCAATATGTAGATCATAAAGCCAGTCAACAAATTCATAATGTATATCACCTGAGCAGGGGTCATAAATATTGCAAAGGGTCCAAGAGGAATTAGTTTGAGTAGAAGTAAGGGTAGTAACAATGGCGCAGGAGGAACTATAAATCACCGTACCAGTAAAATTTGCACTATTCCAGAAGCCCCCATAATTGCCCTTCGAAGCCACAAAAGCGAATTGATCAAATCCTTTAGGGCAAAAATTTTGGATATAAGAGTGATCAAAGTTTCCACGCTTTGTCTCCTGAAGACAAATGACTGAAGCAACATTACCATTAATATGCTTTTCTAAGAGGAGCATGCTTTTCTTTAGAATCAATCCCACGCACATTCCAGCAGATCACATTCCAATTACGAACTAAGCTTGACATATAACTAAAGAGAGCAGGTCCAGCACACAAAGTACCACACAATTCAGCATTGCAGAACCAAAATAACCCACACACTTCAGAATTACAGGACCAAAATAACCCACACACATAGTCTCACTCAAACATAAAAGCATTTTAAGATAGGCAACAACTAATGACCAGTAGAGATAGCACAGAGATTAGTCCAACTGCCCATCAGCCTCCAACTTGTCAGTGGTAATTTCTTCATCAGGGATAGCATAGAAAGTCTTCCCAATCTTCTGCAACTCCTCCACAGAGATGAGAGCAGGAATATTGGAAGAGGATTCTGACATGTCAATGATCACTTTACCCTTGACCTCGGAGCTCTTCTTCTTGGAACCAGAAAGAAGATCAACTTTAAACCCCTTGTATATGTTAGATCTTGGGTTTCTGTGAAGATCAGAGGAAACCGCAGGTGTGAGCTTAGGCTTTCTATCTCTCTTCTTAGGGGTTTCTGGCTGAACATCCTCAATAGACAAAGATGGAGAAGGACCAACAACACCAAAAGGAGGAGCAACTGTCTCAAAACATAGCTTCCTAACCACTCTCCTAGCTGGAATGAAGTAATCCATATGTTGAGCATTCCTCTTGAAATTGGATATAATAAGAGATATGGGAGGACAAGAGGGAGACCAAAGTTGCTTAGCATCACAGAACAGATTAGGCAAAAAGGATGAATTCACCACTGAGCTGATTAAGGACGAATGCCCAGATCCATCTTCAGCAGGCAGCTTAGTAGCAACAACTGGATCAGGTAAAGCTGGTAAAAACAAAGAATTGCGGACCAGTGGAACCTCAATGATCACAGACTCCCCACCAGCAGGCAAGAAAACATCAGAGCCAGCAGAGCTATTTGATCTCATGTCATTCCATGCAGGCAAAGGACTATCCTCCACATTGTTGGCAGGAACCACACCATCAGAGAACCTCAATCCTTCTGTACGTAGAAAAGCCTGATAATTAACCTGACCATGAGAAGGAAAAACAAAGATTAAATGAGTAGCCCGTAACTTTGGAGCAAAAAGATAAGAACGAGTAGCTAGCTGGGGCATTTGATTCCCAGCAGATAACGAATATTTGGACGTCTTGCTGGGGCTCTATACTTTCTATAAATTTCGCCGTTGCCTAACTCTTACATCCACGAGCCACAACGTCACCAGGAGCTCTGTCCCTTTTATAAATTACGCTAGTGCCTCACTCTTATATCCACGAGCCACAGGAGAGGACTCACGACGTACTTGGTATACATTGTAGGTCTTGTTAGGGGCATAGCTAGGGGTGTGTGTGTCTGTGTTGTGATGTGCGTGAGTATGGTGTGTGTTGATGTGCGTCTAATCAGATTCTACAACTTGTATTCAAGTTGAGGCATAGAAAAAAAAAAGGAGCCAAAAACTCACGCAACCCATCAGGCGAATAGTGCCCAGACCTAAAATGAGTAGCCCATAGGACAAAACCAACAAATGAATGAAAAATCATCTATAGAAAACTAATGAAAAAAATGATCATGCAGTCCATCACAAGAATACACCGTGAGGCAAGGGCCCCTGGGTTGCTTGTGACGCAGGAAGAGCGAGCAATAGCACCATGCACACGAATTCCGTTATATTTTTTCCACATGCTTTGGATGGGTTTGCCTTATTAAAATAGGGAATCATTAGAAATTTGGTTAGTATCTCGAATATGGTTTTCTAATGATACATGTCATGCCCTGCGAGTATACTTGGTCAGGACACACAAGGGGTGACAAAAGCAAGGTTCCAAGTCATGTTCAGATTCTGTCGGCATCTGGCTAAGCACCAAATCAATTTCAGATTCTGTTTTTCTTTTTTCTTTTGAAAAGGAGGTTGAAATTCCTGGCCTCTACGTCAAAATGCTGCACATCTATTTTTATTGATTTATTAAACAAGCCTGTCAAAACAATACATAGATCGAACAATTCAAAGCTACCAAGCTATTCCTACGAGCCTAATGAAAGGAGAATTTGTCCATTATGTGCTGATTGCACACCACTGCCTAACATTTAAATTCGAACGCCACGAAGGCAAACCCAATCAAGTTAATTCCCACCTGCGCCGTATGCGCATGCTCCAGAATCAGCCGCCACCATCTTCCACCAACCCATCTTCAGGAGAGCGACGCATCATATTTGCCAGGCCTAACAACGAAGACGCAAACCAGATCCAGAACAACAAGTCCCACCGACCAAGATCCCCTCATCTGCAGATCTAGAGTTCCCCCGAAGTCGTCCCCAACAGGGAGAGCGACGCCACAAGCGTCGCCACTGCCCAGTCCAAGGACTTTGGGTTTTCACCCGGAAACTTAGAGCTGCGAGGTGTGGGAGTACCTAAAAAATGCCACAAGCAAGGAGAGAGACGTCTGAGGACATTGCCACTGTCGTGGTTCGGCCAGCCGACCAAGGGTACCAAACCCGCACCACCGGCACCACGTACCAAATCCGCACCACCGGCACCGCGTCTTCCCCAAAGCCGATGAAGCACCGAGTGAAGAGAGCCGCAGCGAACCAACGACCACACCCGCCACACCGAAGCGAGACAACCCCGCCGCCTCCATGCAAGGACGGCGCGGCCATGCAGGCTACCACCACGGCAGGACAGCCGCCGCCGCCACACGGCTAGAGCAGCCGCCATGCCACCATAGCCATAGCCGCACGACAAGGACCTGCAGCCATGGCCTGGCCTGCACCGGCGCCAAAGAAAAACGCTGTCTCGCCAGGGCCCCGACGCTGCCGACGCCGCACGGGCTTTGCCCGGCGGCGCGAGCCAGCTGCGGCAAGGGAGGTAGTAGGCTACTGGTTTTTTCGGGTCAGGGTGAGGAAGAGGGGATTTCAGATTCTGTAAATGGGACTGACAAAGCTTCTAGGCCATCAACATGCTTAATCAGCTGTTCGAAGTCAAAAAGCATGGTAAGATCAGTGGTGGTGCCAAGACATGCTCTGAAAGCTTGCAAGATGATTTCAGCCTTGTTGTCATAATGTTCTACAGTAGAACCATCAGGCAGAGAAAGACTGGCAGTTGAATTACGGCGATGTCTTTCAGTAACCATAAGCTGAAAAAATTTGGTATTCATCGCCAAATGTGCGGCAAAACCATTCATTGTGTACAGGACAATATCCTTGAAGAGGATATTCGGTTTTGGAACAAATGTCATAACGTTCATCTGTACCTTTTTGACATTGCCAAACACTCTGCCCTTCCTGGTTTTACAAATCCAATGGAGGACAACAGAGCAAACAACATAACAATTATTATGAAGCCACTGTGTGGCTAGAGATTCAGAGTCTAAGATTTTTCTCTTGTTAGACATACTAAATTATGATTTTTCGATATTATTTTGAGTTTCAAGAGAAAAGACGATATACAAAAAGGAACCACACCTTTGTTGTTTCCAATAACATATTAATATTTTGAAAAATAATGACCAGACTATCATACTGCCTCAATATGGCATCCCATCACCGTCAAAAACTGCTCGCTTTATGCAACAAAGTTGAAATAATATTTCCTTTCGACAACACGGATGTAAATTGATGATCCGATTTATTTAGATCATGAGCACATGATGCTCGAGGAGACGGGAACGGAGCTGAACTTTGTGTTCGAAGTGTAGGAGAACTGGATGGCGTGACCGGTTGGGGCCGGGCCGTGGCCGATAAAGGTGCAGAGCGCGGACGGTGTCAGCCGGCAGGACGGGGATGGAGGAGTTGAAGCCCGGACACGCCAGCTTCACATTAGCCTGCGTGCATATGCACTTGTTCTCCACTGTCACCAGATATTGTCCTCCCTGCCTGGTCTGGGTGACGGCCAGGTCTGATAGACTGCACGCTGCATGGCCTGAGTGAAAAGAGAAGAAAATTTGACAAAGAGATTAGAGAGAGTTGATGGTGGTAGATATCATGGGGACTGAAAAACTATGTGTGTATACCTCTGCTGTAAATGCAAAACAAGATGCATGCCACAAGGTTAGCTGCTTGCTTCACTTCCATTTTTAATACTAATGTGTGTGTGTTCACGGTGATGCAATTCTTTGTGTCTGCTTTGGTTTTGCAATACATCTGCCGCAGCTTGCGCCTATTTGTAGGCTAGTTACCGGAGGAATTAATTCTTCAATTTCTGGCTAAGCCAAGGACAAGCATAGCATTCATTTACTTGAGTATCCTATTTGTGTCTATCAAATCTAAAATGTGAAGACATCATTTAATTGCTACTTGATTTGCATACCAGATAATTACCATTGTTGAATATTGAGAAATCAATGGGTTCCTTGCTTGAGCATTTCCCTTATTAATTTCCATACATAGGTGTTTAGCAACTATGTTTTCCCCCTCAAAGCATGCTAGTTTTCTTTCATGAAAATAGACGTGTAAATTCCCTTTTAGGATAATTGAGGTGATGCTATTTCATATTATCATAATTGACATGGGAATAGGGATGCAAACTATTCATGTTTTTAGCAAATTTTGAATACGAGGTTTTAGAAATGAACTAAATGTGGGTGGGTTACAGGATCCTGTCTGCATCCCTACAGGGGAAGGGAGAGACAATTGAAAAAACCAGAGTCATCACTTCTCAGTCACCTCATGACGTGACATGGTTGCCGGCTGACTATTGACATAGGCTGGTGTGGTCCTCGTGTGCCTGTTGTAGCGGCGGTTGTTGTCGGTGAATTAAGAGTTGCTAGCTCGAGGTGTGACATGTGATGACAACGACATCGACGAGCAATCTTGGTGGTGACCTTCTTCTAAGTGGCGTGTGTGAAGTGTGTATGGGTAGTCAGGTTGTTGTGTGGTGTATAGTTGTAGATGTGTTCTAATTGGTTTTACCCTTTTTTGCTAATTAACAGGACATCGAAAGTTCTTATTATTAGTGAGACGAGGAAAATCTTTTGTGTGGGTACAAGTTGCACATTTCAAATTATGAAGTTGAGCATGATTTACAAGTTCTATTAAAGAATCATGTGAAAAAGGTGCAGTGACAACATAACATTTATAAATTCGAGATAGTATAACAAAGATTGCGGCATATCAGTGCATACCTCCGTTCGATGCAAACTATTCATGTGGGCCATCTAATCTAAAATATGGGGTGCAGATTAAGAATGGGAATCGGGTGTTACCAGGAGTGGGGATAAGCACACGGGGTTATATGAAAAACGTGCTTACGTGGTTATTTTGATTTCCACCTCTGATTTTGGTTATTTTGATTTCCACCTCTGATTTGACCAGATGTTTTAGATCTGATGGTTCACGTGAATAGTATACAAGTTTGTACCAAATAAAAGTTTGCACCGCCAACAAAGATACGACATTTTTATTTTTCGATCCATATTACTCATCCCTGATTTAGTACAATTTTATACTACATCGGCGACCGTTAATATGGATCGGAGGATTTTACTTGTTGTACATTTGATATAGACTTAAAGAGCACAATAATAAACCCGATAGAAATGCCAAAGAAAAAGGACTGAACAAAGGTAATGGATAGCCCATTGTAATGGAGCAAATAAGCTCACGCAGCCCACCAGGCGAGTATCGCCCAAACCCAAAATGAGTAGCCCATAACACAATACCTACCAAGGGAAAATATCATCTAAAAAAACGGAGGACCCCGTCAAAAAAAAATCTGAAAAAACGGAGGGAAGAAAAATGATCATGCAGTCCATCACAAGAATACACGGTGAGGCAAGAGCCCCCGGGTTGTGATGCAAGAGCGAGCAGCAGCATCAATGCATCATGTATACCATATGCCCGCCAAAAAAAAACATGTATACAATAACCATCATTTGAGCCTAGAATTCTGAATTCAGTTTAAATTTCATATATCAACTTATTTGGTTGACACAGAATTGGTCACATGAATTGAATTTCAAATTTCATGGAATTAAACTATAACTAACCCTAATTTCCCTCTAAAAGCCATCATTTTTCTGAAATTTTCTCTCACTTTACAAATCCATGTGATAGACAAACTTGATTTTGAATCCAGAATTCAAATTTAACCAAATAAATTCTTATCAAAAATTGAATTTCATTTCTTTTTACCAAATGAAATGAAAGGATGGATGCCAAAGAAGCTGTTAGATTGTTTCCAAGTACTTTGGATGTGTTTGCCCTCTTAAAATAATGAATTAGCAGCGATTTGGTTGGTAGCTTGAAAATGGTTTTCGAACCATACATGTCACCTGCGAGTAGACTTGGTCACGACACACAAGGGGTGACAAAACCAAGGTTCCGGCGCGGGCGGCGGCTTGCCCAATGCATTACCTGTAACTATAAATACCCTTTATCCTTATGATCGAGATCATACATTGGCCAGAACTCACAAGTCACAATACAAGCACAAAGCAGTACTTCCAGTTCCAGTTCCAACTAGTACGTACATACTGCTTGGGTCAACACCGGTCCACGCAACCCCTCTTGTAATCTGTGTTCAAACACAGTTTGATTTGTACCTCCATCGAATTAATCCATTGATGCCTGAACACGATTTGCAGATTAGGTCTCGGAATCAACAAGTCTGAAGCAGAAGAAGGAAAATGAGCACCACGAAGACATCGTGGCCGGAGGTGGTAGGCTGGCCGGCGGCACAGGCCGTGACGCAGGTCGGCACCGACAGGCCCGACGTGGCCATCGAGGTGCTCCCAACGGGCACAAGCGTGGCCCCGGGGTTCAACAGCAAGCGCGTCCGCGTCTTCTTCGACGGGACCGGCAGCGTCGCAGCCACTCCAGTGGTTGGTTAATCAGGCGCCGTCGTCTGACTGGGCTTGTTGCTCTGAAGAAGCGTTTTGGTCAGATCTTAGTTTTGTATGAGGATTCTGAAGATGCATTTTATCTGAATAATATACTCCCTCCCTCCGATCTTAAATTCTTGCCGTTGTTTTAAAAACAATTACGAGAATTTAGAATTGGAGGCAGCAGTCTTGATAAATGTGGCTGTTTATGCTTACTTGAACACGATAATGTCCTGATTTTTTTTAAATAATCTGTAATTTTATTCAAACACAAGAAACATTACAGGTACAATGCTTTGGATCATATACTCTAGAAATTATAAGGTAACTCATATAATTAAAAATTATAATGAAATCTCTTAAAGACATTTTCTCCGTGATATCATACTTTGCAACATGAAAATTCTGCTGAGGCTTCAACATAGAGACGGCAATCAAACTGTAGCAGCAACATCATTACTGGTATCCCTGCACAAACGTGACTACCTTTGAAGGTTTCGAAAAGCTCACTTGAGTCGCTCATCAAAAAAGATGAGAAGCATTGAGCGTTGAACGTACGCGGGGCGAGGATGACCCCCTAAACGTGCAGGTCGTTGAGCCGCAAGATCTTCACCACAACGCCAAAAAAGTAATTCAAAATTACAAAAGATAAAACCAACAAAATCATCATGACATACTAACAAAAACTCAACAGATGCGTATAAACGGAATTTTGTGTATTCGCCCTGATGGGGTACCTTTCAGTGTGAATGGCCCTGGGGCGCGTTTGTATGCTTGTCAATATCTGCCAAGCATTTTTGACCTGTTTGCGACAGAGTGGCTAAGTCTGGAATTTAAGTCTTTAGGAACTGTTATAACTTAGATACTTTGGCTATTTGGAAAATGGTGCTAACGGACAGAACATGGGATGCAAAGTATACTACTGTATAGTATTAAGATTTTACTAGCTAACCCAACAAGTCTCATCCCAAAAGGATCTACAGAGAATTAGCTACTGGCTCGCAAAGCTGGCTAGTCAGATTCTGACAAATTAAGGATACTAATTTCTACTGAAAATGTACTGGTACTAATGGCTTCAAATGACAAAGAGACAATGGGATGAATTAAACTAGATAAAAAAATCTTTCAAAATACACTGGTTTCACCTAAATAGGAGTTATGAGTCAAAATAAACAGGCTTACAAAAATGGCTAATCTATAACAAAGTTTCTGAATTCATGGCAGATAAAACGGCTAAGGACGGGAGGGTGCTGAAGGTTCAGTTTTGCAACAACGATGCACTAGTTAAGAAGAATGATCTACTACTAAAATCTATGAAGAAGTCATAGAACAACTTGTAATATACGCATAGGAAGAAACTAGAGCACTATCGGATCAACGAGTTGCTTGGAAACAATGCCTAAACATAGCTACAGAAGAACATTTTCAGGCCGAAAAGAAGAACAAATTCATACCCAAATCTTAGAGGAGACGAACAAATTGATGAATCGAGGCTTCGGGAAGGCGAAGAAGGTGCGGTAGAGGTTCACGGCGTCGCAGGGAGTCAAACGGTGCAAGGGGTGAAGTCCGGCGCGGTCTCCGGTGGCGGCACGACGTGGAAACGGCGGCGGCGGTTGTCGTTGGAGTCGTCGTTCCGGCGGGCTTCGGGGTCGGTGAGGAGGCTAGGGACGTGCACGGTGTCAAGGCGGACGTCGTGACGTGGCTTGCACGGTCGTAGCATCTCTGGACGGCAACGGGCGGAGTTCCGGGCATGGCTTCGGCATGACGTCGGGGACGGCGCGGCCAACGGTGATGGTTCTTCGCGAAACCTTGTCAAAGGGGCAGGTGAGGGTCACACGAGTCCACCGGTGAAAAGAATCGAGAAACGGAGCTTTGTAGAGTCCTCACCGTGAACGATAGCGACGGTGACCGGCGGGGAAGACGTCGATGGTGCGGGATCTACAGAGGTCCATAGGTGAAACTTTCAATATGGAAATGGGAGAGGAGAGGCAAAGGCTCAAAGTGACGCGCTCAAAATCTATTTTGTATAGGCCGAGGAGGGAGATCGAGCGATGGTGTCGTCGGCTGGCATTAATGGCGGTTAGGATGGTAAAGGCCGTGATTGGGGCAGTGATTGGAGGGATTGAGGAGGGGATTAGGGAGAGGAGAGCCGAGGGGTTCGGCTCAGTGAACCTGGACGGGGCGCAGGGCAAGGAGGCGAGGTCGGGGGCAGAGATTGCGGCGGCAATGGCGCTGCGTGCGTCTTCTGTGCGTGGCGCGAGGAGGAAGACGCTCGGTCGAGGCTGGGCTCAGCACTGGGGGGATGGGCCCGAGGAAAAAGCCCAGGGAAAAATAAAGAAAAAGGGAGGAAGAAAGGAGATGGGCCTGAAGGAGATAGAGAGGCCCAGGGACAAAAAGAAAGGGAAAAAAATAAAAGGAGGTGGGCTGGGCTGGTCAGAGAGATGGGCTTCGGCCCAAGAACAGGTTTAGGATTTTCTATCCTTTTCCTAATTACAAAAATAATAGGAATTCAAATAAGGCTTTCGAAAAAAAAATACTATATGAACCCCTGACAATTCAAGATAATTTCAGTAAATCAAAATATCCAATATGGGTTTCGTCAAAATAGTTTCCACCCCAATTAACGTTCATAAATAATTTTGGAATTCAAATAAGCCTGAACTAAAATCCAAATAACACCATATAAATATTTTAGACTCCAATAAATTCTCAAAAATGATTTTAACACCAAATCACACACTTTGTAAACCATTGCAAATGTTCCAACTATATATATTTGGAAGTCATGATATCCCACTTTCAATGATGGATTAAATGTTGGAATAACATTTGCACATGAGGATGTCACGTTATCCTCTTCTCGAATATTTGTTAACTTGTTCTCGAAAACAAAATGAACATGACAAAATAAAAATAGAGAAAAACATAGGTGAATCATTGAATATGTTTCCAATCTTATAATCAGGAAAGTCATATTATTCCCTCTCTTTACATTTAAGTAAATGTTGGAAAACATTTCTAATCAACCCAATTGGAACGCTCTCAAATGGTCATGGCATCCAAATTGGAAACTTAGAGTGTTGATAAATCCTTCAAAAATAAAATATGATTTATTAAGATGCAAAGATTAATCCTATTAAAATCAGAAGATGCATATGGGTCCAAATAGAATACTTTGAACTTACATAAATGTCCTAACCATGTTGTATAATTTGGATAGTCATATTAATCCACTCTTTTTTTGAATATTCAAACATGGTGTGGAAAATTTTAAATAAGTCCTAAAAATTTCAAATCCTTCAGAAATTCACAACCAAAATATTTCCGAAGCCAATATTTTATTTAAAATAATTATTTTATTTAACATTCCAAAATGGGAAAATTCTGGGATGTTACAAAAATTGATCGCAAGCTTCTGGTCGCGCGCAGCCATCATGGCCTGAAGATTCAGCGGCACGTTAGCTCTCATGAAATGCAGAAGGCCGCGGTGCGTCTCCGTCTTGCCACCTGCGTTTGGCCTGTCAGGCTTGTAACTCTCGGCGTGCTGCAGGATACTTAAGAATCGTGGGTTGAGCTTCCTATTGCAGAAGGGGCACTTGACCATGTCACCACGGATGGGCTTCCATTTCCCTTTGTTCAGCAACTGAAGGATTTTGTTGGCCACCTTCTCAATGTCGTCTTCATCTTCAGAGTCCACCTCTCATTTCTCTGGCGGCTTATCATCCTGGAGTGTGGGAAGTAGATTAAAAAGATGAGCTTTGTTGGGCTTGTTCTGACAATTTCTACCCCCAATCCTATTCTAATCTAGGAATGGTAACAACTGTGATTTACCTCAGAGTCGTAGAGCTCATCTGCTGCTTCCGGTACCTTTGATGCAGAGTACATATTAAGTAAATGCTACGTGGTTCTCTTCATATTAAGATTAAGTGAGTTGTCAGTTACCTTCTCGGTCTCGAGCTTCTGCTATCCAGTGATGAACTCCTGCCACACACGCGTCTTCTCCACTGGGCTTAGCCCGTGGAATATTTCAGGCGAGAAGAATGTCCAAAGGGGATGCCAACCATCTTTGTTCTGCGATGAGATTTGCGTGATTTCTTTTAGTCTAGGAGGTAACCAACTAAAAACAGCAAGACAGGATTCGAGAAATTACCACGATCTGAGAGGTGAAATCCGCCCAAACGCGATCGTTCTGCTGGTAGTCTAGCCTGCTGTACTGGTAGGGGCAAACCGCTCTCTAGATGGACTGCATTGCTGGCTCATCCTGTGGGTTGTGGAAAATTAATGAATTTTAATCTCATTAAATAGCCTCTAAGTACGTACTATTTGGGATCTTAACATGAAAGGCAATACAGAGATCTATGCCTAAACTCAGTACATTCATGCACAGATCTAGACAAGGCATCTAAAGAATACAAAACCAGTTTTGTCAATACTGTATGTGCTGTCTATTACTAGGTAAAAATCTGGATTTGGATGATATTAAACCGCTTACCTCCATGGCGTGAGTGCGGTTGTTCCCGGCCTCATGACCACGGCCTTGGGGGACCGCCTGGAATAAGAAATGACCAGAACTGAGCGCCTGGAGCAGTAAAAAACTACAGATCAGGAAAGGGGAACCACCATGTGTGGTCAGAAAATCGGAAAAACGAACCGTTTGTTGTCCACCATGTATGCTTGCCTCCCTCTTCTGGCATCGTCCGCCACGGTCCTTGTCGCCGGCGCCATAGCGTTCCATTGCTACGAGCAATGAGTAGAAGCAACTGCGATGTGGATTTGGGGGAAGAGGAAAGGTTGTGCGTATGCAGTGGTGGTTTCTGGATTTATCCAGAGCGCTGTGCAGTAAATATAGTGGCATCAAACTGGAAAGAAAGAGACGCCAATTAGGTTCCATACGTCGTGTATCATCAATGAAAATATGTGAAAGAGAGTAAAAAAAAGGGAAATGGAAGTCGGTGGTTTTTACCTAGTAGCAAACCGGTTCATCGTTGTTTTGAATTCTGCATTGAATGCGTAAGTTGGTGCAGCAGTCCACTACTAGCCGCACAAGTCCCTATGCATTCTGGCCCCACCGAAGTCAACTACCCATCAACAACATTTTCCCTCAAAAATAAAATACGAAGGAAGTAGATGGAACAGGTGTGCAGAAGGGTAATAAAGCGGGGATTGGACTAGATAGGTACTAGTATATGCCTTCCATGCCTTTGGGTGGCCCCGTGCGCCATTCTGTCGTGTGCTCCTTTAGTCACGTGCTGGTCTTGTGGTGTACAAGAAAGTCAAAGTGGTGTTGGACTGGAGATCGATCCCTCCGAGTACAAGAAAGTCACGGTGCTGTTCAAAATAGGTGGGGGCATTTGTCTAAATCATAAACTTCTAGGGCGTTTTACGATCAAATAGAGTACATATTTCACTATTTTACCAAAAGCGTGTGAAATGCCAACACGATTTAGGTTGTATACAAGACATGCTATTTCTTTTTTCATGAATGAATAGTATGAAAGAGAATAAGGCTTTCCGCCAGAGTACAAATAGTGTTTTCCCATTTTTTTGATGGGAATTTACAAATAACCGGGTCAATTATGCAATGAATGAAACCGTAATCGACCCACATGTAGTGATAATCTAGGTGTAAGCCCCTCTAATGTTAAAGTAGTTTATCATGATTGGCTTTAGAAACGATCTGAAAACATGATTTAGTGATGAAATTAGCAAACTGCATTAGTTGAGGAGCACTCAAAGCATTTCATCATATCGGTTAGAACATATTTTTGCTGGACTCAATACATCATTCCAAGGTTTTTTTTTGTAAAGGGTCTGACCTTTTTTGAAGTATGCTGTTATATACTATCATTTAAATGAATATATACGCATTTTGCTAAAATTTAATCCAGTAATAGGCTGATGGACCCAAAAATTTATGAAACTTCGCTTTTCCTAGTCATTTTCAATCTAGTTCTCGATGGAAAAGTTGTGGCTCATTTGGAGATGGTTTGGTTTTTTCTGGCTCCTAATTGTTAAAATGTCTACAACTTTTTGGCCGTTTTGGACCCAATGAGTCCAGACCGACAAAGATTCCGATCGAGCCGCACTTGATCCATCCCGAGCTTCACCTTGTAGGGACCGAGCCGCACCTGATCCGATCTGAGCCTTGCCTGGTCGGGACCGAGGCCAACCTGGTCGGAATACCCTACCAAAACCCCAACCCCCCACCCCCTTCCTCCCCCCTGCCCCATTTCCAAATTGCCAAATCCCTAGATCCCAAATCCCCTTCCTCGCATTTCCATGTCCAGCAGCGGAGCTAGGCTTATCAGCCACTTCGTGGAAGAGCGCCGTCGGCCGGAAAGCAGGCACATCGTGGTGTCCCGCACTACAGGGATGCAAAAGAAAGGAGCTTGGCTTCTCAGCCACGCCCTCGTTGCAACTATTATGCCGCCATCCAATACGACTTGGAACATCCCCTTCCCCCAAGGTGTCCTGGAGGTGTCGGCTATGCACCTGGAGTCTGCCATCCAATGCGCCTTCCGGCAAGGCCTTGGAACAATGCGAGTGCAGGTATGTGTGCCGGGCTTTTACCTTGTCACTCTTAGGAGGCCCCAGGATTGCACATCCATTCTGGAAAGAGCCGAGCTTGTGCTGTGCGTCGACGGCGAGGTGAAATTCGGCCGCTGGTTTCCTGGCTTACGTGCAACCCCTTCCACGCTAGGGTATCTGGAGGACTTTAGTTTGTTTGGTCTCTGGTCAGATGTATTGGACGAACAAATGTTGAAGCTAGTTGCAAACTGGCTAGGAGGCGAGCTTGAGACCGAGATGACGATGCTTCCGCGTAGCAGGGAACGACTTGAAGTCAGGTTCTGGGCATGGCTTCATGATCCATCTCTGTCGAAGAGCTTGACAGTGGAGATTCCGGAGCCACTACCATCCATGAATGATGACACAAAGGACGAGGAGAAGCACCATTCGTCGCCGCTTTGTCTGAGTGCGAAGCGCACGTTGTCCTATCCTGTTACCGTCCTTGTCAATGAGGTGTTTGTCAACGCTCTTGAAGATGAAGACCGCCGTTAGACTATGTTGTTTCTCCTATGGTTGAAAGCCTTTAGTTATTGTCTCTATGTTGTTAATCCTCTGATTGTAAGACTCTAATTATCTACTATGGTTGAAAGACTTTTAGTCATGTTTAGCGTATACACTTTATATAATGCCGTAGCTTTATTCTGACTATTCTAAGAGATGTTTGTGCACACCACGAATATGAAATCTTACAACTGATTAAGAAAGAATAATAGTGCCTACACATACAATTACAACAATTACATTTCATAGTTACATGACTTTGCTGCCTTGTATCACATTTCATAGTTACAACATCACATTTCATCCTTACGGCTCCTCATTCTTTTCGCCTGGCAGGGGCTATTGGTTTCAACCAACCTATAAATTCACGCAAGCAATCTATTAATCATGAAGCTGCAAATAAATAAGCAAAAACATCATAAACTAGTGAGCCGTTAACATACTCTGGCCTTACCGGAGTCATACGACGCTTGGAAATCCTTCCAGCTAGGGGAGCACATAGAGTAAATTCTATGTCAACCTCAGGCCATTGAGTCTGTTCTGCAAGCGGTGGAATGGGGCTGGCATATGCTGCCTTGAATCTGGCAACTGAGTAGTACTCATGCAAGTAATCTCCCATCCTGAGTTTAGATTTGGAAGCCAAAAGAAACAGGGTATGGTGACAAGGTTTTCCTGTATGTTGCCACTCAAGGCATGTGCATTCTTGCAGGTTAGTGTCCACAACATGGAAAGTATTAGTTCTGATATCTTTAACCTCAGCAACCCACGCTGAAGACGACTCAACAGCCAAGTGTACGACCTGTCTGCTTCTGTTGACCACCTGTTGAACCACTGCCGAAAGCTTACCCCCCTACAAAAACTCACCAATCATTGATCTCTTGATGAAGAGGCACATTATCTTCACCCTGATTTGGTCAACCATTTCGTGCACTGGCAAATCCTTCACATCCCTTACCCAGCTATGAAAACTTTCTGCCAAGTTGTTGTTGATATGATCGCACTTTTATATCGCTGTTAAATCTAGACCTGTACCATATCCGAGAATGGTTGCTGGTCAGCCATGCACCAAAATCAGGACATTTTTCCAAAATCATACCAATCTGATAACATGCGCTCAAATTCTTCTCCTTTGAAGTTTTGGATCAAGTTACCACAAACCGCGGAAGCACTCCTTATTTTCTGCGTGGGGAAATACGCTCTTCACAATGTTCTCTAAGCATTTACACGCATTTGTGCAAATTCCTATGCACCTCTTGAGCTGCATCATGAACCATGTCCATAAAGATTCTGTATCAGAATTTTAATAGACCAATTGCCAAAGGATACATCCAGTTGTGTCCATCTAGAGCGTTGCATGCTGCCAATTACCCATTCCAGGTGCCACTCAGAAATGACGAGGCTATGCTGAGATACGTCCGGCAGCTTGCTTCGAAGCCATCTGTGCAAGGCTTCAAGACCGTAAAAAACCTGGAGAAACACACTTTGCCATCCTCCGTTACTTCAGTATCTATCTCTACAAAACTGCCCAGAGATCTCTTTTCCACCTCGGCCTTGAAACAATACAACATCCTGAAGGTGTTCGCGAGATCACCATATAATTCTTTCATTGCCCTCTATTTTGCCTTCCAAACTGAGCTTTAACTAAGTTTTATTTTGTACAGCCTCTCCAAGCCTACCTGGAGCTCCTTTGCACTAGTGTTCAGTTTGTTGGTTGATCTGGTTTATTATCAGAATTAAGGCTCCTAAATCACGCCCACGGTTAAGGGCGTTGATTTAGGGATTTGATGGGCATTTGGATAAAGAATTTAGGAAAGATATTCTCATACTTACACAATACAAGGACAAGTATATGTGACATCTATCCTTTTTTAGTGAAAAGTTTTCTTCGAATCCAATCTTTCCTTATAAATAATTTAATTGGTTAACATAATATCTAATAAATAGAAAATCGAATAGTGGATAATCTGTTATGAAAGAAAGAAAGCATTATTTGAAGAATCAAGATTTGTGATTAATCCTTGTCTTGTTTGTTGGATTAGGTCTAACTTTCTTGACTAAATTGCGAGCGTGGAACTTTACGAGATGAAATAGGGAAAGACAGAAGATAGAACTTCAAAGGATAATTGAAGGACTCGTTTTCGAAAAAGGAATAAAAATAAAGTAAATTCAAGGAAGAGGTTTCTTTTTTTAAGGGCCCTTCGGGGGATAGTGGAATGCTTTTGTTCTCCTCTTTTTCCATATGGAATACAATCCGTTAAAATAAGAAAGAATAGGGGGAAATTCCACCTTTCACTCAAAAAAGAGGGTTAAATCCAAAAGAAATAATCCAAAATAGGAAGAAGTTTTTTTTTCAAATTCAATTGTTTATTTCTCTCTTATTCCAAAATTCCCCTGAAAATCCAATTGAATTTTTCAATGGGGTTAGATGATTCCGGGTATTCTACGACTCTTTTCCACACTAATTACGAATTCTTTTCTTGGTCATTGAGATTCGTGGATAATTTATAGTACTATTTAGGGATAGATCGTATCTATTTATTTATCCCCTCGAACAAATCAAAATGATTGAAGTTTTTCTATTTGGAATCGTCTTAGGCCTAATTCCTATTACTTTAGCGGGATTATTCGTGACTGCGTATTTGCAATACAGGCGTGGGGATCAGTTGGATCTTTGATTGAGTAATATTTTTTTTTTTGATTGACCTCCTCCTTGGTCTGGAGGAGGTCAAATTGGAGTTGCAATTCAACTCAATTCAACTTTCTTTTGTTAATTTACTTTACTCTGGTTCGACATAAGATAAATGGAATCACGCTCTGTAGGATTTGAACCCACGACATCGGGTTTTGGAGACCCGCGTTCTACCGAACTGAACTAAGAGCATTGTCATTCATTCAAAAAGAAAACTCTTTTCTACTCCTAACGTATCTCATGTACGTATAGTCTGCACAAATTCAAGTTATACCCACTTTACCTTTAATCAATCTCTTCGCTACTGCCCATAAAGAAGAAATAAGTAATAGGTAGGGATGACAGGATTTGAACCTGTGACATTTTGTACCCAAAACAAATGCGCTACCAAGCTGCGCTACATCCCTTTTCCAAATTGTTGTACAATGCCATTGTAAACAATTCCTGTCTTCTTTTCCATATCGTAATTTTCTTCTTCTTTCTCTATCTATATAGAACCCTCCCGTCATTTCTTCTTTTTGGTCTCATCTCATATAATCAAGGAATGATATACATCTAAAATCCAATCGAATTTCGCCTATAAAAGAAAAATTACCATGGTAATGTGTAGGAAGAAGAGTGTCATCTTTTTCTTTTTTAGGGATAGGGAAATTTCGTCTATATGGTTTATTTCATATAGAGCATAACGTTCTTGGGCAAGAGTTTCTGATCATATACGTATTCCAATAAGGAAGGAGGATTTTCAATGCAGAATATAAAAACATATCTCTCTGTAGCACCTGTGCTAAATACTGTATGGTTTGCTTCTTTAGCAGGTTTATTGATAGAAATTAATCGTTTATTCCCAGATGCTTTGTCGTTCACTTTTTTTAATTCTAGTTATTGCTATGCGAGAAATCGAATTCTTCATGACATGAAGAAATTTTTACCCTTTTCAATCTTTTTTTAGTATCGGAAGGAAAAAGAACGAAACGCTGGATTGGGCTGAACCTCAGAGTCATGAAATATTTGGTAAATCCCATTTTGGAAAACGGAAATTCAATTAAAAGCGATATCCAAAGAAATCAGAGCATAGAAAAAGGCCCGGCCGACTAATTAAATGAAAGGATTTCCAAACAAAATCTTTGCTAATTCGACAAGGATTGTATTCTTTAATTATTTTCTCTATTTTTATTTCTTAATTTAAGAATTTCAAAAAAAAAATATTCTAATGGATTTTATTCTTCTTCTTCGGATTCATAATAGAAGAATAAAAGAATAAGTAGAAGAATTAAGTTAAGTCAATCCAACCAAAAAGAAAAGGAGGTTCATGGCCAAGGGGAAAGAGGTTAGAATCAGAGTTATTTTGGAATGCATCAGTTGTGTTCGAAAAGGTGCCAATGAGGAATCGACGGGAATTTCTAGATATAGTACTGAAAAGAATCGCCACAATACACCCGGACAATTAGAATTCAAATTTTTTTGTCGTTATTGTCGCAAGCACATGACTCATGACGAAATAAAGAAATAGGAAGATCGTGTGTTCGATCTTTCGAAAGAACAGAAAGAGTAAGAACTTCCTATTTTATTTAATACATAAATAAAACATAGATACAATACAAAATACAAATCAACTCATATTATTTTAGGTAGATATTATTTCATATGTCTAGAGGGTATTCATATACTGTAATATGAATCAAATAAGATTAAGAATATGAATCAAATAAGATTAAGATATGGATCAAAGAAAGACTACTTCTTCTCGATCCTAAATTAATAAAATAAAGAAATTAAATTTCTTTTATTAATTTTAAAATTTCAAATAAGGAATAAATCATGTATACATCTAGACAACCTTTTCTTAAATCTAAGCAACCCTTTTGTAAATCCAAGCAAACTTTTAATAAATCCAAGCAACCCTTTCGTAAATCCAAGCAAACTTTTCGTAAATCCAAACAACCTTTTCGTAGGCGTCCTCGGATTGGCCCGGGAGATCGAATTGATTATAGAAACATGAGTTTGATTAATCAATTTATTAGTGAACAGGGAAAAATATTATCGAGACGAATAAATCGATTAACCGTGAAACAACAACGATTAATTACTCTTGCTATAAAACAGGCTCGTATTTTATCTTTCTTACCATTTCATAACTATGAGAACAAAAAGCAATTTCAACCCAGTGAATTTCAATAATTACAGGTTCTAGACGCAGAAAAAATAGACATATTCCTCAATTAACGCAAAAGTACAGTTCCAATCGAAACGTAAGAAACTATAACCAAAATTTAAGAAACAACAATCGGAACTTAAGTTCCGATTGTTGATGTTTTATTCGAAAGTAATCCAGCTCGTTGATTCCTACCACTTAATCTTAATTTATTGTGTCTTCCGGGAGTCCCCTCTCCGGGAAGTCGGTTTTTATTATTCCAGTATATTACTTTACTTATCCTTTTAATTGATGATCTTGATTTTATTGGAAATCGTGTAAAGGTTATTTGGATTTGATACAGCGACTTGTGCAAGCATTTTACGGTTAAGAATCAATTTCTTCTTATATAGGTTGTGTATTAATTTACTATAACTATCGAATACTTTAAATATCCGCGTTGCTGCGTTTATCCGAGTGATCCACAAACGGCGAAAATCCCTCTTTTGCCTACCTCTATCTCGATGTGAGGAAACAAAAGCTCTTTTTACCTGTTGGGTAATCATTCGATTAAGTCTTAAATGAGCCCCTCTAAAATTTGAGGGAAATGAACGCATTTTTGTTCGTCGTCTCCGGGCTATATATCCTCGCAAAACTCTGGTCATTGAATCAAATTAACCTTAATGAATAACTAATGATTTCTCTTCTTTTAGCAATCCTTTTCCCCATTAATAACAAAACGAATTATTCCGATATATAAAATATTAATTCCAATGGCTTTTGCTATAGTAACCTTCCCAACCATGATTTTTTTTCTACTCCCTTCAGTTATTTCTATGCGAAATAACAAATTAATTCTAATGATACTAAAAAAATAGTGGGTTCCGCAAAATAACAAATTAATTCTAATGATACTAAGAAAATAGTGGGTTCCATCATTTCTATGGTTCCCTTTGAAACGGCGAGGCCCTCTCTATACACCGGAGCCCCTTCTTTTATCAAAAGGTATTGTGAACTTGTATAGTTCACATTCTTTGGCTCTACCTATCCATTATAGAGTAAATAGCTCTTTTCACAATAAGAGTTATCCATACAGTGACGGCATTTAATTATGAAAGTTAGCTGAGTAGCTGACCCTGTTAGTCCGTTCTTTTAAGATAAAGGAACATAAGCCTTTTTTTTTTATTACTTTTTCCTCCGCTTAATGGATAACTATTTGCTACCAATGGAGGAATTGCTTCTTATTTCCAATTTAGATAACTGGATTTGCACCAAAGGAAACCACAAATGCCATATATCATAGAAATCTAGGATAGAGAAGCTATATCCTATTCATTGGTACCAATCATGGCTACTTCAATTTTTTTTTGAGGTCATGATCTGAACGAGTCGCACATACACCCTAGCACATGTTCCTCGACGCTGAGGACATCCTTTAAGCGTGGCTGTTTTTCTAGCTGTTCGTATTGGCTGTCTTGCGTTTCTAATAAGTGTGTGCGAGTTGTCTATTTCAAGAATAGGTTGGATCTATCCGACTGCACTTTGGAATATTTCATAGTATTTTTCAGATAAATAAGGGTGCGCAATCTCGACGATTTACTTCTGAATAAATTCAGAAATCATATGGAAGAACCATAGCATTTCACGACTCGTTGGTAAATCAACTTTGATTCTCTATAAACTAATAATGTGAGACTACTAACACGGTTAAAGCTAAACTGCTTGAAGTCCAGGAAAAAAGGGGTACTCTTTCTACACCTATATTAGTATTAGTACCGAAATGCTTTAAATGGAAAATAGCTAATGTAGAATTTATCTGATATAGAACACTCATATCGATAAAATGGTTTGAACTATTTACTAGAAAAAAAGTGGCACCTTGCCCTTTTTTATCGAATGCCGAATCGACAACCTATGTATAAAATAAAAAAAGAGAAATTTTTTGGATTTGAAGGAAAAAAAGACTTCGATTCATTTTCTATTTATTTCATTAGTTTTTCTTAATGAAATTGAAATTATTAAGTAAAGTGCAAATACAAATAAAGAAACAACTTTGCTGACCATGATAGATTTTTATCTAGGCGGAAGAGTCCTCTTAATATTTATCTAATCTTATACAGGTTTCAGTATATTGAAATAGAAAGATAAAATAGAAGAGAGAGGATAGGCTCATTACTTAAAAAAAAGATATGGAAATAGCCATAGCAAAAAAAGAAAAAAGGAGCGTGAGAGCCAAATGAAACGAAAGATTCATGTTTGGTTCAGGAAGAGATCATAAAAGTTGTAAACTTAATAGCAAGATAATCTACTTTCATTAAAAGATTTATTAGATAATCGAAAACAGAGGAGCTTGAGTACTATTCGAAATTCGGAAGAATTGCGTAGGGGGACCTTTGAGCAGCTCGAAAAAGCTCGGATTCGATTACAGAAAGTCGAACTAGAAGCGGATGAGTATCGAATGAATGGATACTCTGAGATAGAACGAGAAAAATAAAATTTGATTAATGCTACTTCTATTAGTTTGGAACAATTAGAAAAGTCTAAAAACGAAACCCTTTATTTTGAAAAACAAAGGGCAATGAATCAGGTCCGACAACGGGTTTTCCAGCAGGCCGTACAAGGAGCTCTAGGAACTCTGAATAGTTGTTTGAATACCGAGTTACATTTCCGTATGATTCGTGCTAATATTGGCATTCTCGGGTCCATGGAATGGAAGAGATAATGAAATTAATAAGGCCTTGAGCTTCTACTTTCGTTTAGAATTTAGGCATTATTTTTCCCCTTAGCTTTCGAGAAAAAAGAGTCACGAAACACTAATGGCAACTCTTCGAGTCGACGAAAGATATTTGGCGCAAGAAGAAGGGGTGACCCATATCATCTTGACTTGGTTCTGCTTCCCCTCTTTTTTTAAGAATACCGAGTCAGGTTCTTCTCCTACCAGTATCGAATAGAACATGCTGAACAAGATCTTCTTCATGGAAACTTGCTTGATTTAAATCGGGAAAATCGTATAGATTTTATGAAACCATGTGCTATGGCTCGAATCCATAGCCAATCCTACTTTCGATAGGACCGGTTGACAATTGAATCCAACTTTTCCCATTATTTGACTATCCATAATAGTGCGGAAAGAAAGCCCGGAGGAAGAGTGGCCTTGAGTTTCTCGCCCCTTTGCCTTAGGATTCGTTAATTCTCTTTCTCGATGGGACGGGGAAGGGATATAACTCAGCGGTAGAGTGTCACCTTGACGTGGTGGAAGTCATCAGTTCGAGCCTGATTATCCCTAAACCCAATGTGAGTTTTTTCTATTTTGACTTACTGCCCCGCCACGAGCGAACGAGAATGGATAAGAGGCTTGTGGGATTGACGTGATAGGGTAGGGTTGGCTATACTGCTGGTGGTGAACTCCAGGCTAATAATCTGAAGCTCATGGATACAAGTTTTCCTTGGAAGGAAAGATAATTCCGAATCCGCTTTGTCTACGAATAAGGAAGCGATAAGTAATGCAACTATGAATCTCATGGAGAGTTCGATCCTGGCTCAGGATGAATGCTGGCGGCATGCTTAACACATGCAAGTCGAACGGGAAGTGGTGTTTCCAGTGGCGAATGGGTGAGTAACACGTAAGAACCTTCCCTTGGGAAGGGAACAACAACTGGAAACGGTTGCTAATACCCCGTAGGCTGAGGAGCAAAAGGAGAAATCCGCCCAAGGAGGGGCTCGCGTCTGATTAGCTAGTTGGTGAGGCAATAGCTTACCAAGGCGATGATCAGTAGCTGGTCCGAAAGGATGATCAGCCACACTGGGACTGAGACACGGCCCAGACTCCTATGGGAGGCAGCAGCGGGGAATTTTCCGCAATGGGCGAAAGCCTGATGGAGCAATGCTGCATGGAGGTGGAAGGCCTACGGGTCGTCAACTTCTTTTCTCGGAGAAGAAACAATGACGGTATCTGAGGAATAAGCATCGGCTAACTCTGTGCCAGTAGCCGCGATAAGACAGAGGATGCAAGCGTTATCTGGAATGATTGGGCGTAAAGCGTCTGTAGGTGGCTTTTCAAGTCCGCTGTCAAATCCCAGGGCTCAACCCTGGACAGGCGGTGGAAACTACCAAGCTGGAGTACGGTAGGGGCAGAGGGAATTT